>NC_055979.1:30723707-31023707 GCF_018492685.1 Alosa sapidissima
TGGCAGTATGGGAGAATGACAGTCTGTTACATTTTCCATCACATACGAGTCTTGAAGTTAGCGCTTTTTCACTCTTGGCCCCTTAGTGGCAGTATGGGAGAATGACAGTCTGTTACATTTTCCATCACATACGAGTCTTGAGTTAGCGCTTTTTCAGTCTTGGCCCCTTAGTGGCAGTATGGGAGAATGACAGTCTGTTACATGTTCATCACATATGACTCTTGAGTTAGCGCCTGGAGGTTTGCTAGGGCCGGAATCATATACGAACCCGCAGGTATACCATGGGTTTGAGATTTTTTCGGCTCTGCTTAAGGCTTTAACCTTGCGAGGTTAGCTTAAGTGGGGCACAGTGCACCAGTACTTATCGGTGCTTAAGCCTGGTTGTCCGTGGGGGGGGGTGGTACCCAGAGGGGGGGGGGCGTTTGCCACTTTGTGTTGCGGGCTTAGCATAGAGGGTGTTAGCTAGTTTGATTAGCGTGTTTAATTTGGGTTAAGTTTAGGAGTAGGATACAGGGTAATGCTCCCAGGCTCACACACACGCGCGCAGGGGACAGAGAGGAGTCTTTGGAGCCTCTGTGAGCAGCTGGGGCCTGTGGGTGGGTGTGTGTGTGTGTAGGGGTGCTGCAGTGGGTATAGCACAGCATCTAGGCCCAAGCATCTAGGCACAGCATCTAGGCCCAACTTTAATAATAATAATGTAATAATAATAATAAGTTGGGGGCCTCTCTGAGCAGCTGGAGCCTCTCTGAGCAACAGGCCCCTCTCACTGTCCCTCTCTATCACCTGCGCGCGCGTGCGTGCGTGTGTGTGGCTGTGCTTGGTGGGGGGGGGTCTAGCGCAGCTCTCTGTGTCTCTCCCTGCTCCTAGGCCCAAGTTGAGCCCGTCTGAGCACAAGCACTCATCCCCAGGCCTCTCCGGCCGTCCGATCACAGTAGCTAGTAGGCCTCTCACAAGGCCTTAGCTTAAGCTAATGTGTGTGTGTTTGGGGGGAGGGGGGGGGGGCGCTCAGGATCGGGTGAGATTCTAGATTAATTTTGACGCACCGGACGCAACGCCGCCATCCCCGTCTCGCTGTGACCTTGCGTCGCGGAGCTAGGAGGTTTGCTAGGGCCGGAATCATATACGAACCCGCAGGTATACCATGGGTTTGAGATTTTTTCGGCTCTGCTTAAGGCTTTAACCCTTGCGAGGTTAGCTTAAGTGGGGCACAGTGCACCAGTACTTATCGGTGCTTAAGCTGGTTGTCCGTGGGGGGGGTGGTACCCAGAGGGGGGGGGCGTTTGCCACTTTGTGTTGCGGGCTTAGCATAGAGGGTGTTAGCTAGTTTGATTAGCGTGTTTATTTTGGGTTTAAGTTTAGGAGTAGGATACAGGGTAATGCTCCCAGGCTCACACACACGCGCGCAGGGGACAGAGAGGAGTCTTTGGAGCCTCTGTGAGCAGCTGCAGCTGTGTGAGAACACGCACTGTCTCCTAGGCCTCTCTGTGCCTCTCCGAGCGTCAGGGCTCAAACCAGAGGTCAAGCTGTAGCTAGTAGGCCTCTGACAAGGCCTCGGCCTAAGTTTGGGCCTCTGTGAGTAGCCGCAGCCCGTGTGAGCACAAGCACTCTTCCCCAAGCCTCTCCAAGCATCAGGGGTCAAGTCAGAGGTCAGCAGTAGCTAGTAGGGCCTCTCACAAGGCCTCAGCCTAAGCTGGAGGATTGGGTTAGATTGTAAATTAATTTTGGGAGAACAGAGTCTAGGTTGTGCTAGCTGTGGAAAAGGGGATAGGGAAGAGGTTGGGCCTCTGTTCGTGTATAATCGGGGTTAAGTTTAGATGTAGGATACAGGGTAATGCTCCCAGGCTCACACACACGCGCGCAGGGGACAGAGAGGAGTCTTTGGAGCCTCTGTGAGCAGCTGGGGCCCTGTGGGTGGGTGTGTGTGTGTGTAGGGGTGCTGCAGTGGGTATAGCACAGCATCTAGGCCCAACTTTAATAATAATAATGTAATAATAATAATAAGTCGGGGCCCTCTCTGAGCAGCTGGAGCCTCTCTGAGCAACAGGCCCCTCTCACTGTCCCTCTCTATCACCTGCGCGCGCGTGCGTGCGTGTGTGTGGCTGTGCTTGGTGGGGGGGGGTCTAGCGCAGCTCTCTGTGTCTCTCCCTGCTCCTAGGCCCGAGTTGAGCCCGTCTGAGCACAAGCACTCATCCCCAGGCCTCTCCCGGCCCGTCCCGTCACAGTAGCTAGTAGGCCTCTCACAAGGCCTTAGCCTAAGCTAATGTGTGTGTGTTTGGGGGGGGGTGGGGGAGGGGGCGCTCAGGATCGGGTGAGATTCTAGATTAATTTTGACGCTCCGGACGCAACGCCGCCACCCCCGTCTCGCTGTGACCTTGCGTCGCGGAGATAGGCGGTTGGCTAGGGCCGGAATCGTATGTGAATCCGCAGCTAGCGTGACATGTTCATCACATACGACTCTTGACTTAGCGGGTTTTCACTCTTGGCCCCTTAGTGGCAGTAT
This sequence comes from Alosa sapidissima, assembly GCF_018492685.1. Lineage (NCBI taxonomy): Eukaryota > Metazoa > Chordata > Actinopteri > Clupeiformes > Clupeidae > Alosa > Alosa sapidissima. The sequence continues at coordinate 30,726,208 of NC_055979.1, forward strand.
GGGAGAATGACAGTCTGTTACATTTTCCATCACATACGACTCTTGACTTAGCGGGTTTTCACTCTTGGCCCCTTAGTGGCAGTATGGGAGAATGACAGTCTGTTACATTTTTCATCACATATGAGTCTTGAGTTAGCGCGTATTCACTCTTGGCCCCTTAGTGGCAGTATGGGAGAATGACAGTCTGTTACATTTTCCATCACATACGAGTCTTGAGTTAGCGCTTTTTCACTCTTGGCCCCTTAGTGGCAGTATGGGAGAATGACAGTCTGTTACATTTTTCATCACATACGAGTCTTGAGTTAGCGCGTATTCACTCTTGGCCCCTTAGTGGCAGTATGGGAGAATGACAGTCTGTTACATTTTTCATCACATATGAGTCTTGAGTTAGCGCGTATTCACTCTTGGCCCCTTAGTGGCAGTATGGGAGAATGACAGTCTGTTACATTTTCCATCACATACGAGTCTTGAGTTAGCGCTTTTTCACTCTTGGCCCCTTAGTGGCAGTATGGGAGAATGACAGTCTGTTACATTTTCCATCACATACGAGTCTTGAGTTAGCGCTTTTTCAGTCTTGGCCCCTTAGTGGCAGTATGGGAGAATGACAGTCTGTTACATGTTCATCACATATGACTCTTGAGTTAGCGCCTGGAGGTTTGCTAGGGCCGGAATCATATACGAACCCGCAGGTATACCATGGGTTTGAGATTTTTTCGGCTCTGCTTAAGGCTTTAACCCTTGCGAGGTTAGCTTAAGTGGGGCACAGTGCACCAGTACTTATCGGTGCTTAAGCCTGGTTGTCCGTGGGGGGGGTGGTACCCAGAGGGGGGGGGCGTTTGCCACTTTGTGTTGCGGGCTTAGCATAGAGGGTGTTAGCTAGTTTGATTAGCGTGTTTAATTTGGGTTAAGTTTAGGAGTAGGATACAGGGTAATGCTCCCAGGCTCACACACACGCGCGCAGGGGACAGAGAGGAGTCTTTGGAGCCTCTGTGAGCAGCTGGGGCCTGTGGGTGGGTGTAGGGGTGCTGCAGTGGGTATAGCACAGCATCTAGGCCCAAGCATCTAGGCACAGCATCTAGGCCCAACTTTAATAATAATAATGTAATAATAATAATAAGTTGGGGCCTCTCTGAGCAGCTGGAGCCTCTCTGAGCAACAGGCCCCTCTCACTGTCCCTCTCTATCACCTGCGCGCGCGTGTGTGCGTGTGTGTGGCTGTGCTTGGTGGGGGGGGGTCTAGCGCAGCTCTCTGTGTCTCTCCCTGCTCCTAGGCCCGAGTTGAGCCCGTCTGAGCACAAGCACTCATCCCCAGGCCTCTCCCGGCCCGTCCGATCACAGTAGCTAGTAGGCCTCTCACAAGGCCTTAGCTTAAGCTAATGTGTGTGTGTTTGGGGGGGAGGGGGGGGGGGGCGCTCAGGATCGGGTGAGATTCTAGATTAATTTTGACGCACCGGACGCAATGCCGCCATCCCCGTCTCGCTGTGACCTTGCGTCGCGGAGCTAGGAGGTTTGCTAGGGCCGGAATCATATACGAACCCGCAGGTATACCATGGGTTTGAGATTTTTTTCGGCTCTGCTTAAGGCTTTAACCCTTGCGAGGTTAGCTTAAGTGGGGCACAGTGCACCAGTACTTATCGGTGCTTAAGCCTGGTTGTCCGTGGGGGGGGTGGTACCCAGAGGGGGGGGGGCGTTTGCCACTTTGTGTTGCGGGCTTAGCATAGAGGGTGTTAGCTAGTTTGATTAGCGTGTTTAATTTGGGTTAAGTTTAGGAGTAGGATACAGGGTAATGCTCCCAGGCTCACACACACGCGCGCAGGGGACAGAGAGGAGTCTTTGGAGCCTCTGTGAGCAGCTGGGGCCTGTGGGTGGGTGTAGGGGTGCTGCAGTGGGTATAGCACAGCATCTAGGCCCAAGCATCTAGGCACAGCATCTAGGCCCAACTTTAATAATAATAATGTAATAATAATAATAAGTTGGGGCCTCTCTGAGCAGCTGGAGCCTCTCTGAGCAACAGGCCCCTCTCACTGTCCCTCTCTATCACCTGCGCGCGCGTGTGTGCGTGTGTGTGGCTGTGCTTGGTGGGGGGGGGTCTAGCGCAGCTCTCTGTGTCTCTCCCTGCTCCTAGGCCCGAGTTGAGCCCGTCTGAGCACAAGCACTCATCCCCAGGCCTCTCCCGGCCCGTCCGATCACAGTAGCTAGTAGGCCTCTCACAAGGCCTCAGCTTAAGCTAATGTGTGTGTGTTTGGGGGGGAGGGGGGGGGGGGCGCTCAGGATCGGGTGAGATTCTAGATTAATTTTGACGCACCGGACGCAATGCCGCCATCCCCGTCTCGCTGTGACCTTGCGTCGCGGAGCTAGGAGGTTTGCTAGGGCCGGAATCATATACGAACCCGCAGGTATACCATGGGTTTGAGATTTTTTCGGCTCTGCTTAAGGCTTTAACCCTTGCGAGGTTAGCTTAAGTGGGGCACAGTGCACCAGTACTTATCGGTGCTTAAGCCTGGTTGTCCGTGGGGGGGGTGGTACCCAGAGGGGGGGGGCGTTTGCCACTTTGTGTTGCGGGCTTAGCATAGAGGGTGTTAGCTAGTTTGATTAGCGTGTTTATTTTGGGTTAAGTTTAGGAGTAGGATACAGGGTAATGCTCCCAGGCTCACACACACGCGCGCAGGGGACAGAGAGGAGTCTTTGGAGCCTCTGTGAGCAGCTGCGGCCTGTGTGAGAACACGCACTGTCTCCTAGGCCTCTCTGTGCCTCTCCGAGCGTCAGGGCTCAAACCAGAGGTCAAGCTGTAGCTAGTAGGCCTCTGACAAGGCCTCGGCCTAAGTTTGGGCCTCTGTGAGTAGCCGCAGCCCGTGTGAGCACAAGCACTCTTCCCCAAGCCTCTCCAAGCATCAGGGGTCAAGTCAGAGGTCAGCAGTAGCTAGTAGGCCTCTCACAAGGCCTCAGCCTAAGCTGGAGGATTGGGTTAGATTGTAAATTAATTTTGGGAGAACAGAGTCTAGGTTGTGCTAGCTGTGGAAAAGGGGATAGGGAAGAGGTTGGGCCTCTGTTCGTGTATTAATCGGGGTTAAGTTTAGATGTAGGATACAGGGTAATGCTCCCAGGCTCACACACACGCGCGCAGGGGACAGAGAGGAGTCTTTGGAGCCTCTGTGAGCAGCTGGGGCCTGTGGGTGGGTGTGTGTGTGTGTAGGGGTGCTGCAGTGGGTATAGCACAGCATCTAGGCCCAACTTTAATAATAATAATGTAATAATAATAATAAGTCGGGGCCTCTCTGAGCAGCTGGAGCCTCTCTGAGCAACAGGCCCCTCTCACTGTCCCTCTCTATCACCTGCGCGCGCGTGCGTGCGTGTGTGTGGCTGTGCTTGGTGGGGGGGGGTCTAGCGCAGCTCTCTGTGTCTCTCCCTGCTCCTAGGCCCGAGTTGAGCCCGTCTGAGCACAAGCACTCATCCCCAGGCCTCTCCCGGCCCGTCCCGTCACAGTAGCTAGTAGGCCTCTCACAAGGCCTTAGCCTAAGCTAATGTGTGTGTGTTTGGGGGGGGGTGGGGGAGGGGGCGCTCAGGATCGGGTGAGATTCTAGATTAATTTTGACGCTCCGGACGCAACGCCGCCACCCCCGTCTCGCTGTGACCTTGCGTCGCGGAGATAGGCGGTTGGCTAGGGCCAGAATCGTATGTGAATCCGCAGCTAGCGTGACATGTTCATCACATACGACTCTTGACTTAGCGGGTTTTCACTCTTGGCCCCTTAGTGGCAGTATGGGAGAATGACAGTCTGTTACATTTTCCATCACATACGACTCTTGACTTAGCGGGTTTTCACTCTTGGCCCCTTAGTGGCAGTATGGGAGAATGACAGTCTGTTACATTTTCCATCACATACGAGTCTTGAGTTAGCGCTTTTTCACTCTTGGCCCCTTAGTGGCAGTATGGGAGAATGACAGTCTGTTACATTTTTCATCACATACGAGTCTTGAGTTAGCGCGTATTCACTCTTGGCCCCTTAGTGGCAGTATGGGAGAATGACAGTCTGTTACATTTTTCATCACATATGAGTCTTGAGTTAGCGCGTATTCACTCTTGGCCCCTTAGTGGCAGTATGGGAGAATGACAGTCTGTTACATTTTCCATCACATACGAGTCTTGAGTTAGCGCTTTTTCACTCTTGGCCCCTTAGTGGCAGTATGGGAGAATGACAGTCTGTTACATTTTCCATCACATACGAGTCTTGAGTTAGCGCTTTTTCAGTCTTGGCCCCTTAGTGGCAGTATGGGAGAATGACAGTCTGTTACATGTTCATCACATATGACTCTTGAGTTAGCGCCTGGAGGTTTGCTAGGGCCGGAATCATATACGAACCCGCAGGTATACCATGGGTTTGAGATTTTTTCGGCTCTGCTTAAGGCTTTAACCCTTGCGAGGTTAGCTTAAGTGGGGCACAGTGCACCAGTACTTATCGGTGCTTAAGCCTGGTTGTCCGTGGGGGGGGTGGTACCCAGAGGGGGGGGGCGTTTGCCACTTTGTGTTGCGGGCTTAGCATAGAGGGTGTTAGCTAGTTTGATTAGCGTGTTTAATTTGGGTTAAGTTTAGGAGTAGGATACAGGGTAATGCTCCCAGGCTCACACACACGCGCGCAGGGGACAGAGAGGAGTCTTTGGAGCCTCTGTGAGCAGCTGGGGCCTGTGGGTGGGTGTGTGTGTGTGTAGGGGTGCTGCAGTGGGTATAGCACAGCATCTAGGCCCAAGCATCTAGGCACAGCATCTAGGCCCAACTTTAATAATAATAATGTAATAATAATAATAAGTTGGGGCCTCTCTGAGCAGCTGGAGCCTCTCTGAGCAACAGGCCCCTCTCACTGTCCCTCTCTATCACCTGCGCGCGCGTGCGTGCGTGTGTGTGGCTGTGCTTGGTGGGGGGGGTCTAGCGCAGCTCTCTGTGTCTCTCCCTGCTCCTAGGCCCAAGTTGAGCCCGTCTGAGCACAAGCACTCATCCCCAGGCCTCTCCCGGCCCGTCCGATCACAGTAGCTAGTAGGCCTCTCACAAGGCCTTAGCTTAAGCTAATGTGTGTGTGTTTGGGGGGGAGGGGGGGGGGCGCTCAGGATCGGGTGAGATTCTAGATTAATTTTGACGCACCGGACGCAACGCCGCCATCCCCGTCTCGCTGTGACCTTGCGTCGCGGAGCTAGGAGGTTTGCTAGGGCCGGAATCATATACGAACCCGCAGGTATACCATGGGTTTGAGATTTTTTCGGCTCTGCTTAAGGCTTTAACCCTTGCGAGGTTAGCTTAAGTGGGGCACAGTGCACCAGTACTTATCGGTGCTTAAGCCTGGTTGTCCGTGGGGGGGGTGGTACCCAGAGGGGGGGGGCGTTTGCCACTTTGTGTTGCGGGCTTAGCATAGAGGGTGTTAGCTAGTTTGATTAGCGTGTTTATTTTGGGTTAAGTTTAGGAGTAGGATACAGGGTAATGCTCCCAGGCTCACACACACGCGCGCAGGGGACAGAGAGGAGTCTTTGGAGCCTCTGTGAGCAGCTGCAGCCTGTGTGAGAACACGCACTGTCTCCTAGGCCTCTCTGTGCCTCTCCGAGCGTCAGGGCTCAAACCAGAGGTCAAGCTGTAGCTAGTAGGCCTCTGACAAGGCCTCGGCCTAAGTTTGGGCCTCTGTGAGTAGCCGCAGCCCGTGTGAGCACAAGCACTCTTCCCCAAGCCTCTCCAAGCATCAGGGGTCAAGTCAGAGGTCAGCAGTAGCTAGTAGGCCTCTCACAAGGCCTCAGCCTAAGCTGGAGGATTGGGTTAGATTGTAAATTAATTTTGGGAGAACAGAGTCTAGGTTGTGCTAGCTGTGGAAAAGGGGATAGGGAAGAGGTTGGGCCTCTGTTCGTGTATTAATCGGGGTTAAGTTTAGATGTAGGATACAGGGTAATGCTCCCAGGCTCACACACACGCGCGCAGGGGACAGAGAGGAGTCTTTGGAGCCTCTGTGAGCAGCTGGGGCCTGTGGGTGGGTGTGTGTGTGTGTAGGGGTGCTGCAGTGGGTATAGCACAGCATCTAGGCCCAACTTTAATAATAATAATGTAATAATAATAATAAGTCGGGGCCTCTCTGAGCAGCTGGAGCCTCTCTGAGCAACAGGCCCCTCTCACTGTCCCTCTCTATCACCTGCGCGCGCGTGCGTGCGTGTGTGTGGCTGTGCTTGGTGGGGGGGGTCTAGCGCAGCTCTCTGTGTCTCTCCCTGCTCCTAGGCCCGAGTTGAGCCCGTCTGAGCACAAGCACTCATCCCCAGGCCTCTCCCGGCCCGTCCCGTCACAGTAGCTAGTAGGCCTCTCACAAGGCCTTAGCCTAAGCTAATGTGTGTGTGTTTGGGGGGGGGTGGGGGAGGGGGCGCTCAGGATCGGGTGAGATTCTAGATTAATTTTGACGCTCCGGACGCAACGCCGCCACCCCCGTCTCGCTGTGACCTTGCGTCGCGGAGATAGGCGGTTGGCTAGGGCCGGAATCGTATGTGAATCCGCAGCTAGCGTGACATGTTCATCACATACGACTCTTGACTTAGCGGGTTTTCACTCTTGGCCCCTTAGTGGCAGTATGGGAGAATGACAGTCTGTTACATTTTCCATCACATACGACTCTTGACTTAGCGGGTTTTCACTCTTGGCCCCTTAGTGGCAGTATGGGAGAATGACAGTCTGTTACATTTTTCATCACATATGAGTCTTGAGTTAGCGCGTATTCACTCTTGGCCCCTTAGTGGCAGTATGGGAGAATGACAGTCTGTTACATTTTCCATCACATACGAGTCTTGAGTTAGCGCTTTTTCACTCTTGGCCCCTTAGTGGCAGTATGGGAGAATGACAGTCTGTTACATTTTTCATCACATACGAGTCTTGAGTTAGCGCGTATTCACTCTTGGCCCCTTAGTGGCAGTATGGGAGAATGACAGTCTGTTACATTTTTCATCACATATGAGTCTTGAGTTAGCGCGTATTCACTCTTGGCCCCTTAGTGGCAGTATGGGAGAATGACAGTCTGTTACATTTTCCATCACATACGAGTCTTGAGTTAGCGCTTTTTCACTCTTGGCCCCTTAGTGGCAGTATGGGAGAATGACAGTCTGTTACATTTTCCATCACATACGAGTCTTGAGTTAGCGCTTTTTCAGTCTTGGCCCCTTAGTGGCAGTATGGGAGAATGACAGTCTGTTACATGTTCATCACATATGACTCTTGAGTTAGCGCCTGGAGGTTTGCTAGGGCCGGAATCATATACGAACCCGCAGGTATACCATGGGTTTGAGATTTTTTCGGCTCTGCTTAAGGCTTTAACCCTTGCGAGGTTAGCTTAAGTGGGGCACAGTGCACCAGTACTTATCGGTGCTTAAGCCTGGTTGTCCGTGGGGGGGGTGGTACCCAGAGGGGGGGGGGCGTTTGCCACTTTGTGTTGCGGGCTTAGCATAGAGGGTGTTAGCTAGTTTGATTAGCGTGTTTAATTTGGGTTAAGTTTAGGAGTAGGATACAGGGTAATGCTCCCAGGCTCACACACACGCGCGCAGGGGACAGAGAGGAGTCTTTGGAGCCTCTGTGAGCAGCTGGGGCCTGTGGGTGGGTGTAGGGGTGCTGCAGTGGGTATAGCACAGCATCTAGGCCCAAGCATCTAGGCACAGCATCTAGGCCCAACTTTAATAATAATAATGTAATAATAATAATAAGTTGGGGCCTCTCTGAGCAGCTGGAGCCTCTCTGAGCAACAGGCCCCTCTCACTGTCCCTCTCTATCACCTGCGCGCGCGTGTGTGCGTGTGTGTGGCTGTGCTTGGTGGGGGGGGGTCTAGCGCAGCTCTCTGTGTCTCTCCCTGCTCCTAGGCCCGAGTTGAGCCCGTCTGAGCACAAGCACTCATCCCCAGGCCTCTCCCGGCCCGTCCGATCACAGTAGCTAGTAGGCCTCTCACAAGGCCTTAGCTTAAGCTAATGTGTGTGTGTTTGGGGGGGAGGGGGGGGGGGGCGCTCAGGATCGGGTGAGATTCTAGATTAATTTTGACGCACCGGACGCAATGCCGCCATCCCCGTCTCGCTGTGACCTTGCGTCGCGGAGCTAGGAGGTTTGCTAGGGCCGGAATCATATACGAACCCGCAGGTATACCATGGGTTTGAGATTTTTTCGGCTCTGCTTAAGGCTTTAACCCTTGCGAGGTTAGCTTAAGTGGGGCACAGTGCACCAGTACTTATCGGTGCTTAAGCCTGGTTGTCCGTGGGGGGGGTGGTACCCAGAGGGGGGGGGCGTTTGCCACTTTGTGTTGCGGGCTTAGCATAGAGGGTGTTAGCTAGTTTGATTAGCGTGTTTAATTTGGGTTAAGTTTAGGAGTAGGATACAGGGTAATGCTCCCAGGCTCACACACACGCGCGCAGGGGACAGAGAGGAGTCTTTGGAGCCTCTGTGAGCAGCTGGGGCCTGTGGGTGGGTGTAGGGGTGCTGCAGTGGGTATAGCACAGCATCTAGGCCCAAGCATCTAGGCACAGCATCTAGGCCCAACTTTAATAATAATAATGTAATAATAATAATAAGTTGGGGCCTCTCTGAGCAGCTGGAGCCTCTCTGAGCAACAGGCCCCTCTCACTGTCCCTCTCTATCACCTGCGCGCGCGTGTGTGCGTGTGTGTGGCTGTGCTTGGTGGGGGGGGTCTAGCGCAGCTCTCTGTGTCTCTCCCTGCTCCTAGGCCCGAGTTGAGCCCGTCTGAGCACAAGCACTCATCCCCAGGCCTCTCCCGGCCCGTCCGATCACAGTAGCTAGTAGGCCTCTCACAAGGCCTCAGCTTAAGCTAATGTGTGTGTGTTTGGGGGGGAGGGGGGGGGGGGCGCTCAGGATCGGGTGAGATTCTAGATTAATTTTGACGCACCGGACGCAATGCCGCCATCCCCGTCTCGCTGTGACCTTGCGTCGCGGAGCTAGGAGGTTTGCTAGGGCCGGAATTATATACGAACCCGCAGGTATACCATGGGTTTGAGATTTTTTCGGCTCTGCTTAAGGCTTTAACCCTTGCGAGGTTAGCTTAAGTGGGGCACAGTGCACCAGTACTTATCGGTGCTTAAGCCTGGTTGTCCGTGGGGGGGGTGGTACCCAGAGGGGGGGGGCGTTTGCCACTTTGTGTTGCGGGCTTAGCATAGAGGGTGTTAGCTAGTTTGATTAGCGTGTTTATTTTGGGTTAAGTTTAGGAGTAGGATACAGGGTAATGCTCCCAGGCTCACACACACGCGCGCAGGGGACAGAGAGGAGTCTTTGGAGCCTCTGTGAGCAGCTGCGGCCTGTGTGAGAACACGCACTGTCTCCTAGGCCTCTCTGTGCCTCTCCGAGCGTCAGGGCTCAAACCAGAGGTCAAGCTGTAGCTAGTAGGCCTCTGACAAGGCCTCGGCCTAAGTTTGGGCCTCTGTGAGTAGCCGCAGCCCGTGTGAGCACAAGCACTCTTCCCCAAGCCTCTCCAAGCATCAGGGGTCAAGTCAGAGGTCAGCAGTAGCTAGTAGGCCTCTCACAAGGCCTCAGCCTAAGCTGGAGGATTGGGTTAGATTGTAAATTAATTTTGGGAGAACAGAGTCTAGGTTGTGCTAGCTGTGGAAAAGGGGATAGGGAAGAGGTTGGGCCTCTGTTCGTGTATTAATCGGGGTTAAGTTTAGATGTAGGATACAGGGTAATGCTCCCAGGCTCACACACACGCGCGCAGGGGACAGAGAGGAGTCTTTGGAGCCTCTGTGAGCAGCTGGGGCCTGTGGGTGGGTGTGTGTGTGTGTAGGGGTGCTGCAGTGGGTATAGCACAGCATCTAGGCCCAACTTTAATAATAATAATGTAATAATAATAATAAGTCGGGGCCTCTCTGAGCAGCTGGAGCCTCTCTGAGCAACAGGCCCCTCTCACTGTCCCTCTCTATCACCTGCGCGCGCGTGCGTGCGTGTGTGTGGCTGTGCTTGGTGGGGGGGGTCTAGCGCAGCTCTCTGTGTCTCTCCCTGCTCCTAGGCCCGAGTTGAGCCCGTCTGAGCACAAGCACTCATCCCCAGGCCTCTCCCGGCCCGTCCCGTCACAGTAGCTAGTAGGCCTCTCACAAGGCCTTAGCCTAAGCTAATGTGTGTGTGTTTGGGGGGGGGTGGGGGAGGGGGCGCTCAGGATCGGGTGAGATTCTAGATTAATTTTGACGCTCCGGACGCAACGCCGCCACCCCCGTCTCGCTGTGACCTTGCGTCGCGGAGATAGGCGGTTGGCTAGGGCCAGAATCGTATGTGAATCCGCAGCTAGCGTGACATGTTCATCACATACGACTCTTGACTTAGCGGGTTTTCACTCTTGGCCCCTTAGTGGCAGTATGGGAGAATGACAGTCTGTTACATTTTCCATCACATACGACTCTTGACTTAGCGGGTTTTCACTCTTGGCCCCTTAGTGGCAGTATGGGAGAATGACAGTCTGTTACATTTTCCATCACATACGAGTCTTGAGTTAGCGCTTTTTCACTCTTGGCCCCTTAGTGGCAGTATGGGAGAATGACAGTCTGTTACATTTTTCATCACATACGAGTCTTGAGTTAGCGCGTATTCACTCTTGGCCCCTTAGTGGCAGTATGGGAGAATGACAGTCTGTTACATTTTTCATCACATATGAGTCTTGAGTTAGCGCGTATTCACTCTTGGCCCCTTAGTGGCAGTATGGGAGAATGACAGTCTGTTACATTTTCCATCACATACGAGTCTTGAGTTAGCGCTTTTTCACTCTTGGCCCCTTAGTGGCAGTATGGGAGAATGACAGTCTGTTACATTTTCCATCACATACGAGTCTTGAGTTAGCGCTTTTTCAGTCTTGGCCCCTTAGTGGCAGTATGGGAGAATGACAGTCTGTTACATGTTCATCACATATGACTCTTGAGTTAGCGCCTGGAGGTTTGCTAGGGCCGGAATCATATACGAACCCGCAGGTATACCATGGGTTTGAGATTTTTTCGGCTCTGCTTAAGGCTTTAACCCTTGCGAGGTTAGCTTAAGTGGGGCACAGTGCACCAGTACTTATCGGTGCTTAAGCCTGGTTGTCCGTGGGGGGGGTGGTACCCAGAGGGGGGGGGGCGTTTGCCACTTTGTGTTGCGGGCTTAGCATAGAGGGTGTTAGCTAGTTTGATTAGCGTGTTTAATTTGGGTTAAGTTTAGGAGTAGGATACAGGGTAATGCTCCCAGGCTCACACACACGCGCGCAGGGGACAGAGAGGAGTCTTTGGAGCCTCTGTGAGCAGCTGGGGCCTGTGGGTGGGTGTGTGTGTGTGTAGGGGTGCTGCAGTGGGTATAGCACAGCATCTAGGCCCAAGCATCTAGGCACAGCATCTAGGCCCAACTTTAATAATAATAATGTAATAATAATAATAAGTTGGGGCCTCTCTGAGCAGCTGGAGCCTCTCTGAGCAACAGGCCCCTCTCACTGTCCCTCTCTATCACCTGCGCGCGCGTGTGTGCGTGTGTGTGGCTGTGCTTGGTGGGGGGGGGTCTAGCGCAGCTCTCTGTGTCTCTCCCTGCTCCTAGGCCCAAGTTGAGCCCGTCTGAGCACAAGCACTCATCCCCAGGCCTCTCCCGGCCCGTCCGATCACAGTAGCTAGTAGGCCTCTCACAAGGCCTTAGCTTAAGCTAATGTGTGTGTGTTTGGGGGGGAGGGGGGGGGGGCGCTCAGGATCGGGTGAGATTCTAGATTAATTTTGACGCACCGGACGCAACGCCGCCATCCCCGTCTCGCTGTGACCTTGCGTCGCGGAGCTAGGAGGTTTGCTAGGGCCGGAATCATATACGAACCCGCAGGTATACCATGGGTTTGAGATTTTTTCGGCTCTGCTTAAGGCTTTAACCCTTGCGAGGTTAGCTTAAGTGGGGCACAGTGCACCAGTACTTATCGGTGCTTAAGCCTGGTTGTCCGTGGGGGGGGTGGTACCCAGAGGGGGGGGGCGTTTGCCACTTTGTGTTGCGGGCTTAGCATAGAGGGTGTTAGCTAGTTTGATTAGCGTGTTTATTTTGGGTTAAGTTTAGGAGTAGGATACAGGGTAATGCTCCCAGGCTCACACACACGCGCGCAGGGGACAGAGAGGAGTCTTTGGAGCCTCTGTGAGCAGCTGCAGCCTGTGTGAGAACACGCACTGTCTCCTAGGCCTCTCTGTGCCTCTCCGAGCGTCAGGGCTCAAACCAGAGGTCAAGCTGTAGCTAGTAGGCCTCTGACAAGGCCTCGGCCTAAGTTTGGGCCTCTGTGAGTAGCCGCAGCCCGTGTGAGCACAAGCACTCTTCCCCAAGCCTCTCCAAGCATCAGGGGTCAAGTCAGAGGTCAGCAGTAGCTAGTAGGCCTCTCACAAGGCCTCAGCCTAAGCTGGAGGATTGGGTTAGATTGTAAATTAATTTTGGGAGAACAGAGTCTAGGTTGTGCTAGCTGTGGAAAAGGGGATAGGGAAGAGGTTGGGCCTCTGTTCGTGTATTAATCGGGGTTAAGTTTAGATGTAGGATACAGGGTAATGCTCCCAGGCTCACACACACGCGCGCAGGGGACAGAGAGGAGTCTTTGGAGCCTCTGTGAGCAGCTGGGGCCTGTGGGTGGGTGTGTGTGTGTGTAGGGGTGCTGCAGTGGGTATAGCACAGCATCTAGGCCCAACTTTAATAATAATAATGTAATAATAATAATAAGTCGGGGCCTCTCTGAGCAGCTGGAGCCTCTCTGAGCAACAGGCCCCTCTCACTGTCCCTCTCTATCACCTGCGCGCGCGTGCGTGCGTGTGTGTGGCTGTGCTTGGTGGGGGGGGTCTAGCGCAGCTCTCTGTGTCTCTCCCTGCTCCTAGGCCCGAGTTGAGCCCGTCTGAGCACAAGCACTCATCCCCAGGCCTCTCCCGGCCCGTCCCGTCACAGTAGCTAGTAGGCCTCTCACAAGGCCTTAGCCTAAGCTAATGTGTGTGTGTTTGGGGGGGGGTGGGGGAGGGGGCGCTCAGGATCGGGTGAGATTCTAGATTAATTTTGACGCTCCGGACGCAACGCCGCCACCCCCGTCTCGCTGTGACCTTGCGTCGCGGAGATAGGCGGTTGGCTAGGGCCAGAATCGTATGTGAATCCGCAGCTAGCGTGACATGTTCATCACATACGACTCTTGACTTAGCGGGTTTTCACTCTTGGCCCCTTAGTGGCAGTATGGGAGAATGACAGTCTGTTACATTTTCCATCACATACGACTCTTGACTTAGCGGGTTTTCACTCTTGGCCCCTTAGTGGCAGTATGGGAGAATGACAGTCTGTTACATTTTCCATCACATACGAGTCTTGAGTTAGCGCTTTTTCACTCTTGGCCCCTTAGTGGCAGTATGGGAGAATGACAGTCTGTTACATTTTTCATCACATACGAGTCTTGAGTTAGCGCGTATTCACTCTTGGCCCCTTAGTGGCAGTATGGGAGAATGACAGTCTGTTACATTTTTCATCACATATGAGTCTTGAGTTAGCGCGTATTCACTCTTGGCCCCTTAGTGGCAGTATGGGAGAATGACAGTCTGTTACATTTTCCATCACATACGAGTCTTGAGTTAGCGCTTTTTCACTCTTGGCCCCTTAGTGGCAGTATGGGAGAATGACAGTCTGTTACATTTTCCATCACATACGAGTCTTGAGTTAGCGCTTTTTCAGTCTTGGCCCCTTAGTGGCAGTATGGGAGAATGACAGTCTGTTACATGTTCATCACATATGACTCTTGAGTTAGCGCCTGGAGGTTTGCTAGGGCCGGAATCATATACGAACCCGCAGGTATACCATGGGTTTGAGATTTTTTCGGCTCTGCTTAAGGCTTTAACCCTTGCGAGGTTAGCTTAAGTGGGGCACAGTGCACCAGTACTTATCGGTGCTTAAGCCTGGTTGTCCGTGGGGGGGGTGGTACCCAGAGGGGGGGGGCGTTTGCCACTTTGTGTTGCGGGCTTAGCATAGAGGGTGTTAGCTAGTTTGATTAGCGTGTTTAATTTGGGTTAAGTTTAGGAGTAGGATACAGGGTAATGCTCCCAGGCTCACACACACGCGCGCAGGGGACAGAGAGGAGTCTTTGGAGCCTCTGTGAGCAGCTGCAGCCTGTGTGAGAACACGCACTGTCTCCTAGGCCTCTCTGTGCCTCTCCGAGCGTCAGGGCTCAAACCAGAGGTCAAGCTGTAGCTAGTAGGCCTCTGACAAGGCCTCGGCCTAAGTTTGGGCCTCTGTGAGTAGCCGCAGCCCGTGTGAGCACAAGCACTCTTCCCCAAGCCTCTCCAAGCATCAGGGGTCAAGTCAGAGGTCAGCAGTAGCTAGTAGGCCTCTCACAAGGCCTCAGCCTAAGCTGGAGGATTGGGTTAGATTGTAAATTAATTTTGGGAGAACAGAGTCTAGGTTGTGCTAGCTGTGGAAAAGGGGATAGGGAAGAGGTTGGGCCTCTGTTCGTGTATTAATCGGGGTTAAGTTTAGATGTAGGATACAGGGTAATGCTCCCAGGCTCACACACACGCGCGCAGGGGACAGAGAGGAGTCTTTGGAGCCTCTGTGAGCAGCTGGGGCCTGTGGGTGGGTGTGTGTGTGTGTAGGGGTGCTGCAGTGGGTATAGCACAGCATCTAGGCCCAACTTTAATAATAATAATGTAATAATAATAATAAGTCGGGGCCTCTCTGAGCAGCTGGAGCCTCTCTGAGCAACAGGCCCCTCTCACTGTCCCTCTCTATCACCTGCGCGCGCGTGCGTGCGTGTGTGTGGCTGTGCTTGGTGGGGGGGGTCTAGCGCAGCTCTCTGTGTCTCTCCCTGCTCCTAGGCCCGAGTTGAGCCCGTCTGAGCACAAGCACTCATCCCCAGGCCTCTCCCGGCCCGTCCCGTCACAGTAGCTAGTAGGCCTCTCACAAGGCCTTAGCCTAAGCTAATGTGTGTGTGTTTGGGGGGGGGTGGGGGAGGGGGCGCTCAGGATCGGGTGAGATTCTAGATTAATTTTGACGCTCCGGACGCAACGCCGCCACCCCCGTCTCGCTGTGACCTTGCGTCGCGGAGATAGGCGGTTGGCTAGGGCCAGAATCGTATGTGAATCCGCAGCTAGCGTGACATGTTCATCACATACGACTCTTGACTTAGCGGGTTTTCACTCTTGGCCCCTTAGTGGCAGTATGGGAGAATGACAGTCTGTTACATTTTCCATCACATACGACTCTTGACTTAGCGGGTTTTCACTCTTGGCCCCTTAGTGGCAGTATGGGAGAATGACAGTCTGTTACATTTTCCATCACATACGAGTCTTGAGTTAGCGCTTTTTCACTCTTGGCCCCTTAGTGGCAGTATGGGAGAATGACAGTCTGTTACATTTTTCATCACATACGAGTCTTGAGTTAGCGCGTATTCACTCTTGGCCCCTTAGTGGCAGTATGGGAGAATGACAGTCTGTTACATTTTTCATCACATATGAGTCTTGAGTTAGCGCGTATTCACTCTTGGCCCCTTAGTGGCAGTATGGGAGAATGACAGTCTGTTACATTTTCCATCACATACGAGTCTTGAGTTAGCGCTTTTTCACTCTTGGCCCCTTAGTGGCAGTATGGGAGAATGACAGTCTGTTACATTTTCCATCACATACGAGTCTTGAGTTAGCGCTTTTTCAGTCTTGGCCCCTTAGTGGCAGTATGGGAGAATGACAGTCTGTTACATGTTCATCACATATGACTCTTGAGTTAGCGCCTGGAGGTTTGCTAGGGCCGGAATCATATACGAACCCGCAGGTATACCATGGGTTTGAGATTTTTTCGGCTCTGCTTAAGGCTTTAACCCTTGCGAGGTTAGCTTAAGTGGGGCACAGTGCACCAGTACTTATCGGTGCTTAAGCCTGGTTGTCCGTGGGGGGGGGTGGTACCCAGAGGGGGGGGGCGTTTGCCACTTTGTGTTGCGGGCTTAGCATAGAGGGTGTTAGCTAGTTTGATTAGCGTGTTTAATTTGGGTTAAGTTTAGGAGTAGGATACAGGGTAATGCTCCCAGGCTCACACACACGCGCGCAGGGGACAGAGAGGAGTCTTTGGAGCCTCTGTGAGCAGCTGGGGCCTGTGGGTGGGTGTGTGTGTGTGTAGGGGTGCTGCAGTGGGTATAGCACAGCATCTAGGCCCAAGCATCTAGGCACAGCATCTAGGCCCAACTTTAATAATAATAATGTAATAATAATAATAAGTTGGGGCCTCTCTGAGCAGCTGGAGCCTCTCTGAGCAACAGGCCCCTCTCACTGTCCCTCTCTATCACCTGCGCGCGCGTGCGTGCGTGTGTGTGGCTGTGCTTGGTGGGGGGGGTCTAGCGCAGCTCTCTGTGTCTCTCCCTGCTCCTAGGCCCAAGTTGAGCCCGTCTGAGCACAAGCACTCATCCCCAGGCCTCTCCCGGCCCGTCCGATCACAGTAGCTAGTAGGCCTCTCACAAGGCCTTAGCTTAAGCTAATGTGTGTGTGTTTGGGGGGGAGGGGGGGGGGGCGCTCAGGATCGGGTGAGATTCTAGATTAATTTTGACGCACCGGACGCAACGCCGCCATCCCCGTCTCGCTGTGACCTTGCGTCGCGGAGCTAGGAGGTTTGCTAGGGCCGGAATCATATACGAACCCGCAGGTATACCATGGGTTTGAGATTTTTTCGGCTCTGCTTAAGGCTTTAACCCTTGCGAGGTTAGCTTAAGTGGGGCACAGTGCACCAGTACTTATCGGTGCTTAAGCCTGGTTGTCCGTGGGGGGGGTGGTACCCAGAGGGGGGGGGGCGTTTGCCACTTTGTGTTGCGGGCTTAGCATAGAGGGTGTTAGCTAGTTTGATTAGCGTGTTTATTTTGGGTTAAGTTTAGGAGTAGGATACAGGGTAATGCTCCCAGGCTCACACACACGCGCGCAGGGGACAGAGAGGAGTCTTTGGAGCCTCTGTGAGCAGCTGCAGCCTGTGTGAGAACACGCACTGTCTCCTAGGCCTCTCTGTGCCTCTCCGAGCGTCAGGGCTCAAACCAGAGGTCAAGCTGTAGCTAGTAGGCCTCTGACAAGGCCTCGGCCTAAGTTTGGGCCTCTGTGAGTAGCCGCAGCCCGTGTGAGCACAAGCACTCTTCCCCAAGCCTCTCCAAGCATCAGGGGTCAAGTCAGAGGTCAGCAGTAGCTAGTAGGCCTCTCACAAGGCCTCAGCCTAAGCTGGAGGATTGGGTTAGATTGTAAATTAATTTTGGGAGAACAGAGTCTAGGTTGTGCTAGCTGTGGAAAAGGGGATAGGGAAGAGGTTGGGCCTCTGTTCGTGTATTAATCGGGGTTAAGTTTAGATGTAGGATACAGGGTAATGCTCCCAGGCTCACACACACGCGCGCAGGGGACAGAGAGGAGTCTTTGGAGCCTCTGTGAGCAGCTGGGGCCTGTGGGTGGGTGTGTGTGTGTGTAGGGGTGCTGCAGTGGGTATAGCACAGCATCTAGGCCCAACTTTAATAATAATAATGTAATAATAATAATAAGTCGGGGCCTCTCTGAGCAGCTGGAGCCTCTCTGAGCAACAGGCCCCTCTCACTGTCCCTCTCTATCACCTGCGCGCGCGTGCGTGCGTGTGTGTGGCTGTGCTTGGTGGGGGGGGGTCTAGCGCAGCTCTCTGTGTCTCTCCCTGCTCCTAGGCCCGAGTTGAGCCCGTCTGAGCACAAGCACTCATCCCCAGGCCTCTCCCGGCCCGTCCCGTCACAGTAGCTAGTAGGCCTCTCACAAGGCCTTAGCCTAAGCTAATGTGTGTGTGTTTGGGGGGGGGTGGGGGAGGGGGCGCTCAGGATCGGGTGAGATTCTAGATTAATTTTGACGCTCCGGACGCAACGCCGCCACCCCCGTCTCGCTGTGACCTTGCGTCGCGGAGATAGGCGGTTGGCTAGGGCCAGAATCGTATGTGAATCCGCAGCTAGCGTGACATGTTCATCACATACGACTCTTGACTTAGCGGGTTTTCACTCTTGGCCCCTTAGTGGCAGTATGGGAGAATGACAGTCTGTTACATTTTCCATCACATACGACTCTTGACTTAGCGGGTTTTCACTCTTGGCCCCTTAGTGGCAGTATGGGAGAATGACAGTCTGTTACATTTTCCATCACATACGAGTCTTGAGTTAGCGCTTTTTCACTCTTGGCCCCTTAGTGGCAGTATGGGAGAATGACAGTCTGTTACATTTTTCATCACATACGAGTCTTGAGTTAGCGCGTATTCACTCTTGGCCCCTTAGTGGCAGTATGGGAGAATGACAGTCTGTTACATTTTTCATCACATATGAGTCTTGAGTTAGCGCGTATTCACTCTTGGCCCCTTAGTGGCAGTATGGGAGAATGACAGTCTGTTACATTTTCCATCACATACGAGTCTTGAGTTAGCGCTTTTTCACTCTTGGCCCCTTAGTGGCAGTATGGGAGAATGACAGTCTGTTACATTTTCCATCACATACGAGTCTTGAGTTAGCGCTTTTTCAGTCTTGGCCCCTTAGTGGCAGTATGGGAGAATGACAGTCTGTTACATGTTCATCACATATGACTCTTGAGTTAGCGCCTGGAGGTTTGCTAGGGCCGGAATCATATACGAACCCGCAGGTATACCATGGGTTTGAGATTTTTTCGGCTCTGCTTAAGGCTTTAACCCTTGCGAGGTTAGCTTAAGTGGGGCACAGTGCACCAGTACTTATCGGTGCTTAAGCCTGGTTGTCCGTGGGGGGGGTGGTACCCAGAGGGGGGGGGCGTTTGCCACTTTGTGTTGCGGGCTTAGCATAGAGGGTGTTAGCTAGTTTGATTAGCGTGTTTAATTTGGGTTAAGTTTAGGAGTAGGATACAGGGTAATGCTCCCAGGCTCACACACACGCGCGCAGGGGACAGAGAGGAGTCTTTGGAGCCTCTGTGAGCAGCTGGGGCCTGTGGGTGGGTGTGTGTGTGTGTAGGGGTGCTGCAGTGGGTATAGCACAGCATCTAGGCCCAAGCATCTAGGCACAGCATCTAGGCCCAACTTTAATAATAATAATGTAATAATAATAATAAGTTGGGGCCTCTCTGAGCAGCTGGAGCCTCTCTGAGCAACAGGCCCCTCTCACTGTCCCTCTCTATCACCTGCGCGCGCGTGCGTGCGTGTGTGTGGCTGTGCTTGGTGGGGGGGGTCTAGCGCAGCTCTCTGTGTCTCTCCCTGCTCCTAGGCCCAAGTTGAGCCCGTCTGAGCACAAGCACTCATCCCCAGGCCTCTCCCGGCCCGTCCGATCACAGTAGCTAGTAGGCCTCTCACAAGGCCTTAGCTTAAGCTAATGTGTGTGTGTTTGGGGGGGAGGGGGGGGGGGCGCTCAGGATCGGGTGAGATTCTAGATTAATTTTGACGCACCGGACGCAACGCCGCCATCCCCGTCTCGCTGTGACCTTGCGTCGCGGAGCTAGGAGGTTTGCTAGGGCCGGAATCATATACGAACCCGCAGGTATACCATGGGTTTGAGATTTTTTCGGCTCTGCTTAAGGCTTTAACCCTTGCGAGGTTAGCTTAAGTGGGGCACAGTGCACCAGTACTTATCGGTGCTTAAGCCTGGTTGTCCGTGGGGGGGGTGGTACCCAGAGGGGGGGGGCGTTTGCCACTTTGTGTTGCGGGCTTAGCATAGAGGGTGTTAGCTAGTTTGATTAGCGTGTTTATTTTGGGTTAAGTTTAGGAGTAGGATACAGGGTAATGCTCCCAGGCTCACACACACGCGCGCAGGGGACAGAGAGGAGTCTTTGGAGCCTCTGTGAGCAGCTGCAGCCTGTGTGAGAACACGCACTGTCTCCTAGG
The DNA here is from genome assembly GCF_018492685.1 of Alosa sapidissima. Taxonomy (NCBI): domain Eukaryota; kingdom Metazoa; phylum Chordata; class Actinopteri; order Clupeiformes; family Clupeidae; genus Alosa; species Alosa sapidissima. Next base: position 30,745,989 of record NC_055979.1, read on the forward strand.
CCTCTCTGTGCCTCTCCGAGCGTCAGGGCTCAAAGCAGAGGTCAAGCTGTAGCTAGTAGGCCTCTGACAAGGCCTCGGCCTAAGTTTGGGCCTCTGTGAGTAGCCGCAGCCCGTGTGAGCACAAGCACTCTTCCCCAAGCCTCTCCAAGCATCAGGGGTCAAGTCAGAGGTCAGCAGTAGCTAGTAGGCCTCTCACAAGGCCTCAGCCTAAGCTGGAGGATTGGGTTAGATTGTAAATTAATTTTGGGAGAACAGAGTCTAGGTTGTGCTAGCTGTGGAAAAGGGGATAGGGAAGAGGTTGGGCCTCTGTTCGTGTATTAATCGGGGTTAAGTTTAGATGTAGGATACAGGGTAATGCTCCCAGGCTCACACACACGCGCGCAGGGGACAGAGAGGAGTCTTTGGAGCCTCTGTGAGCAGCTGGGGCCTGTGGGTGGGTGTGTGTGTGTGTAGGGGTGCTGCAGTGGGTATAGCACAGCATCTAGGCCCAACTTTAATAATAATAATGTAATAATAATAATAAGTCGGGGCCTCTCTGAGCAGCTGGAGCCTCTCTGAGCAACAGGCCCCTCTCACTGTCCCTCTCTATCACCTGCGCGCGCGTGCGTGCGTGTGTGTGGCTGTGCTTGGTGGGGGGGGTCTAGCGCAGCTCTCTGTGTCTCTCCCTGCTCCTAGGCCCGAGTTGAGCCCGTCTGAGCACAAGCACTCATCCCCAGGCCTCTCCCGGCCCGTCCCGTCACAGTAGCTAGTAGGCCTCTCACAAGGCCTTAGCCTAAGCTAATGTGTGTGTGTTTGGGGGGGGGTGGGGGAGGGGGCGCTCAGGATCGGGTGAGATTCTAGATTAATTTTGACGCTCCGGACGCAACGCCGCCACCCCCCGTCTCGCTGTGACCTTGCGTCGCGGAGATAGGCGGTTGGCTAGGGCCAGAATCGTATGTGAATCCGCAGCTAGCGTGACATGTTCATCACATACGACTCTTGACTTAGCGGGTTTTCACTCTTGGCCCCTTAGTGGCAGTATGGGAGAATGACAGTCTGTTACATTTTCCATCACATACGACTCTTGACTTAGCGGGTTTTCACTCTTGGCCCCTTAGTGGCAGTATGGGAGAATGACAGTCTGTTACATTTTCCATCACATACGAGTCTTGAGTTAGCGCTTTTTCACTCTTGGCCCCTTAGTGGCAGTATGGGAGAATGACAGTCTGTTACATTTTCCATCACATACGAGTCTTGAGTTAGCGCTTTTTCACTCTTGGCCCCTTAGTGGCAGTATGGGAGAATGACAGTCTGTTACATTTTCCATCACATACGAGTCTTGAGTTAGCGCTTTTTCACTCTTGGCCCCTTAGTGGCAGTATGGGAGAATGACAGTCTGTTACATTTTTCATCACATATGACTCTTGAGTTAGCGCCTGGAGGTTTGCTAGGGCCGGAATCATATACGAACCCGCAGGTATACCATGGGTTTGAGATTTTTTCGGCTCTGCTTAAGGCTTTAACCCTTGCGAGGTTAGCTTAAGTGGGGCACAGTGCACCAGTACTTATCGGTGCTTAAGCCTGGTTGTCCGTGGGGGGGGTGGTACCCAGAGGGGGGGGGCGTTTGCCACTTTGTGTTGCGGGCTTAGCATAGAGGGTGTTAGCTAGTTTGATTAGCGTGTTTAATTTGGGTTAAGTTTAGGAGTAGGATACAGGGTAATGCTCCCAGGCTCACACACACGCGCGCAGGGGACAGAGAGGAGTCTTTGGAGCCTCTGTGAGCAGCTGGGGCCTGTGGGTGGGTGTGTGTGTGTGTAGGGGTGCTGCAGTGGGTATAGCACAGCATCTAGGCCCAAGCATCTAGGCACAGCATCTAGGCCCAACTTTAATAATAATAATGTAATAATAATAATAAGTCGGGGCCTCTCTGAGCAGCTGGAGCCTCTCTGAGCAACAGGCCCCTCTCACTGTCCCTCTCTATCACCTGCGCGCGCGTGTGTGCGTGTGTGTGGCTGTGCTTGGTGGGGGGGGTCTAGCGCAGCTCTCTGTGTCTCTCCCTGCTCCTAGGCCCAAGTTGAGCCCGTCTGAGCACAAGCACTCATCCCCAGGCCTCTCCCGGCCCGTCCGATCACAGTAGCTAGTAGGCCTCTCACAAGGCCTTAGCTTAAGCTAATGTGTGTGTGTTTGGGGGGGAGGGGGGGGGGGCGCTCAGGATCGGGTGAGATTCTAGATTAATTTTGACGCACCGGACGCAATGCCGCCATCCCCGTCTCGCTGTGACCTTGCGTCGCGGAGCTAGGAGGTTTGCTAGGGCCGGAATCATATACGAACCCGCAGGTATACCATGGGTTTGAGATTTTTTCGGCTCTGCTTAAGGCTTTAACCCTTGCGAGGTTAGCTTAAGTGGGGCACAGTGCACCAGTACTTATCGGTGCTTAAGCCTGGTTGTCCGTGGGGGGGGTGGTACCCAGAGGGGGGGGGGCGTTTGCCACTTTGTGTTGCGGGCTTAGCATAGAGGGTGTTAGCTAGTTTGATTAGCGTGTTTATTTTGGGTTAAGTTTAGGAGTAGGATACAGGGTAATGCTCCCAGGCTCACACACACGCGCGCAGGGGACAGAGAGGAGTCTTTGGAGCCTCTGTGAGCAGCTGCGGCCTGTGTGAGAACACGCACTGTCTCCTAGGCCTCTCTGTGCCTCTCCGAGCGTCAGGGCTCAAACCAGAGGTCAAGCTGTAGCTAGTAGGCCTCTGACAAGGCCTCGGCCTAAGTTTGGGCCTCTGTGAGTAGCCGCAGCCCGTGTGAGCACAAGCACTCTTCCCCAAGCCTCTCCAAGCATCAGGGGTCAAGTCAGAGGTCAGCAGTAGCTAGTAGGCCTCTCACAAGGCCTCAGCCTAAGCTGGAGGATTGGGTTAGATTGTAAATTAATTTTGGGAGAACAGAGTCTAGGTTGTGCTAGCTGTGGAAAAGGGGATAGGGAAGAGGTTGGGCCTCTGTTCGTGTATTAATCGGGGTTAAGTTTAGATGTAGGATACAGGGTAATGCTCCCAGGCTCACACACACGCGCGCAGGGGACAGAGAGGAGTCTTTGGAGCCTCTGTGAGCAGCTGGGGCCTGTGGGTGGGTGTGTGTGTGTGTAGGGGTGCTGCAGTGGGTATAGCACAGCATCTAGGCCCAAGCATCTAGGCACAGCATCTAGGCCCAACTTTAATAATTATAATGTAATAATAATAATAAGTTGGGGCCTCTCTGAGCAGCTGGAGCCTCTCTGAGCAACAGGCCCCTCTCACTGTCCCTCTCTATCACCTGCGCGCGCGTGTGTGCGTGTGTGTGGCTGTGCTTGGTGGGGGGGGTCTAGCGCAGCTCTCTGTGTCTCTCCCTGCTCCTAGGCCCAAGTTGAGCCCGTCTGAGCACAAGCACTCATCCCCAGGCCTCTCCCGGCCCGTCCCGTCACAGTAGCTAGTAGGCCTCTCACAAGGCCTTAGCCTAAGCTAATGTGTGTGTGTTTGGGGGGGGGTGGGGGAGGGGGCGCTCAGGATCGGGTGAGATTCTAGATTAATTTTGACGCTCCGGACGCAACGCCGCCACCCCCGTCTCGCTGTGACCTTGCGTCGCGGAGATAGGCGGTTGGCTAGGGCCAGAATCGTATGTGAATCCGCAGCTAGCGTGACATGTTCATCACATACGACTCTTGACTTAGCGGGTTTTCACTCTTGGCCCCTTAGTGGCAGTATGGGAGAATGACAGTCTGTTACATTTTCCATCACATACGACTCTTGACTTAGCGGGTTTTCACTCTTGGCCCCTTAGTGGCAGTATGGGAGAATGACAGTCTGTTACATTTTCCATCACATACGAGTCTTGAGTTAGCGCTTTTTCACTCTTGGCCCCTTAGTGGCAGTATGGGAGAATGACAGTCTGTTACATTTTTCATCACATACGAGTCTTGAGTTAGCGCGTATTCACTCTTGGCCCCTTAGTGGCAGTATGGGAGAATGACAGTCTGTTACATTTTTCATCACATATGAGTCTTGAGTTAGCGCGTATTCACTCTTGGCCCCTTAGTGGCAGTATGGGAGAATGACAGTCTGTTACATTTTCCATCACATACGAGTCTTGAGTTAGCGCTTTTTCACTCTTGGCCCCTTAGTGGCAGTATGGGAGAATGACAGTCTGTTACATTTTCCATCACATACGAGTCTTGAGTTAGCGCTTTTTCAGTCTTGGCCCCTTAGTGGCAGTATGGGAGAATGACAGTCTGTTACATGTTCATCACATATGACTCTTGAGTTAGCGCCTGGAGGTTTGCTAGGGCCGGAATCATATACGAACCCGCAGGTATACCATGGGTTTGAGATTTTTTCGGCTCTGCTTAAGGCTTTAACCCTTGCGAGGTTAGCTTAAGTGGGGCACAGTGCACCAGTACTTATCGGTGCTTAAGCCTGGTTGTCCGTGGGGGGGGTGGTACCCAGAGGGGGGGGGCGTTTGCCACTTTGTGTTGCGGGCTTAGCATAGAGGGTGTTAGCTAGTTTGATTAGCGTGTTTAATTTGGGTTAAGTTTAGGAGTAGGATACAGGGTAATGCTCCCAGGCTCACACACACGCGCGCAGGGGACAGAGAGGAGTCTTTGGAGCCTCTGTGAGCAGCTGGGGCCTGTGGGTGGGTGTGTGTGTGTGTAGGGGTGCTGCAGTGGGTATAGCACAGCATCTAGGCCCAAGCATCTAGGCACAGCATCTAGGCCCAACTTTAATAATAATAATGTAATAATAATAATAAGTTGGGGCCTCTCTGAGCAGCTGGAGCCTCTCTGAGCAACAGGCCCCTCTCACTGTCCCTCTCTATCACCTGCGCGCGCGTGTGTGCGTGTGTGTGGCTGTGCTTGGTGGGGGGGGTCTAGCGCAGCTCTCTGTGTCTCTCCCTGCTCCTAGGCCCGAGTTGAGCCCGTCTGAGCACAAGCACTCATCCCCAGGCCTCTCCCGGCCCGTCCCGTCACAGTAGCTAGTAGGCCTCTCACAAGGCCTTAGCCTAAGCTAATGTGTGTGTGTTTGGGGGGGGGTGGGGGAGGGGGCGCTCAGGATCGGGTGAGATTCTAGATTAATTTTGACGCTCCGGACGCAACGCCGCCACCCCCGTCTCGCTGTGACCTTGCGTCGCGGAGATAGGCGGTTGGCTAGGGCCGGAATCGTATGTGAATCCGCAGCTAGCGTGACGTGTTCATCACATACGACTCTTGACTTAGCGGGTTTTCACTCTTGGCCCCTTAGTGGCAGTATGGGAGAATGACAGTCTGTTACATTTTCCATCACATACGAGTCTTGAGTTAGCGCTTTTTCACTCTTGGCCCCTTAGTGGCAGTATGGGAGAATGACAGTCTGTTACATTTTTCATCACATATGAGTCTTGAGTTAGCGCGTATTCACTCTTGGCCCCTTAGTGGCAGTATGGGAGAATGACAGTCTGTTACATTTTTCATCACATACGAGTCTTGAGTTAGCGCGTATTCACTCTTGGCCCCTTAGTGGCAGTATGGGAGAATGACAGTCTGTTACATTTTCCATCACATACGAGTCTTGAGTTAGCGCTTTTTCACTCTTGGCCCCTTAGTGGCAGTATGGGAGAATGACAGTCTGTTACATTTTCCATCACATACGAGTCTTGAGTTAGCGCTTTTTCAGTCTTGGCCCCTTAGTGGCAGTATGGGAGAATGACAGTCTGTTACATGTTCATCACATATGACTCTTGAGTTAGCGCCTGGAGGTTTGCTAGGGCCGGAATCATATACGAACCCGCAGGTATACCATGGGTTTGAGATTTTTTCGGCTCTGCTTAAGGCTTTAACCCTTGCGAGGTTAGCTTAAGTGGGGCACAGTGCACCAGTACTTATCGGTGCTTAAGCCTGGTTGTCCGTGGGGGGGGTGGTACCCAGAGGGGGGGGGCGTTTGCCACTTTGTGTTGCGGGCTTAGCATAGAGGGTGTTAGCTAGTTTGATTAGCGTGTTTAATTTGGGTTAAGTTTAGGAGTAGGATACAGGGTAATGCTCCCAGGCTCACACACACGCGCGCAGGGGACAGAGAGGAGTCTTTGGAGCCTCTGTGAGCAGCTGCGGCCTGTGTGAGAACACGCACTGTCTCCTAGGCCTCTCTGTGCCTCTCCGAGCGTCAGGGCTCAAACCAGAGGTCAAGCTGTAGCTAGTAGGCCTCTGACAAGGCCTCGGCCTAAGTTTGGGCCTCTGTGAGTAGCCGCAGCCCGTGTGAGCACAAGCACTCTTCCCCAAGCCTCTCCAAGCATCAGGGGTCAAGTCAGAGGTCAGCAGTAGCTAGTAGGCCTCTCACAAGGCCTCAGCCTAAGCTGGAGGATTGGGTTAGATTGTAAATTAATTTTGGGAGAACAGAGTCTAGGTTGTGCTAGCTGTGGAAAAGGGGATAGGGAAGAGGTTGGGCCTCTGTTCGTGTATTAATCGGGGTTAAGTTTAGATGTAGGATACAGGGTAATGCTCCCAGGCTCACACACACGCGCGCAGGGGACAGAGAGGAGTCTTTGGAGCCTCTGTGAGCAGCTGGGGCCTGTGGGTGGGTGTGTGTGTGTGTAGGGGTGCTGCAGTGGGTATAGCACAGCATCTAGGCCCAAGCATCTAGGCACAGCATCTAGGCCCAACTTTAATAATTATAATGTAATAATAATAATAAGTTGGGGCCTCTCTGAGCAGCTGGAGCCTCTCTGAGCAACAGGCCCCTCTCACTGTCCCTCTCTATCACCTGCGCGCGCGTGTGTGCGTGTGTGTGGCTGTGCTTGGTGGGGGGGGTCTAGCGCAGCTCTCTGTGTCTCTCCCTGCTCCTAGGCCCAAGTTGAGCCCGTCTGAGCACAAGCACTCATCCCCAGGCCTCTCCCGGCCCGTCCCGTCACAGTAGCTAGTAGGCCTCTCACAAGGCCTTAGCCTAAGCTAATGTGTGTGTGTTTGGGGGGGGGTGGGGGAGGGGGCGCTCAGGATCGGGTGAGATTCTAGATTAATTTTGACGCTCCGGACGCAACGCCGCCACCCCCGTCTCGCTGTGACCTTGCGTCGCGGAGATAGGCGGTTGGCTAGGGCCAGAATCGTATGTGAATCCGCAGCTAGCGTGACATGTTCATCACATACGACTCTTGACTTAGCGGGTTTTCACTCTTGGCCCCTTAGTGGCAGTATGGGAGAATGACAGTCTGTTACATTTTCCATCACATACGACTCTTGACTTAGCGGGTTTTCACTCTTGGCCCCTTAGTGGCAGTATGGGAGAATGACAGTCTGTTACATTTTCCATCACATACGAGTCTTGAGTTAGCGCTTTTTCACTCTTGGCCCCTTAGTGGCAGTATGGGAGAATGACAGTCTGTTACATTTTTCATCACATACGAGTCTTGAGTTAGCGCGTATTCACTCTTGGCCCCTTAGTGGCAGTATGGGAGAATGACAGTCTGTTACATTTTTCATCACATATGAGTCTTGAGTTAGCGCGTATTCACTCTTGGCCCCTTAGTGGCAGTATGGGAGAATGACAGTCTGTTACATTTTCCATCACATACGAGTCTTGAGTTAGCGCTTTTTCACTCTTGGCCCCTTAGTGGCAGTATGGGAGAATGACAGTCTGTTACATTTTCCATCACATACGAGTCTTGAGTTAGCGCTTTTTCAGTCTTGGCCCCTTAGTGGCAGTATGGGAGAATGACAGTCTGTTACATGTTCATCACATATGACTCTTGAGTTAGCGCCTGGAGGTTTGCTAGGGCCGGAATCATATACGAACCCGCAGGTATACCATGGGTTTGAGATTTTTTCGGCTCTGCTTAAGGCTTTAACCCTTGCGAGGTTAGCTTAAGTGGGGCACAGTGCACCAGTACTTATCGGTGCTTAAGCCTGGTTGTCCGTGGGGGGGGTGGTACCCAGAGGGGGGGGGCGTTTGCCACTTTGTGTTGCGGGCTTAGCATAGAGGGTGTTAGCTAGTTTGATTAGCGTGTTTAATTTGGGTTAAGTTTAGGAGTAGGATACAGGGTAATGCTCCCAGGCTCACACACACGCGCGCAGGGGACAGAGAGGAGTCTTTGGAGCCTCTGTGAGCAGCTGGGGCCTGTGGGTGGGTGTGTGTGTGTGTAGGGGTGCTGCAGTGGGTATAGCACAGCATCTAGGCCCAAGCATCTAGGCACAGCATCTAGGCCCAACTTTAATAATAATAATGTAATAATAATAATAAGTTGGGGCCTCTCTGAGCAGCTGGAGCCTCTCTGAGCAACAGGCCCCTCTCACTGTCCCTCTCTATCACCTGCGCGCGCGTGTGTGCGTGTGTGTGGCTGTGCTTGGTGGGGGGGGTCTAGCGCAGCTCTCTGTGTCTCTCCCTGCTCCTAGGCCCGAGTTGAGCCCGTCTGAGCACAAGCACTCATCCCCAGGCCTCTCCCGGCCCGTCCCGTCACAGTAGCTAGTAGGCCTCTCACAAGGCCTTAGCCTAAGCTAATGTGTGTGTGTTTGGGGGGGGGTGGGGGAGGGGGCGCTCAGGATCGGGTGAGATTCTAGATTAATTTTGACGCTCCGGACGCAACGCCGCCACCCCCGTCTCGCTGTGACCTTGCGTCGCGGAGATAGGCGGTTGGCTAGGGCCGGAATCGTATGTGAATCCGCAGCTAGCGTGACGTGTTCATCACATACGACTCTTGACTTAGCGGGTTTTCACTCTTGGCCCCTTAGTGGCAGTATGGGAGAATGACAGTCTGTTACATTTTCCATCACATACGAGTCTTGAGTTAGCGCTTTTTCACTCTTGGCCCCTTAGTGGCAGTATGGGAGAATGACAGTCTGTTACATTTTTCATCACATATGAGTCTTGAGTTAGCGCGTATTCACTCTTGGCCCCTTAGTGGCAGTATGGGAGAATGACAGTCTGTTACATTTTTCATCACATACGAGTCTTGAGTTAGCGCGTATTCACTCTTGGCCCCTTAGTGGCAGTATGGGAGAATGACAGTCTGTTACATTTTCCATCACATACGAGTCTTGAGTTAGCGCTTTTTCACTCTTGGCCCCTTAGTGGCAGTATGGGAGAATGACAGTCTGTTACATTTTCCATCACATACGAGTCTTGAGTTAGCGCTTTTTCAGTCTTGGCCCCTTAGTGGCAGTATGGGAGAATGACAGTCTGTTACATGTTCATCACATATGACTCTTGAGTTAGCGCCTGGAGGTTTGCTAGGGCCGGAATCATATACGAACCCGCAGGTATACCATGGGTTTGAGATTTTTTCGGCTCTGCTTAAGGCTTTAACCCTTGCGAGGTTAGCTTAAGTGGGGCACAGTGCACCAGTACTTATCGGTGCTTAAGCCTGGTTGTCCGTGGGGGGGGTGGTACCCAGAGGGGGGGGGCGTTTGCCACTTTGTGTTGCGGGCTTAGCATAGAGGGTGTTAGCTAGTTTGATTAGCGTGTTTAATTTGGGTTAAGTTTAGGAGTAGGATACAGGGTAATGCTCCCAGGCTCACACACACGCGCGCAGGGGACAGAGAGGAGTCTTTGGAGCCTCTGTGAGCAGCTGCGGCCTGTGTGAGAACACGCACTGTCTCCTAGGCCTCTCTGTGCCTCTCCGAGCGTCAGGGCTCAAACCAGAGGTCAAGCTGTAGCTAGTAGGCCTCTGACAAGGCCTCGGCCTAAGTTTGGGCCTCTGTGAGTAGCCGCAGCCCGTGTGAGCACAAGCACTCTTCCCCAAGCCTCTCCAAGCATCAGGGGTCAAGTCAGAGGTCAGCAGTAGCTAGTAGGCCTCTCACAAGGCCTCAGCCTAAGCTGGAGGATTGGGTTAGATTGTAAATTAATTTTGGGAGAACAGAGTCTAGGTTGTGCTAGCTGTGGAAAAGGGGATAGGGAAGAGGTTGGGCCTCTGTTCGTGTATTAATCGGGGTTAAGTTTAGATGTAGGATACAGGGTAATGCTCCCAGGCTCACACACACGCGCGCAGGGGACAGAGAGGAGTCTTTGGAGCCTCTGTGAGCAGCTGGGGCCTGTGGGTGGGTGTGTGTGTGTGTAGGGGTGCTGCAGTGGGTATAGCACAGCATCTAGGCCCAACTTTAATAATAATAATGTAATAATAATAATAAGTCGGGGCCTCTCTGAGCAGCTGGAGCCTCTCTGAGCAACAGGCCCCTCTCACTGTCCCTCTCTATCACCTGCGCGCGCGTGCGTGCGTGTGTGTGGCTGTGCTTGGTGGGGGGGGTCTAGCGCAGCTCTCTGTGTCTCTCCCTGCTCCTAGGCCCGAGTTGAGCCCGTCTGAGCACAAGCACTCATCCCCAGGCCTCTCCCGGCCCGTCCCGTCACAGTAGCTAGTAGGCCTCTCACAAGGCCTTAGCCTAAGCTAATGTGTGTGTGTTTGGGGGGGGGTGGGGGAGGGGGCGCTCAGGATCGGGTGAGATTCTAGATTAATTTTGACGCTCCGGACGCAACGCCGCCACCCCCGTCTCGCTGTGACCTTGCGTCGCGGAGATAGGCGGTTGGCTAGGGCCAGAATCGTATGTGAATCCGCAGCTAGCGTGACATGTTCATCACATACGACTCTTGACTTAGCGGGTTTTCACTCTTGGCCCCTTAGTGGCAGTATGGGAGAATGACAGTCTGTTACATTTTCCATCACATACGACTCTTGACTTAGCGGGTTTTCACTCTTGGCCCCTTAGTGGCAGTATGGGAGAATGACAGTCTGTTACATTTTCCATCACATACGAGTCTTGAGTTAGCGCTTTTTCACTCTTGGCCCCTTAGTGGCAGTATGGGAGAATGACAGTCTGTTACATTTTTCATCACATATGAGTCTTGAGTTAGCGCGTATTCACTCTTGGCCCCTTAGTGGCAGTATGGGAGAATGACAGTCTGTTACATTTTTCATCACATATGAGTCTTGAGTTAGCGGGTTTTCACTCTTGGCCCCTTAGTGGCAGTATGGGAGAATGACAGTCTGTTACATTTTCCATCACATACGAGTCTTGAGTTAGCGCTTTTTCACTCTTTGCCCCTTAGTGGCAGTATGGGAGAATGACAGTCTGTTACATTTTTCATCACATACGAGTCTTGAGTTAGCACTTTTTCACTCTTGGCCCCTTAGTGGCAGTATGGGAGAATGACAGTCTGTTACATTTTCCATCACATACGAGTCTTGAGTTAGCGCTTTTTCAGTCTTGGCCCCTTAGTGGCAGTATGGGAGAATGACAGTCTGTTACATGTTCATCACATATGACTCTTGAGTTAGCGCCTGGAGGTTTGCTAGGGCCGGAATCATATACGAACCCGCAGGTATACCATGGGTTTGAGATTTTTTCGGCTCTGCTTAAGGCTTTAACCCTTGCGAGGTTAGCTTAAGTGGGGCACAGTGCACCAGTACTTATCGGTGCTTAAGCCTGGTTGTCCGTGGGGGGGGTGGTACCCAGAGGGGGGGGGGGGCGTTTGCCACTTTGTGTTGCGGGCTTAGCATAGAGGGTGTTAGCTAGTTTGATTAGCGTGTTTAATTTGGGTTAAGTTTAGGAGTAGGATACAGGGTAATGCTCCCAGGCTCACACACACGCGCGCAGGGGACAGAGAGGAGTCTTTGGAGCCTCTGTGAGCAGCTGGGGCCTGTGGGTGGGTGTGTGTGTGTGTAGGGGTGCTGCAGTGGGTATAGCACAGCATCTAGGCCCAAGCATCTAGGCACAGCATCTAGGCCCAACTTTAATAATAATAATGTAATAATAATAATAAGTTGGGGCCTCTCTGAGCAGCTGGAGCCTCTCTGAGCAACAGGCCCCTCTCACTGTCCCTCTCTATCACCTGCGCGCGCGTGTGTGCGTGTGTGTGGCTGTGCTTGGTGGGGGGGGTCTAGCGCAGCTCTCTGTGTCTCTCCCTGCTCCTAGGCCCAAGTTGAGCCCGTCTGAGCACAAGCACTCATCCCCAGGCCTCTCCCGGCCCGTCCGATCACAGTAGCTAGTAGGCCTCTCACAAGGCCTTAGCTTAAGCTAATGTGTGTGTGTTTGGGGGGGAGGGGGGGGGGCGCTCAGGATCGGGTGAGATTCTAGATTAATTTTGACGCACCGGACGCAACGCCGCCATCCCCGTCTCGCTGTGACCTTGCGTCGCGGAGATAGGCGGTTGGCTAGGGCCAGAATCGTATGTGAATCCGCAGCTAGCGTGACATGTTCATCACATACGACTCTTGACTTAGCGGGTTTTCACTCTTGGCCCCTTAGTGGCAGTATGGGAGAATGACAGTCTGTTACATTTTCCATCACATACGACTCTTGACTTAGCGGGTTTTCACTCTTGGCCCCTTAGTGGCAGTATGGGAGAATGACAGTCTGTTACATTTTTCATCACATATGAGTCTTGAGTTAGCGCGTATTCACTCTTGGCCCCTTAGTGGCAGTATGGGAGAATGACAGTCTGTTACATTTTCCATCACATACGACTCTTGACTTAGCGGGTTTTCACTCTTGGCCCCTTAGTGGCAGTATGGGAGAATGACAGTCTGTTACATTTTCCATCACATACGAGTCTTGAGTTAGCGCTTTTTCACTCTTGGCCCCTTAGTGGCAGTATGGGAGAATGACAGTCTGTTACATTTTTCATCACATATGAGTCTTGAGTTAGCGCGTATTCACTCTTGGCCCCTTAGTGGCAGTATGGGAGAATGACAGTCTGTTACATTTTTCATCACATATGAGTCTTGAGTTAGCGCGTATTCACTCTTGGCCCCTTAGTGGCAGTATGGGAGAATGACAGTCTGTTACATTTTCCATCACATACGAGTCTTGAGTTAGCGCTTTTTCACTCTTGGCCCCTTAGTGGCAGTATGGGAGAATGACAGTCTGTTACATTTTCCATCACATACGAGTCTTGAGTTAGCGCTTTTTCACTCTTGGCCCCTTAGTGGCAGTATGGGAGAATGACAGTCTGTTACATTTTTCATCACATATGAGTCTTGAGTTAGCGCGTATTCACTCTTGGCCCCTTAGTGGCAGTATGGGAGAATGACAGTCTGTTACATTTTTCATCACATATGAGTCTTGAGTTAGCGCGTATTCACTCTTGGCCCCTTAGTGGCAGTATGGGAGAATGACAGTCTGTTACATTTTCCATCACATACGAGTCTTGAGTTAGCGCTTTTTCACTCTTGGCCCCTTAGTGGCAGTATGGGAGAATGACAGTCTGTTACATTTTCCATCACATACGAGTCTTGAGTTAGCGCTTTTTCAGTCTTGGCCCCTTAGTGGCAGTATGGGAGAATGACAGTCTGTTACATGTTCATCACATATGACTCTTGAGTTAGCGCCTGGAGGTTTGCTAGGGCCGGAATCATATACGAACCCGCAGGTATACCATGGGTTTGAGATTTTTTCGGCTCTGCTTAAGGCTTTAACCCTTGCGAGGTTAGCTTAAGTGGGGCACAGTGCACCAGTACTTATCGGTGCTTAAGCCTGGTTGTCCGTGGGGGGGGTGGTACCCAGAGGGGGGGGGCGTTTGCCACTTTGTGTTGCGGGCTTAGCATAGAGGGTGTTAGCTAGTTTGATTAGCGTGTTTATTTTGGGTTAAGTTTAGGAGTAGGATACAGGGTAATGCTCCCAGGCTCACACACACGCGCGCAGGGGACAGAGAGGAGTCTTTGGAGCCTCTGTGAGCAGCTGCAGCCTGTGTGAGAACACGCACTGTCTCCTAGGCCTCTCTGTGCCTCTCCGAGCGTCAGGGCTCAAACCAGAGGTCAAGCTGTAGCTAGTAGGCCTCTGACAAGGCCTCGGCCTAAGTTTGGGCCTCTGTGAGTAGCCGCAGCCCGTGTGAGCACAAGCACTCTTCCCCAAGCCTCTCCAAGCATCAGGGGTCAAGTCAGAGGTCAGCAGTAGCTAGTAGGCCTCTCACAAGGCCTCAGCCTAAGCTGGAGGATTGGGTTAGATTGTAAATTAATTTTGGGAGAACAGAGTCTAGGTTGTGCTAGCTGTGGAAAAGGGGATAGGGAAGAGGTTGGGCCTCTGTTCGTGTATTAATCGGGGTTAAGTTTAGATGTAGGATACAGGGTAATGCTCCCAGGCTCACACACACGCGCGCAGGGGACAGAGAGGAGTCTTTGGAGCCTCTGTGAGCAGCTGGGGCCTGTGGGTGGGTGTGTGTGTGTGTAGGGGTGCTGCAGTGGGTATAGCACAGCATCTAGGCCCAACTTTAATAATAATAATGTAATAATAATAATAAGTTGGGGCCTCTCTGAGCAGCTGGAGCCTCTCTGAGCAACAGGCCCCTCTCACTGTCCCTCTCTATCACCTGCGCGCGCGTGCGTGCGTGTGTGTGGCTGTGCTTGGTGGGGGGGGTCTAGCGCAGCTCTCTGTGTCTCTCCCTGCTCCTAGGCCCGAGTTGAGCCCGTCTGAGCACAAGCACTCATCCCCAGGCCTCTCCCGGCCCGTCCCGTCACAGTAGCTAGTAGGCCTCTCACAAGGCCTTAGCCTAAGCTAATGTGTGTGTGTTTGGGGGGGGGTGGGGGAGGGGGCGCTCAGGATCGGGTGAGATTCTAGATTAATTTTGACGCTCCGGACGCAACGCCGCCACCCCCGTCTCGCTGTGACCTTGCGTCGCGGAGATAGGCGGTTGGCTAGGGCCAGAATCGTATGTGAATCCGCAGCTAGCGTGACATGTTCATCACATACGACTCTTGACTTAGCGGGTTTTCACTCTTGGCCCCTTAGTGGCAGTATGGGAGAATGACAGTCTGTTACATTTTCCATCACATACGACTCTTGACTTAGCGGGTTTTCACTCTTGGCCCCTTAGTGGCAGTATGGGAGAATGACAGTCTGTTACATTTTTCATCACATATGAGTCTTGAGTTAGCGCGTATTCACTCTTGGCCCCTTAGTGGCAGTATGGGAGAATGACAGTCTGTTACATTTTCCATCACATACGACTCTTGACTTAGCGGGTTTTCACTCTTGGCCCCTTAGTGGCAGTATGGGAGAATGACAGTCTGTTACATTTTCCATCACATACGAGTCTTGAGTTAGCGCTTTTTCACTCTTGGCCCCTTAGTGGCAGTATGGGAGAATGACAGTCTGTTACATTTTTCATCACATATGAGTCTTGAGTTAGCGCGTATTCACTCTTGGCCCCTTAGTGGCAGTATGGGAGAATGACAGTCTGTTACATTTTTCATCACATATGAGTCTTGAGTTAGCGCGTATTCACTCTTGGCCCCTTAGTGGCAGTATGGGAGAATGACAGTCTGTTACATTTTCCATCACATACGAGTCTTGAGTTAGCGCTTTTTCACTCTTGGCCCCTTAGTGGCAGTATGGGAGAATGACAGTCTGTTACATTTTCCATCACATACGAGTCTTGAGTTAGCGCTTTTTCAGTCTTGGCCCCTTAGTGGCAGTATGGGAGAATGACAGTCTGTTACATGTTCATCACATATGACTCTTGAGTTAGCGCCTGGAGGTTTGCTAGGGCCGGAATCATATACGAACCCGCAGGTATACCATGGGTTTGAGATTTTTTCGGCTCTGCTTAAGGCTTTAACCCTTGCGAGGTTAGCTTAAGTGGGGCACAGTGCACCAGTACTTATCGGTGCTTAAGCCTGGTTGTCCGTGGGGGGGGTGGTACCCAGAGGGGGGGGGGCGTTTGCCACTTTGTGTTGCGGGCTTAGCATAGAGGGTGTTAGCTAGTTTGATTAGCGTGTTTATTTTGGGTTAAGTTTAGGAGTAGGATACAGGGTAATGCTCCCAGGCTCACACACACGCGCGCAGGGGACAGAGAGGAGTCTTTGGAGCCTCTGTGAGCAGCTGCAGCCTGTGTGAGAACACGCACTGTCTCCTAGGCCTCTCTGTGCCTCTCCGAGCGTCAGGGCTCAAACCAGAGGTCAAGCTGTAGCTAGTAGGCCTCTGACAAGGCCTCGGCCTAAGTTTGGGCCTCTGTGAGTAGCCGCAGCCCGTGTGAGCACAAGCACTCTTCCCCAAGCCTCTCCAAGCATCAGGGGTCAAGTCAGAGGTCAGCAGTAGCTAGTAGGCCTCTCACAAGGCCTCAGCCTAAGCTGGAGGATTGGGTTAGATTGTAAATTAATTTTGGGAGAACAGAGTCTAGGTTGTGCTAGCTGTGGAAAAGGGGATAGGGAAGAGGTTGGGCCTCTGTTCGTGTATTAATCGGGGTTAAGTTTAGATGTAGGATACAGGGTAATGCTCCCAGGCTCACACACACGCGCGCAGGGGACAGAGAGGAGTCTTTGGAGCCTCTGTGAGCAGCTGGGGCCTGTGGGTGGGTGTGTGTGTGTGTAGGGGTGCTGCAGTGGGTATAGCACAGCATCTAGGCCCAACTTTAATAATAATAATGTAATAATAATAATAAGTCGGGGCCTCTCTGAGCAGCTGGAGCCTCTCTGAGCAACAGGCCCCTCTCACTGTCCCTCTCTATCACCTGCGCGCGCGTGCGTGCGTGTGTGTGGCTGTGCTTGGTGGGGGGGGTCTAGCGCAGCTCTCTGTGTCTCTCCCTGCTCCTAGGCCCGAGTTGAGCCCGTCTGAGCACAAGCACTCATCCCCAGGCCTCTCCCGGCCCGTCCCGTCACAGTAGCTAGTAGGCCTCTCACAAGGCCTTAGCCTAAGCTAATGTGTGTGTGTTTGGGGGGGGGTGGGGGAGGGGGCGCTCAGGATCGGGTGAGATTCTAGATTAATTTTGACGCTCCGGACGCAACGCCGCCACCCCCGTCTCGCTGTGACCTTGCGTCGCGGAGATAGGCGGTTGGCTAGGGCCGGAATCGTATGTGAATCCGCAGCTAGCGTGACATGTTCATCACATACGACTCTTGACTTAGCGGGTTTTCACTCTTGGCCCCTTAGTGGCAGTATGGGAGAATGACAGTCTGTTACATTTTCCATCACATACGACTCTTGACTTAGCGGGTTTTCACTCTTGGCCCCTTAGTGGCAGTATGGGAGAATGACAGTCTGTTACATTTTTCATCACATACGAGTCTTGAGTTAGCGCTTTTTCACTCTTGGCCCCTTAGTGGCAGTATGGGAGAATGACAGTCTGTTACATTTTTCATCACATATGAGTCTTGAGTTAGCGCGTATTCACTCTTGGCCCCTTAGTGGCAGTATGGGAGAATGACAGTCTGTTACATTTTTCATCACATATGAGTCTTGAGTTAGCGCGTATTCACTCTTGGCCCCTTAGTGGCAGTATGGGAGAATGACAGTCTGTTACATTTTCCATCACATACGAGTCTTGAGTTAGCGCTTTTTCACTCTTGGCCCCTTAGTGGCAGTATGGGAGAATGACAGTCTGTTACATTTTCCATCACATACGAGTCTTGAGTTAGCGCTTTTTCAGTCTTGGCCCCTTAGTGGCAGTATGGGAGAATGACAGTCTGTTACATGTTCATCACATATGACTCTTGAGTTAGCGCCTGGAGGTTTGCTAGGGCCGGAATCATATACGAACCCGCAGGTATACCATGGGTTTGAGATTTTTTCGGCTCTGCTTAAGGCTTTAACCCTTGCGAGGTTAGCTTAAGTGGGGCACAGTGCACCAGTACTTATCGGTGCTTAAGCCTGGTTGTCCGTGGGGGGGGGTGGTACCCAGAGGGGGGGGGCGTTTGCCACTTTGTGTTGCGGGCTTAGCATAGAGGGTGTTAGCTAGTTTGATTAGCGTGTTTATTTTGGGTTAAGTTTAGGAGTAGGATACAGGGTAATGCTCCCAGGCTCACACACACGCGCGCAGGGGACAGAGAGGAGTCTTTGGAGCCTCTGTGAGCAGCTGCGGCCTGTGTGAGAACACGCACTGTCTCCTAGGCCTCTCTGTGCCTCTCCGAGCGTCAGGGCTCAAACCAGAGGTCAAGCTGTAGCTAGTAGGCCTCTGACAAGGCCTCGGCCTAAGTTTGGGCCTCTGTGAGTAGCCGCAGCCCGTGTGAGCACAAGCACTCTTCCCCAAGCCTCTCCAAGCATCAGGGGTCAAGTCAGAGGTCAGCAGTAGCTAGTAGGCCTCTCACAAGGCCTCAGCCTAAGCTGGAGGATTGGGTTAGATTGTAAATTAATTTTGGGAGAACAGAGTCTAGGTTGTGCTAGCTGTGGAAAAGGGGATAGGGAAGAGGTTGGGCCTCTGTTCGTGTATTAATCGGGGTTAAGTTTAGATGTAGGATACAGGGTAATGCTCCCAGGCTCACACACACGCGCGCAGGGGACAGAGAGGAGTCTTTGGAGCCTCTGTGAGCAGCTGGGGCCTGTGGGTGGGTGTGTGTGTGTGTAGGGGTGCTGCAGTGGGTATAGCACAGCATCTAGGCCCAAGCATCTAGGCACAGCATCTAGGCCCAACTTTAATAATTATAATGTAATAATAATAATAAGTTGGGGCCTCTCTGAGCAGCTGGAGCCTCTCTGAGCAACAGGCCCCTCTCACTGTCCCTCTCTATCACCTGCGCGCGCGTGTGTGCGTGTGTGTGGCTGTGCTTGGTGGGGGGGGTCTAGCGCAGCTCTCTGTGTCTCTCCCTGCTCCTAGGCCCAAGTTGAGCCCGTCTGAGCACAAGCACTCATCCCCAGGCCTCTCCCGGCCCGTCCCGTCACAGTAGCTAGTAGGCCTCTCACAAGGCCTTAGCCTAAGCTAATGTGTGTGTGTTTGGGGGGGGGTGGGGGAGGGGGCGCTCAGGATCGGGTGAGATTCTAGATTAATTTTGACGCTCCGGACGCAACGCCGCCACCCCCGTCTCGCTGTGACCTTGCGTCGCGGAGATAGGCGGTTGGCTAGGGCCAGAATCGTATGTGAATCCGCAGCTAGCGTGACATGTTCATCACATACGACTCTTGACTTAGCGGGTTTTCACTCTTGGCCCCTTAGTGGCAGTATGGGAGAATGACAGTCTGTTACATTTTCCATCACATACGACTCTTGACTTAGCGGGTTTTCACTCTTGGCCCCTTAGTGGCAGTATGGGAGAATGACAGTCTGTTACATTTTCCATCACATACGAGTCTTGAGTTAGCGCTTTTTCACTCTTGGCCCCTTAGTGGCAGTATGGGAGAATGACAGTCTGTTACATTTTTCATCACATACGAGTCTTGAGTTAGCGCGTATTCACTCTTGGCCCCTTAGTGGCAGTATGGGAGAATGACAGTCTGTTACATTTTTCATCACATATGAGTCTTGAGTTAGCGCGTATTCACTCTTGGCCCCTTAGTGGCAGTATGGGAGAATGACAGTCTGTTACATTTTCCATCACATACGAGTCTTGAGTTAGCGCTTTTTCACTCTTGGCCCCTTAGTGGCAGTATGGGAGAATGACAGTCTGTTACATTTTCCATCACATACGAGTCTTGAGTTAGCGCTTTTTCAGTCTTGGCCCCTTAGTGGCAGTATGGGAGAATGACAGTCTGTTACATGTTCATCACATATGACTCTTGAGTTAGCGCCTGGAGGTTTGCTAGGGCCGGAATCATATACGAACCCGCAGGTATACCATGGGTTTGAGATTTTTTCGGCTCTGCTTAAGGCTTTAACCCTTGCGAGGTTAGCTTAAGTGGGGCACAGTGCACCAGTACTTATCGGTGCTTAAGCCTGGTTGTCCGTGGGGGGGGTGGTACCCAGAGGGGGGGGGCGTTTGCCACTTTGTGTTGCGGGCTTAGCATAGAGGGTGTTAGCTAGTTTGATTAGCGTGTTTAATTTGGGTTAAGTTTAGGAGTAGGATACAGGGTAATGCTCCCAGGCTCACACACACGCGCGCAGGGGACAGAGAGGAGTCTTTGGAGCCTCTGTGAGCAGCTGGGGCCTGTGGGTGGGTGTGTGTGTGTGTAGGGGTGCTGCAGTGGGTATAGCACAGCATCTAGGCCCAAGCATCTAGGCACAGCATCTAGGCCCAACTTTAATAATAATAATGTAATAATAATAATAAGTTGGGGCCTCTCTGAGCAGCTGGAGCCTCTCTGAGCAACAGGCCCCTCTCACTGTCCCTCTCTATCACCTGCGCGCGCGTGTGTGCGTGTGTGTGGCTGTGCTTGGTGGGGGGGGTCTAGCGCAGCTCTCTGTGTCTCTCCCTGCTCCTAGGCCCGAGTTGAGCCCGTCTGAGCACAAGCACTCATCCCCAGGCCTCTCCCGGCCCGTCCCGTCACAGTAGCTAGTAGGCCTCTCACAAGGCCTTAGCCTAAGCTAATGTGTGTGTGTTTGGGGGGGGGTGGGGGAGGGGGCGCTCAGGATCGGGTGAGATTCTAGATTAATTTTGACGCTCCGGACGCAACGCCGCCACCCCCGTCTCGCTGTGACCTTGCGTCGCGGAGATAGGCGGTTGGCTAGGGCCGGAATCGTATGTGAATCCGCAGCTAGCGTGACGTGTTCATCACATACGACTCTTGACTTAGCGGGTTTTCACTCTTGGCCCCTTAGTGGCAGTATGGGAGAATGACAGTCTGTTACATTTTCCATCACATACGAGTCTTGAGTTAGCGCTTTTTCACTCTTGGCCCCTTAGTGGCAGTATGGGAGAATGACAGTCTGTTACATTTTTCATCACATATGAGTCTTGAGTTAGCGCGTATTCACTCTTGGCCCCTTAGTGGCAGTATGGGAGAATGACAGTCTGTTACATTTTTCATCACATACGAGTCTTGAGTTAGCGCGTATTCACTCTTGGCCCCTTAGTGGCAGTATGGGAGAATGACAGTCTGTTACATTTTCCATCACATACGAGTCTTGAGTTAGCGCTTTTTCACTCTTGGCCCCTTAGTGGCAGTATGGGAGAATGACAGTCTGTTACATTTTCCATCACATACGAGTCTTGAGTTAGCGCTTTTTCAGTCTTGGCCCCTTAGTGGCAGTATGGGAGAATGACAGTCTGTTACATGTTCATCACATATGACTCTTGAGTTAGCGCCTGGAGGTTTGCTAGGGCCGGAATCATATACGAACCCGCAGGTATACCATGGGTTTGAGATTTTTTCGGCTCTGCTTAAGGCTTTAACCCTTGCGAGGTTAGCTTAAGTGGGGCACAGTGCACCAGTACTTATCGGTGCTTAAGCCTGGTTGTCCGTGGGGGGGGTGGTACCCAGAGGGGGGGGGCGTTTGCCACTTTGTGTTGCGGGCTTAGCATAGAGGGTGTTAGCTAGTTTGATTAGCGTGTTTAATTTGGGTTAAGTTTAGGAGTAGGATACAGGGTAATGCTCCCAGGCTCACACACACGCGCGCAGGGGACAGAGAGGAGTCTTTGGAGCCTCTGTGAGCAGCTGCGGCCTGTGTGAGAACACGCACTGTCTCCTAGGCCTCTCTGTGCCTCTCCGAGCGTCAGGGCTCAAACCAGAGGTCAAGCTGTAGCTAGTAGGCCTCTGACAAGGCCTCGGCCTAAGTTTGGGCCTCTGTGAGTAGCCGCAGCCCGTGTGAGCACAAGCACTCTTCCCCAAGCCTCTCCAAGCATCAGGGGTCAAGTCAGAGGTCAGCAGTAGCTAGTAGGCCTCTCACAAGGCCTCAGCCTAAGCTGGAGGATTGGGTTAGATTGTAAATTAATTTTGGGAGAACAGAGTCTAGGTTGTGCTAGCTGTGGAAAAGGGGATAGGGAAGAGGTTGGGCCTCTGTTCGTGTATTAATCGGGGTTAAGTTTAGATGTAGGATACAGGGTAATGCTCCCAGGCTCACACACACGCGCGCAGGGGACAGAGAGGAGTCTTTGGAGCCTCTGTGAGCAGCTGGGGCCTGTGGGTGGGTGTGTGTGTGTGTAGGGGTGCTGCAGTGGGTATAGCACAGCATCTAGGCCCAACTTTAATAATAATAATGTAATAATAATAATAAGTCGGGGCCTCTCTGAGCAGCTGGAGCCTCTCTGAGCAACAGGCCCCTCTCACTGTCCCTCTCTATCACCTGCGCGCGCGTGCGTGCGTGTGTGTGGCTGTGCTTGGTGGGGGGGGTCTAGCGCAGCTCTCTGTGTCTCTCCCTGCTCCTAGGCCCGAGTTGAGCCCGTCTGAGCACAAGCACTCATCCCCAGGCCTCTCCCGGCCCGTCCCGTCACAGTAGCTAGTAGGCCTCTCACAAGGCCTTAGCCTAAGCTAATGTGTGTGTGTTTGGGGGGGGGTGGGGGAGGGGGCGCTCAGGATCGGGTGAGATTCTAGATTAATTTTGACGCTCCGGACGCAACGCCGCCACCCCCGTCTCGCTGTGACCTTGCGTCGCGGAGATAGGCGGTTGGCTAGGGCCAGAATCGTATGTGAATCCGCAGCTAGCGTGACATGTTCATCACATACGACTCTTGACTTAGCGGGTTTTCACTCTTGGCCCCTTAGTGGCAGTATGGGAGAATGACAGTCTGTTACATTTTCCATCACATACGACTCTTGACTTAGCGGGTTTTCACTCTTGGCCCCTTAGTGGCAGTATGGGAGAATGACAGTCTGTTACATTTTCCATCACATACGAGTCTTGAGTTAGCGCTTTTTCACTCTTGGCCCCTTAGTGGCAGTATGGGAGAATGACAGTCTGTTACATTTTTCATCACATATGAGTCTTGAGTTAGCGCGTATTCACTCTTGGCCCCTTAGTGGCAGTATGGGAGAATGACAGTCTGTTACATTTTTCATCACATATGAGTCTTGAGTTAGCGGGTTTTCACTCTTGGCCCCTTAGTGGCAGTATGGGAGAATGACAGTCTGTTACATTTTCCATCACATACGAGTCTTGAGTTAGCGCTTTTTCACTCTTTGCCCCTTAGTGGCAGTATGGGAGAATGACAGTCTGTTACATTTTTCATCACATACGAGTCTTGAGTTAGCACTTTTTCACTCTTGGCCCCTTAGTGGCAGTATGGGAGAATGACAGTCTGTTACATTTTCCATCACATACGAGTCTTGAGTTAGCGCTTTTTCAGTCTTGGCCCCTTAGTGGCAGTATGGGAGAATGACAGTCTGTTACATGTTCATCACATATGACTCTTGAGTTAGCGCCTGGAGGTTTGCTAGGGCCGGAATCATATACGAACCCGCAGGTATACCATGGGTTTGAGATTTTTTCGGCTCTGCTTAAGGCTTTAACCCTTGCGAGGTTAGCTTAAGTGGGGCACAGTGCACCAGTACTTATCGGTGCTTAAGCCTGGTTGTCCGTGGGGGGGGTGGTACCCAGAGGGGGGGGGGGGCGTTTGCCACTTTGTGTTGCGGGCTTAGCATAGAGGGTGTTAGCTAGTTTGATTAGCGTGTTTAATTTGGGTTAAGTTTAGGAGTAGGATACAGGGTAATGCTCCCAGGCTCACACACACGCGCGCAGGGGACAGAGAGGAGTCTTTGGAGCCTCTGTGAGCAGCTGGGGCCTGTGGGTGGGTGTGTGTGTGTGTAGGGGTGCTGCAGTGGGTATAGCACAGCATCTAGGCCCAAGCATCTAGGCACAGCATCTAGGCCCAACTTTAATAATAATAATGTAATAATAATAATAAGTTGGGGCCTCTCTGAGCAGCTGGAGCCTCTCTGAGCAACAGGCCCCTCTCACTGTCCCTCTCTATCACCTGCGCGCGCGTGTGTGCGTGTGTGTGGCTGTGCTTGGTGGGGGGGGTCTAGCGCAGCTCTCTGTGTCTCTCCCTGCTCCTAGGCCCAAGTTGAGCCCGTCTGAGCACAAGCACTCATCCCCAGGCCTCTCCCGGCCCGTCCGATCACAGTAGCTAGTAGGCCTCTCACAAGGCCTTAGCTTAAGCTAATGTGTGTGTGTTTGGGGGGGAGGGGGGGGGGCGCTCAGGATCGGGTGAGATTCTAGATTAATTTTGACGCACCGGACGCAACGCCGCCATCCCCGTCTCGCTGTGACCTTGCGTCGCGGAGATAGGCGGTTGGCTAGGGCCAGAATCGTATGTGAATCCGCAGCTAGCGTGACATGTTCATCACATACGACTCTTGACTTAGCGGGTTTTCACTCTTGGCCCCTTAGTGGCAGTATGGGAGAATGACAGTCTGTTACATTTTCCATCACATACGACTCTTGACTTAGCGGGTTTTCACTCTTGGCCCCTTAGTGGCAGTATGGGAGAATGACAGTCTGTTACATTTTTCATCACATATGAGTCTTGAGTTAGCGCGTATTCACTCTTGGCCCCTTAGTGGCAGTATGGGAGAATGACAGTCTGTTACATTTTCCATCACATACGACTCTTGACTTAGCGGGTTTTCACTCTTGGCCCCTTAGTGGCAGTATGGGAGAATGACAGTCTGTTACATTTTCCATCACATACGAGTCTTGAGTTAGCGCTTTTTCACTCTTGGCCCCTTAGTGGCAGTATGGGAGAATGACAGTCTGTTACATTTTTCATCACATATGAGTCTTGAGTTAGCGCGTATTCACTCTTGGCCCCTTAGTGGCAGTATGGGAGAATGACAGTCTGTTACATTTTTCATCACATATGAGTCTTGAGTTAGCGCGTATTCACTCTTGGCCCCTTAGTGGCAGTATGGGAGAATGACAGTCTGTTACATTTTCCATCACATACGAGTCTTGAGTTAGCGCTTTTTCACTCTTGGCCCCTTAGTGGCAGTATGGGAGAATGACAGTCTGTTACATTTTCCATCACATACGAGTCTTGAGTTAGCGCTTTTTCACTCTTGGCCCCTTAGTGGCAGTATGGGAGAATGACAGTCTGTTACATTTTTCATCACATATGAGTCTTGAGTTAGCGCGTATTCACTCTTGGCCCCTTAGTGGCAGTATGGGAGAATGACAGTCTGTTACATTTTTCATCACATATGAGTCTTGAGTTAGCGCGTATTCACTCTTGGCCCCTTAGTGGCAGTATGGGAGAATGACAGTCTGTTACATTTTCCATCACATACGAGTCTTGAGTTAGCGCTTTTTCACTCTTGGCCCCTTAGTGGCAGTATGGGAGAATGACAGTCTGTTACATTTTCCATCACATACGAGTCTTGAGTTAGCGCTTTTTCAGTCTTGGCCCCTTAGTGGCAGTATGGGAGAATGACAGTCTGTTACATGTTCATCACATATGACTCTTGAGTTAGCGCCTGGAGGTTTGCTAGGGCCGGAATCATATACGAACCCGCAGGTATACCATGGGTTTGAGATTTTTTCGGCTCTGCTTAAGGCTTTAACCCTTGCGAGGTTAGCTTAAGTGGGGCACAGTGCACCAGTACTTATCGGTGCTTAAGCCTGGTTGTCCGTGGGGGGGGGTGGTACCCAGAGGGGGGGGGCGTTTGCCACTTTGTGTTGCGGGCTTAGCATAGAGGGTGTTAGCTAGTTTGATTAGCGTGTTTATTTTGGGTTAAGTTTAGGAGTAGGATACAGGGTAATGCTCCCAGGCTCACACACACGCGCGCAGGGGACAGAGAGGAGTCTTTGGAGCCTCTGTGAGCAGCTGCAGCCTGTGTGAGAACACGCACTGTCTCCTAGGCCTCTCTGTGCCTCTCCGAGCGTCAGGGCTCAAACCAGAGGTCAAGCTGTAGCTAGTAGGCCTCTGACAAGGCCTCGGCCTAAGTTTGGGCCTCTGTGAGTAGCCGCAGCCCGTGTGAGCACAAGCACTCTTCCCCAAGCCTCTCCAAGCATCAGGGGTCAAGTCAGAGGTCAGCAGTAGCTAGTAGGCCTCTCACAAGGCCTCAGCCTAAGCTGGAGGATTGGGTTAGATTGTAAATTAATTTTGGGAAAACAGAGTCTAGGTTGTGCTAGCTGTGGAAAAGGGGATAGGGAAGAGGTTGGGCCTCTGTTCGTGTATTAATCGGGGTTAAGTTTAGATGTAGGATACAGGGTAATGCTCCCAGGCTCACACACACGCGCGCAGGGGACAGAGAGGAGTCTTTGGAGCCTCTGTGAGCAGCTGGGGCCTGTGGGTGGGTGTGTGTGTGTGTAGGGGTGCTGCAGTGGGTATAGCACAGCATCTAGGCCCAACTTTAATAATAATAATGTAATAATAATAATAAGTTGGGGCCTCTCTGAGCAGCTGGAGCCTCTCTGAGCAACAGGCCCCTCTCACTGTCCCTCTCTATCACCTGCGCGCGCGTGCGTGCGTGTGTGTGGCTGTGCTTGGTGGGGGGGGTCTAGCGCAGCTCTCTGTGTCTCTCCCTGCTCCTAGGCCCGAGTTGAGCCCGTCTGAGCACAAGCACTCATCCCCAGGCCTCTCCCGGCCCGTCCCGTCACAGTAGCTAGTAGGCCTCTCACAAGGCCTTAGCCTAAGCTAATGTGTGTGTGTTTGGGGGGGGGTGGGGGAGGGGGCGCTCAGGATCGGGTGAGATTCTAGATTAATTTTGACGCTCCGGACGCAACGCCGCCACCCCCGTCTCGCTGTGACCTTGCGTCGCGGAGATAGGCGGTTGGCTAGGGCCAGAATCGTATGTGAATCCGCAGCTAGCGTGACATGTTCATCACATACGACTCTTGACTTAGCGGGTTTTCACTCTTGGCCCCTTAGTGGCAGTATGGGAGAATGACAGTCTGTTACATTTTCCATCACATACGACTCTTGACTTAGCGGGTTTTCACTCTTGGCCCCTTAGTGGCAGTATGGGAGAATGACAGTCTGTTACATTTTTCATCACATATGAGTCTTGAGTTAGCGCGTATTCACTCTTGGCCCCTTAGTGGCAGTATGGGAGAATGACAGTCTGTTACATTTTCCATCACATACGACTCTTGACTTAGCGGGTTTTCACTCTTGGCCCCTTAGTGGCAGTATGGGAGAATGACAGTCTGTTACATTTTCCATCACATACGAGTCTTGAGTTAGCGCTTTTTCACTCTTGGCCCCTTAGTGGCAGTATGGGAGAATGACAGTCTGTTACATTTTTCATCACATATGAGTCTTGAGTTAGCGCGTATTCACTCTTGGCCCCTTAGTGGCAGTATGGGAGAATGACAGTCTGTTACATTTTTCATCACATATGAGTCTTGAGTTAGCGCGTATTCACTCTTGGCCCCTTAGTGGCAGTATGGGAGAATGACAGTCTGTTACATTTTCCATCACATACGAGTCTTGAGTTAGCGCTTTTTCACTCTTGGCCCCTTAGTGGCAGTATGGGAGAATGACAGTCTGTTACATTTTCCATCACATACGAGTCTTGAGTTAGCGCTTTTTCAGTCTTGGCCCCTTAGTGGCAGTATGGGAGAATGACAGTCTGTTACATGTTCATCACATATGACTCTTGAGTTAGCGCCTGGAGGTTTGCTAGGGCCGGAATCATATACGAACCCGCAGGTATACCATGGGTTTGAGATTTTTTCGGCTCTGCTTAAGGCTTTAACCCTTGCGAGGTTAGCTTAAGTGGGGCACAGTGCACCAGTACTTATCGGTGCTTAAGCCTGGTTGTCCGTGGGGGGGGTGGTACCCAGAGGGGGGGGGCGTTTGCCACTTTGTGTTGCGGGCTTAGCATAGAGGGTGTTAGCTAGTTTGATTAGCGTGTTTATTTTGGGTTAAGTTTAGGAGTAGGATACAGGGTAATGCTCCCAGGCTCACACACACGCGCGCAGGGGACAGAGAGGAGTCTTTGGAGCCTCTGTGAGCAGCTGCAGCCTGTGTGAGAACACGCACTGTCTCCTAGGCCTCTCTGTGCCTCTCCGAGCGTCAGGGCTCAAACCAGAGGTCAAGCTGTAGCTAGTAGGCCTCTGACAAGGCCTCGGCCTAAGTTTGGGCCTCTGTGAGTAGCCGCAGCCCGTGTGAGCACAAGCACTCTTCCCCAAGCCTCTCCAAGCATCAGGGGTCAAGTCAGAGGTCAGCAGTAGCTAGTAGGCCTCTCACAAGGCCTCAGCCTAAGCTGGAGGATTGGGTTAGATTGTAAATTAATTTTGGGAGAACAGAGTCTAGGTTGTGCTAGCTGTGGAAAAGGGGATAGGGAAGAGGTTGGGCCTCTGTTCGTGTATTAATCGGGGTTAAGTTTAGATGTAGGATACAGGGTAATGCTCCCAGGCTCACACACACGCGCGCAGGGGACAGAGAGGAGTCTTTGGAGCCTCTGTGAGCAGCTGGGGCCTGTGGGTGGGTGTGTGTGTGTGTAGGGGTGCTGCAGTGGGTATAGCACAGCATCTAGGCCCAACTTTAATAATAATAATGTAATAATAATAATAAGTCGGGGCCTCTCTGAGCAGCTGGAGCCTCTCTGAGCAACAGGCCCCTCTCACTGTCCCTCTCTATCACCTGCGCGCGCGTGCGTGCGTGTGTGTGGCTGTGCTTGGTGGGGGGGGTCTAGCGCAGCTCTCTGTGTCTCTCCCTGCTCCTAGGCCCGAGTTGAGCCCGTCTGAGCACAAGCACTCATCCCCAGGCCTCTCCCGGCCCGTCCCGTCACAGTAGCTAGTAGGCCTCTCACAAGGCCTTAGCCTAAGCTAATGTGTGTGTGTTTGGGGGGGGGTGGGGGAGGGGGCGCTCAGGATCGGGTGAGATTCTAGATTAATTTTGACGCTCCGGACGCAACGCCGCCACCCCCGTCTCGCTGTGACCTTGCGTCGCGGAGATAGGCGGTTGGCTAGGGCCGGAATCGTATGTGAATCCGCAGCTAGCGTGACATGTTCATCACATACGACTCTTGACTTAGCGGGTTTTCACTCTTGGCCCCTTAGTGGCAGTATGGGAGAATGACAGTCTGTTACATTTTCCATCACATACGACTCTTGACTTAGCGGGTTTTCACTCTTGGCCCCTTAGTGGCAGTATGGGAGAATGACAGTCTGTTACATTTTTCATCACATACGAGTCTTGAGTTAGCGCTTTTTCACTCTTGGCCCCTTAGTGGCAGTATGGGAGAATGACAGTCTGTTACATTTTTCATCACATACGAGTCTTGAGTTAGCGCGTATTCACTCTTGGCCCCTTAGTGGCAGTATGGGAGAATGACAGTCTGTTACATTTTTCATCACATATGAGTCTTGAGTTAGCGCGTATTCACTCTTGGCCCCTTAGTGGCAGTATGGGAGAATGACAGTCTGTTACATTTTCCATCACATACGAGTCTTGAGTTAGCGCTTTTTCACTCTTGGCCCCTTAGTGGCAGTATGGGAGAATGACAGTCTGTTACATTTTCCATCACATACGAGTCTTGAGTTAGCGCTTTTTCAGTCTTGGCCCCTTAGTGGCAGTATGGGAGAATGACAGTCTGTTACATGTTCATCACATATGACTCTTGAGTTAGCGCCTGGAGGTTTGCTAGGGCCGGAATCATATACGAACCCGCAGGTATACCATGGGTTTGAGATTTTTTCGGCTCTGCTTAAGGCTTTAACCCTTGCGAGGTTAGCTTAAGTGGGGCACAGTGCACCAGTACTTATCGGTGCTTAAGCCTGGTTGTCCGTGGGGGGGGTGGTACCCAGAGGGGGGGGGCGTTTGCCACTTTGTGTTGCGGGCTTAGCATAGAGGGTGTTAGCTAGTTTGATTAGCGTGTTTATTTTGGGTTAAGTTTAGGAGTAGGATACAGGGTAATGCTCCCAGGCTCACACACACGCGCGCAGGGGACAGAGAGGAGTCTTTGGAGCCTCTGTGAGCAGCTGCAGCCTGTGTGAGAACACGCACTGTCTCCTAGGCCTCTCTGTGCCTCTCCGAGCGTCAGGGCTCAAACCAGAGGTCAAGCTGTAGCTAGTAGGCCTCTGACAAGGCCTCGGCCTAAGTTTGGGCCTCTGTGAGTAGCCGCAGCCCGTGTGAGCACAAGCACTCTTCCCCAAGCCTCTCCAAGCATCAGGGGTCAAGTCAGAGGTCAGCAGTAGCTAGTAGGCCTCTCACAAGGCCTCAGCCTAAGCTGGAGGATTGGGTTAGATTGTAAATTAATTTTGGGAGAACAGAGTCTAGGTTGTGCTAGCTGTGGAAAAGGGGATAGGGAAGAGGTTGGGCCTCTGTTCGTGTATTAATCGGGGTTAAGTTTAGATGTAGGATACAGGGTAATGCTCCCAGGCTCACACACACGCGCGCAGGGGACAGAGAGGAGTCTTTGGAGCCTCTGTGAGCAGCTGGGGCCTGTGGGTGGGTGTGTGTGTGTGTAGGGGTGCTGCAGTGGGTATAGCACAGCATCTAGGCCCAACTTTAATAATAATAATGTAATAATAATAATAAGTCGGGGCCTCTCTGAGCAGCTGGAGCCTCTCTGAGCAACAGGCCCCTCTCACTGTCCCTCTCTATCACCTGCGCGCGCGTGTGTGCGTGTGTGTGGCTGTGCTTGGTGGGGGGGGTCTAGCGCAGCTCTCTGTGTCTCTCCCTGCTCCTAGGCCCAAGTTGAGCCCGTCTGAGCACAAGCACTCATCCCCAGGCCTCTCCCGGCCCGTCCCGTCGCAGTAGCTAGTAGGCCTCTCACAAGGCCTTAGCCTAAGCTAATGTGTGTGTGTTTGGGGGGGGGGGGGGGGAGGGGGCGCTCAGGATCGGGTGAGATTCTAGATTAATTTTGACGCTCCGGACGCAACGCCGCCACCCCCGTCTCGCTGTGACCTTGCGTCGCGGAGATAGGCGGTTGGCTAGGGCCAGAATCGTATGTGAATCCGCAGCTAGCGTGACATGTTCATCACATACGACTCTTGACTTAGCGGGTTTTCACTCTTGGCCCCTTAGTGGCAGTATGGGAGAATGACAGTCTGTTACATTTTCCATCACATACGACTCTTGACTTAGCGGGTTTTCACTCTTGGCCCCTTAGTGGCAGTATGGGAGAATGACAGTCTGTTACATTTTTCATCACATATGAGTCTTGAGTTAGCGCGTATTCACTCTTGGCCCCTTAGTGGCAGTATGGGAGAATGACAGTCTGTTACATTTTTCATCACATATGAGTCTTGAGTTAGCGGGTTTTCACTCTTGGCCCCTTAGTGGCAGTATGGGAGAATGACAGTCTGTTACATTTTCCATCACATACGAGTCTTGAGTTAGCGCTTTTTCACTCTTTGCCCCTTAGTGGCAGTATGGGAGAATGACAGTCTGTTACATTTTCCATCACATACGAGTCTTGAGTTAGCACTTTTTCACTCTTGGCCCCTTAGTGGCAGTATGGGAGAATGACAGTC
This sequence comes from Alosa sapidissima, assembly GCF_018492685.1. Classification (NCBI taxonomy): domain Eukaryota; kingdom Metazoa; phylum Chordata; class Actinopteri; order Clupeiformes; family Clupeidae; genus Alosa; species Alosa sapidissima. The sequence goes on from NC_055979.1 coordinate 30,776,877, forward strand.
TGTTACATTTTTCATCACATATGAGTCTTGAGTTAGCGCGTATTCACTCTTGGCCCCTTAGTGGCATTATGGGAGAATGACAGTCTGTTACATTTTTCATCACATATGAGTCTTGAGTTAGCGCGTATTCACTCTTGGCCCCTTAGTGGCAGTATGGGAGAATGACAGTCTGTTACATTTTCCATCACATACGAGTCTTGAGTTAGCGCTTTTTCACTCTTGGCCCCTTAGTGGCAGTATGGGAGAATGACAGTCTGTTACATTTTCCATCACATACGAGTCTTGAGTTAGCGCTTTTTCAGTCTTGGCCCCTTAGTGGCAGTATGGGAGAATGACAGTCTGTTACATGTTCATCACATATGAGTCTTGAGTTAGCGCGTATTCACTCTTGGCCCCTTAGTGGCAGTATGGGAGAATGACAGTCTGTTACATTTTCCATCACATACGAGTCTTGAGTTAGCGCTTTTTCAGTCTTGGCCCCTTAGTGGCAGTATGGGAGAATGACAGTCTGTTACATGTTCATCACATATGACTCTTGAGTTAGCGCCTGGAGGTTTGCTAGGGCCGGAATCATATACGAACCCGCAGGTATACCATGGGTTTGAGATTTTTTCGGCTCTGCTTAAGGCTTTAACCCTTGCGAGGTTAGCTTAAGTGGGGCACAGTGCACCAGTACTTATCGGTGCTTAAGCCTGGTTGTCCGTGGGGGGGGTGGTACCCAGAGGGGGGGGGCGTTTGCCACTTTGTGTTGCGGGCTTAGCATAGAGGGTGTTAGCTAGTTTGATTAGCGTGTTTATTTTGGGTTAAGTTTAGGAGTAGGATACAGGGTAATGCTCCCAGGCTCACACACACGCGCGCAGGGGACAGAGAGGAGTCTTTGGAGCCTCTGTGAGCAGCTGGGGCCTGTGTGAGAACACGCACTGTCTCCTAGGCCTCTCTGTGCCTCTCCGAGCGTCAGGGCTCAAACCAGAGGTCAAGCTGTAGCTAGTAGGCCTCTGACAAGGCCTCGGCCTAAGTTTGGGCCTCTGTGAGTAGCCGCAGCCCGTGTGAGCACAAGCACTCTTCCCCAAGCCTCTCCAAGCATCAGGGGTCAAGTCAGAGGTCAGCAGTAGCTAGTAGGCCTCTCACAAGGCCTCAGCCTAAGCTGGAGGATTGGGTTAGATTGTAAATTAATTTTGGGAAAACAGAGTCTAGGTTGTGCTAGCTGTGGAAAAGGGGATAGGGAAGAGGTTGGGCCTCTGTTCGTGTATTAATCGGGGTTAAGTTTAGATGTAGGATACAGGGTAATGCTCCCAGGCTCACACACACGCGCGCAGGGGACAGAGAGGAGTCTTTGGAGCCTCTGTGAGCAGCTGGGGCCTGTGGGTGGGTGTGTGTGTGTGTAGGGGTGCTGCAGTGGGTATAGCACAGCATCTAGGCCCAACTTTAATAATAATAATGTAATAATAATAATAAGTCGGGGCCTCTCTGAGCAGCTGGAGCCTCTCTGAGCAACAGGCCCCTCTCACTGTCCCTCTCTATCACCTGCGCGCGCGTGCGTGCGTGCGTGTGGCTGTGCTTGGTGGGGGGGGTCTAGCGCAGCTCTCTGTGTCTCTCCCTGCTCCTAGGCCCGAGTTGAGCCCGTCTGAGCACAAGCACTCATCCCCAGGCCTCTCCCGGCCCGTCCCGTCACATTAGCTAGTAGGCCTCTCACAAGGCCTTAGCCTAAGCTAATGTGTGTGTGTTTGGGGGGGGGTGGGGGAGGGGGCGCTCAGGATCGGGTGAGATTCTAGATTAATTTTGACGCTCCGGACGCAACGCCGCCACCCCCGTCTCGCTGTGACCTTGCGTCGCGGAGATAGGCGGTTGGCTAGGGCCGGAATCGTATGTGAATCCGCAGCTAGCGTGACATGTTCATCACATACGACTCTTGACTTAGCGGGTTTTCACTCTTGGCCCCTTAGTGGCAGTATGGGAGAATGACAGTCTGTTACATTTTCCATCACATACGACTCTTGACTTAGCGGGTTTTCACTCTTGGCCCCTTAGTGGCAGTATGGGAGAATGACAGTCTGTTACATTTTCCATCACATACGAGTCTTGAGTTAGCGCTTTTTCACTCTTGGCCCCTTAGTGGCAGTATGGGAGAATGACAGTCTGTTACATTTTTCATCACATACGAGTCTTGAGTTAGCGCGTATTCACTCTTGGCCCCTTAGTGGCAGTATGGGAGAATGACAGTCTGTTACATTTTTCATCACATATGAGTCTTGAGTTAGCGCGTATTCACTCTTGGCCCCTTAGTGGCAGTATGGGAGAATGACAGTCTGTTACATTTTCCATCACATACGAGTCTTGAGTTAGCGCTTTTTCACTCTTGGCCCCTTAGTGGCAGTATGGGAGAATGACAGTCTGTTACATTTTCCATCACATACGAGTCTTGAGTTAGCGCTTTTTCAGTCTTGGCCCCTTAGTGGCAGTATGGGAGAATGACAGTCTGTTACATGTTCATCACATATGACTCTTGAGTTAGCGCCTGGAGGTTTGCTAGGGCCGGAATCATATACGAACCCGCAGGTATACCATGGGTTTGAGATTTTTTCGGCTCTGCTTAAGGCTTTAACCCTTGCGAGGTTAGCTTAAGTGGGGCACAGTGCACCAGTACTTATCGGTGCTTAAGCCTGGTTGTCCGTGGGGGGGGTGGTACCCAGAGGGGGGGGGCGTTTGCCACTTTGTGTTGCGGGCTTAGCATAGAGGGTGTTAGCTAGTTTGATTAGCGTGTTTATTTTGGGTTAAGTTTAGGAGTAGGATACAGGGTAATGCTCCCAGGCTCACACACACGCGCGCAGGGGACAGAGAGGAGTCTTTGGAGCCTCTGTGAGCAGCTGCGGCCTGTGTGAGAACACGCACTGTCTCCTAGGCCTCTCTGTGCCTCTCCGAGCGTCAGGGCTCAAACCAGAGGTCAAGCTGTAGCTAGTAGGCCTCTGACAAGGCCTCGGCCTAAGTTTGGGCCTCTGTGAGTAGCCGCAGCCCGTGTGAGCACAAGCACTCTTCCCCAAGCCTCTCCAAGCATCAGGGGTCAAGTCAGAGGTCAGCAGTAGCTAGTAGGCCTCTCACAAGGCCTCAGCCTAAGCTGGAGGATTGGGTTAGATTGTAAATTAATTTTGGGAGAACAGAGTCTAGGTTGTGCTAGCTGTGGAAAAGGGGATAGGGAAGAGGTTGGGCCTCTGTTCGTGTATTAATCGGGGTTAAGTTTAGATGTAGGATACAGGGTAATGCTCCCAGGCTCACACACACGCGCGCAGGGGACAGAGAGGAGTCTTTGGAGCCTCTGTGAGCAGCTGCAGCCTGTGTGAGAACACGCACTGTCTCCTAGGCCTCTCTGTGCCTCTCCGAGCGTCAGGGCTCAAACCAGAGGTCAAGCTGTAGCTAGTAGGCCTCTGACAAGGCCTCGGCCTAAGTTTGGGCCTCTGTGAGTAGCCGCAGCCCGTGTGAGCACAAGCACTCTTCCCCAAGCCTCTCCAAGCATCAGGGGTCAAGTCAGAGGTCAGCAGTAGCTAGTAGGCCTCTCACAAGACCTCAGCCTAAGCTGGAGGATTGGGTTAGATTGTAAATTAATTTTGGGAGAACAGAGTCTAGGTTGTGCTAGCTGTGGAAAAGGGGATAGGGAAGAGGTTGGGCCTCTGTTCGTGTATTAATCGGGGTTAAGTTTAGATGTAGGATACAGGGTAATGCTCCCAGGCTCACACACACGCGCGCAGGGGACAGAGAGGAGTCTTTGGAGCCTCTGTGAGCAGCTGGGGCCTGTGGGTGGGTGTGTGTGTGTGTAGGGGTGCTGCAGTGGGTATAGCACAGCATCTAGGCCCAACTTTAATAATAATAATGTAATAATAATAATAAGTCGGGGCCTCTCTGAGCAGCTGGAGCCTCTCTGAGCAACAGGCCCCTCTCACTGTCCCTCTCTATCACCTGCGCGCGCGTGCGTGCGTGTGTGTGGCTGTGCTTGGTGGGGGGGGTCTAGCGCAGCTCTCTGTGTCTCTCCCTGCTCCTAGGCCCGAGTTGAGCCCGTCTGAGCACAAGCACTCATCCCCAGGCCTCTCCCGGCCCGTCCCGTCACAGTAGCTAGTAGGCCTCTCACAAGGCCTTAGCCTAAGCTAATGTGTGTGTGTTTGGGGGGGGGTGGGGGAGGGGGCGCTCAGGATCGGGTGAGATTCTAGATTAATTTTGACGCTCCGGACGCAACGCCGCCACCCCCGTCTCGCTGTGACCTTGCGTCGCGGAGATAGGCGGTTGGCTAGGGCCAGAATCGTATGTGAATCCGCAGCTAGCGTGACATGTTCATCACATACGACTCTTGACTTAGCGGGTTTTCACTCTTGGCCCCTTAGTGGCAGTATGGGAGAATGACAGTCTGTTACATTTTCCATCACATACGACTCTTGACTTAGCGGGTTTTCACTCTTGGCCCCTTAGTGGCAGTATGGGAGAATGACAGTCTGTTACATTTTTCATCACATATGAGTCTTGAGTTAGCGCGTATTCACTCTTGGCCCCTTAGTGGCAGTATGGGAGAATGACAGTCTGTTACATTTTTCATCACATATGAGTCTTGAGTTAGCGCGTATTCACTCTTGGCCCCTTAGTGGCAGTATGGGAGAATGACAGTCTGTTACATTTTCCATCACATACGAGTCTTGAGTTAGCGCTTTTTCACTCTTGGCCCCTTAGTGGCAGTATGGGAGAATGACAGTCTGTTACATTTTCCATCACATACGAGTCTTGAGTTAGCGCTTTTTCAGTCTTGGCCCCTTAGTGGCAGTATGGGAGAATGACAGTCTGTTACATGTTCATCACATATGACTCTTGAGTTAGCGCCTGGAGGTTTGCTAGGGCCGGAATCATATACGAACCCGCAGGTATACCATGGGTTTGAGATTTTTTCGGCTCTGCTTAAGGCTTTAACCCTTGCGAGGTTAGCTTAAGTGGGGCACAGTGCACCAGTACTTATCGGTGCTTAAGCCTGGTTGTCCGTGGGGGGGGTGGTACCCAGAGGGGGGGGGCGTTTGCCACTTTGTGTTGCGGGCTTAGCATAGAGGGTGTTAGCTAGTTTGATTAGCGTGTTTAATTTGGGTTAAGTTTAGGAGTAGGATACAGGGTAATGCTCCCAGGCTCACACACACGCGCGCAGGGGACAGAGAGGAGTCTTTGGAGCCTCTGTGAGCAGCTGCAGCCTGTGTGAGAACACGCACTGTCTCCTAGGCCTCTCTGTGCCTCTCCGAGCGTCAGGGCTCAAACCAGAGGTCAAGCTGTAGCTAGTAGGCCTCTGACAAGGCCTCGGCCTAAGTTTGGGCCTCTGTGAGTAGCCGCAGCCCGTGTGAGCACAAGCACTCTTCCCCAAGCCTCTCCAAGCATCAGGGGTCAAGTCAGAGGTCAGCAGTAGCTAGTAGGCCTCTCACAAGGCCTCAGCCTAAGCTGGAGGATTGGGTTAGATTGTAAATTAATTTTGGGAGAACAGAGTCTAGGTTGTGCTAGCTGTGGAAAAGGGGATAGGGAAGAGGTTGGGCCTCTGTTCGTGTATTAATCGGGGTTAAGTTTAGATGTAGGATACAGGGTAATGCTCCCAGGCTCACACACACGCGCGCAGGGGACAGAGAGGAGTCTTTGGAGCCTCTGTGAGCAGCTGGGGCCTGTGGGTGGGTGTGTGTGTGTGTAGGGGTGCTGCAGTGGGTATAGCACAGCATCTAGGCCCAACTTTAATAATAATAATGTAATAATAATAATAAGTCGGGGCCTCTCTGAGCAGCTGGAGCCTCTCTGAGCAACAGGCCCCTCTCACTGTCCCTCTCTATCACCTGCGCGCGCGTGCGTGCGTGTGTGTGGCTGTGCTTGGTGGGGGGGGTCTAGCGCAGCTCTCTGTGTCTCTCCCTGCTCCTAGGCCCGAGTTGAGCCCGTCTGAGCACAAGCACTCATCCCCAGGCCTCTCCCGGCCCGTCCCGTCACAGTAGCTAGTAGGCCTCTCACAAGGCCTTAGCCTAAGCTAATGTGTGTGTGTTTGGGGGGGGGTGGGGGAGGGGGCGCTCAGGATCGGGTGAGATTCTAGATTAATTTTGACGCTCCGGACGCAACGCCGCCACCCCCGTCTCGCTGTGACCTTGCGTCGCGGAGATAGGCGGTTGGCTAGGGCCAGAATCGTATGTGAATCCGCAGCTAGCGTGACATGTTCATCACATACGACTCTTGACTTAGCGGGTTTTCACTCTTGGCCCCTTAGTGGCAGTATGGGAGAATGACAGTCTGTTACATTTTCCATCACATACGACTCTTGACTTAGCGGGTTTTCACTCTTGGCCCCTTAGTGGCAGTATGGGAGAATGACAGTCTGTTACATTTTCCATCACATACGAGTCTTGAGTTAGCGCTTTTTCACTCTTGGCCCCTTAGTGGCAGTATGGGAGAATGACAGTCTGTTACATTTTTCATCACATATGAGTCTTGAGTTAGCGCGTATTCACTCTTGGCCCCTTAGTGGCAGTATGGGAGAATGACAGTCTGTTACATTTTTCATCACATATGAGTCTTGAGTTAGCGGGTTTTCACTCTTGGCCCCTTAGTGGCAGTATGGGAGAATGACAGTCTGTTACATTTTCCATCACATACGAGTCTTGAGTTAGCGCTTTTTCACTCTTTGCCCCTTAGTGGCAGTATGGGAGAATGACAGTCTGTTACATTTTTCATCACATACGAGTCTTGAGTTAGCACTTTTTCACTCTTGGCCCCTTAGTGGCAGTATGGGAGAATGACAGTCTGTTACATTTTCCATCACATACGAGTCTTGAGTTAGCGCTTTTTCAGTCTTGGCCCCTTAGTGGCAGTATGGGAGAATGACAGTCTGTTACATGTTCATCACATATGACTCTTGAGTTAGCGCCTGGAGGTTTGCTAGGGCCGGAATCATATACGAACCCGCAGGTATACCATGGGTTTGAGATTTTTTCGGCTCTGCTTAAGGCTTTAACCCTTGCGAGGTTAGCTTAAGTGGGGCACAGTGCACCAGTACTTATCGGTGCTTAAGCCTGGTTGTCCGTGGGGGGGGTGGTACCCAGAGGGGGGGGGGGGCGTTTGCCACTTTGTGTTGCGGGCTTAGCATAGAGGGTGTTAGCTAGTTTGATTAGCGTGTTTAATTTGGGTTAAGTTTAGGAGTAGGATACAGGGTAATGCTCCCAGGCTCACACACACGCGCGCAGGGGACAGAGAGGAGTCTTTGGAGCCTCTGTGAGCAGCTGGGGCCTGTGGGTGGGTGTGTGTGTGTGTAGGGGTGCTGCAGTGGGTATAGCACAGCATCTAGGCCCAAGCATCTAGGCACAGCATCTAGGCCCAACTTTAATAATAATAATGTAATAATAATAATAAGTTGGGGCCTCTCTGAGCAGCTGGAGCCTCTCTGAGCAACAGGCCCCTCTCACTGTCCCTCTCTATCACCTGCGCGCGCGTGTGTGCGTGTGTGTGGCTGTGCTTGGTGGGGGGGGTCTAGCGCAGCTCTCTGTGTCTCTCCCTGCTCCTAGGCCCAAGTTGAGCCCGTCTGAGCACAAGCACTCATCCCCAGGCCTCTCCCGGCCCGTCCGATCACAGTAGCTAGTAGGCCTCTCACAAGGCCTTAGCTTAAGCTAATGTGTGTGTGTTTGGGGGGGAGGGGGGGGGGGCGCTCAGGATCGGGTGAGATTCTAGATTAATTTTGACGCACCGGACGCAACGCCGCCATCCCCGTCTCGCTGTGACCTTGCGTCGCGGAGCTAGGAGGTTTGCTAGGGCCGGAATCATATACGAACCCGCAGGTATACCATGGGTTTGAGATTTTTTCGGCTCTGCTTAAGGCTTTAACCCTTGCGAGGTTAGCTTAAGTGGGGCACAGTGCACCAGTACTTATCGGTGCTTAAGCCTGGTTGTCCGTGGGGGGGGTGGTACCCAGAGGGGGGGGGCGTTTGCCACTTTGTGTTGCGGGCTTAGCATAGAGGGTGTTAGCTAGTTTGATTAGCGTGTTTAATTTGGGTTAAGTTTAGGAGTAGGATACAGGGTAATGCTCCCAGGCTCACACACACGCGCGCAGGGGACAGAGAGGAGTCTTTGGAGCCTCTGTGAGCAGCTGCGGCCTGTGTGAGAACACGCACTGTCTCCTAGGCCTCTCTGTGCCTCTCCGAGCGTCAGGGGTCAAACCAGAGGTCAAGCTGTAGCTAGTAGGCCTCTGACAAGGCCTCGGCCTAAGTTTGGGCCTCTGTGAGTAGCCGCAGCCCGTGTGAGCACAAGCACTCTTCCCCAAGCCTCTCCAAGCATCAGGGGTCAAGTCAGAGGTCAGCAGTAGCTAGTAGGCCTCTCACAAGGCCTCAGCCTAAGCTGGAGGATTGGGTTAGATTGTAAATTAATTTTGGGAGAACAGAGTCTAGGTTGTGCTAGCTGTGGAAAAGGGGATAGGGAAGAGGTTGGGCCTCTGTTCGTGTATTAATCGGGGTTAAGTTTAGATGTAGGATACAGGGTAATGCTCCCAGGCTCACACACACGCGCGCAGGGGACAGAGAGGAGTCTTTGGAGCCTCTGTGAGCAGCTGGGGCCTGTGGGTGGGTGTGTGTGTGTGTAGGGGTGCTGCAGTGGGTATAGCACAGCATCTAGGCCCAACTTTAATAATAATAATAATGTAATAATAATAATAAGTTGGGGCCTCTCTGAGCAGCTGGAGCCTCTCTGAGCAACAGGCCCCTCTCACTGTCCCTCTCTATCACCTGCGCGCGCGTGTGTGCGCGTGTGTGGCTGTGCTTGGTGGGGGGGGTCTAGCGCAGCTCTCTGTGTCTCTCCCTGCTCCTAGGCCCGAGTTGAGCCCGTCTGAGCACAAGCACTCATCCCCAGGCCTCTCCCGGCCCGTCCCGTCACAGTAGCTAGTAGGCCTCTCACAAGGCCTTAGCCTAAGCTAATGTGTGTGTGTTTGGGGGGGGGTGGGGGAGGGGGCGCTCAGGATCGGGTGAGATTCTAGATTAATTTTGACGCTCCGGACGCAACGCCGCCACCCCCGTCTCGCTGTGACCTTGCGTCGCGGAGATAGGCGGTTGGCTAGGGCCGGAATCGTATGTGAATCCGCAGCTAGCGTGACATGTTCATCACATACGACTCTTGACTTAGCGGGTTTTCACTCTTGGCCCCTTAGTGGCAGTATGGGAGAATGACAGTCTGTTACATTTTCCATCACATACGACTCTTGACTTAGCGGGTTTTCACTCTTGGCCCCTTAGTGGCAGTATGGGAGAATGACAGTCTGTTACATTTTCCATCACATACGAGTCTTGAGTTAGCGCTTTTTCACTCTTGGCCCCTTAGTGGCAGTATGGGAGAATGACAGTCTGTTACATTTTTCATCACATATGAGTCTTGAGTTAGCGCGTATTCACTCTTGGCCCCTTAGTGGCAGTATGGGAGAATGACAGTCTGTTACATTTTTCATCACATATGAGTCTTGAGTTAGCGCGTATTCACTCTTGGCCCCTTAGTGGCAGTATGGGAGAATGACAGTCTGTTACATTTTCCATCACATACGACTCTTGACTTAGCGGGTTTTCACTCTTGGCCCCTTAGTGGCAGTATGGGAGAATGACAGTCTGTTACATTTTTCATCACATATGAGTCTTGAGTTAGCGCGTATTCACTCTTGGCCCCTTAGTGGCAGTATGGGAGAATGACAGTCTGTTACATTTTCCATCACATACGAGTCTTGAGTTAGCGCTTTTTCACTCTTGGCCCCTTAGTGGCAGTATGGGAGAATGACAGTCTGTTACATTTTCCATCACATACGAGTCTTGAGTTAGCGCTTTTTCAGTCTTGGCCCCTTAGTGGCAGTATGGGAGAATGACAGTCTGTTACATGTTCATCACATATGACTCTTGAGTTAGCGCCTGGAGGTTTGCTAGGGCCGGAATCATATACGAACCCGCAGGTATACCATGGGTTTGAGATTTTTTCGGCTCTGCTTAAGGCTTTAACCCTTGCGAGGTTAGCTTAAGTGGGGCACAGTGCACCAGTACTTATCGGTGCTTAAGCCTGGTTGTCCGTGGGGGGGGTGGTACCCAGAGGGGGGGGGCGTTTGCCACTTTGTGTTGCGGGCTTAGCATAGAGGGTGTTAGCTAGTTTGATTAGCGTGTTTATTTTGGGTTAAGTTTAGGAGTAGGATACAGGGTAATGCTCCCAGGCTCACACACACGCGCGCAGGGGACAGAGAGGAGTCTTTGGAGCCTCTGTGAGCAGCTGGGGCCTGTGGGTGGGTGTGTGTGTGTGTAGGGGTTAGGGTTAGGGTTAGGGTTAGGGTTAGGGTTAGGGTTAGGGTTAGGGTTAGGATAGGGGGTAATAGCCACAAGTGCACCGGGGTGCAGTTGGTTTTTTGGCCACAAGTCGTGCAGCGTTGGTATTAGACTGGCGGCACCCCCATGCGCCCCCATGTTTTCTGACGCTCCGGACGCAATGGCGCCACCCCCGTCTCGCTGTGACCTTGCGTCGCGGAGCTAGGCGGTTGGCTAGGGCCAGAATCATATACGAATCCGCAGTTAGCGTGCTTCCACATGCGGGGGGGGGTCGGGATTCACATGTGAGCGCCTCCCTAGCGTGACTAGTGTCGCCCTCGTGTGGAAATCAGGCAGCTATGCCTCAGTGTTTTCACTCTCACTCTCCCTGACTATGATAGGAGGTAATAGCCACAAGTGCACCGGGGTGCAGTTGGTTTTTTGGCCACAAGTCGTGCAGCGTTGGTATTAGACTGGCGGCACCCCCATGCGCCCCCATGTTTTCTGACGCTCCGGACGCAATGCCGCCACCCCCGTCTCGCTGTGACCTTGCGTCGCGGAGCTAGGCGGTTGGCTAGGGCCAGAATCATATACGAATCCGCAGTTAGCGTGACATGTTCATCACATACGACTCTTGACTTAGCGGGTTTTCACTCTTGGCCCCTTAGTGGCAGTATGGGAGAATGACAGTCTGTTACATTTTCCATCACATACGAGTCTTGACTTAGCGGGTTTTCACTCTTGGCCCCTTAGTGGCAGTATGGGAGAATGACAGTCTGTTACATTTTCCATCACATATGAGTCTTGAGTTAGCGCTTTTTCACTCTTGGCCCCTTAGTGGCAGTATGGGAGAATGACAGTCTGTTACATTTTTCATCACATATGAGTCTTGAGTTAGCGCGTATTCACTCTTGGCCCCTTAGTGGCAGTATGGGAGAATGACAGTCTGTTACATTTTTCATCACATATGAGTCTTGAGTTAGCGCTTTTTCACTCTTGGCCCCTTAGTGGCAGTATGGGAGAATGACAGTCTGTTACATTTTCCATCACATACGAGTCTTGAGTTAGCGCTTTTTCAGTCTTGGCCCCTTAGTGGCAGTATGGGAGAATGACAGTCTGTTACATGTTCATCACATATGACTCTTGAGTTAGCGCCTGGAGGTTTGCTAGGGCCGGAATCATATACGAACCCGCAGGTATACCATGGGTTTGAGATTTTTTCGGCTCTGCTTAAGGCTTTAACCCTTGCGAGGTTAGCTTAAGTGGGGCACAGTGCACCAGTACTTATCGGTGCTTAAGCCTGGTTGTCCGTGGGGGGGGTGGTACCCAGAGGGGGGGGGGGGTTTGCCACTTTGTGTTGCGGGCTTAGCATAGAGGGTGTTAGCTAGTTTGATTAGCGTGTTTAATTTGGGTTAAGTTTAGGAGTAGGATACAGGGTAATGCTCCCAGGCTCACACACACGCGCGCAGGGGACAGAGAGGAGTCTTTGGAGCCTCTGTGAGCAGCTGGGGCCTGTGGGTGGGTGTGTGTGTGTGTAGGGGTGCTGCAGTGGGTATAGCACAGCATCTAGGCCCAAGCATCTAGGCACAGCATCTAGGCCCAACTTTAATAATAATAATGTAATAATAATAATAAGTTGGGGCCTCTCTGAGCAGCTGGAGCCTCTCTGAGCAACAGGCCCCTCTCACTGTCCCTCTCTATCACCTGCGCGCGCGTGTGTGCGTGTGTGTGGCTGTGCTTGGTGGGGGGGGTCTAGCGCAGCTCTCTGTGTCTCTCCCTGCTCCTAGGCCCAAGTTGAGCCCGTCTGAGCACAAGCACTCATCCCCAGGCCTCTCCCGGCCCGTCCGATCACAGTAGCTAGTAGGCCTCTCACAAGGCCTTAGCTTAAGCTAATGTGTGTGTGTTTGGGGGGGAGGGGGGGGGGGCGCTCAGGATCGGGTGAGATTCTAGATTAATTTTGACGCACCGGACGCAATGCCGCCATTCCCGTCTCGCTGTGACCTTGCGTCGCGGAGCTAGGAGGTTTGCTAGGGCCGGAATCATATACGAACCCGCAGGTATACCCTGGGTTTGAGATTTTTTCGGCTCTGCTTAAGGCTTTAACCCTTGCGAGGTTAGCTTAAGTGGGGCACAGTGCACCAGTACTTATCGGTGCTTAAGCCTGGTTGTCCGTGGGGGGGGTGGTACCCAGAGGGGGGGGGCGTTTGCCACTTTGTGTTGCGGGCTTAGCATAGAGGGTGTTAGCTAGTTTGATTAGCGTGTTTATTTTGGGTTAAGTTTAGGAGTAGGATACAGGGTAATGCTCCCAGGCTCACACACACGCGCGCAGGGGACAGAGAGGAGTCTTTGGAGCCTCTGTGAGCAGCTGCAGCCTGTGTGAGAACACGCACTGTCTCCTAGGCCTCTCTGTGCCTCTCCGAGCGTCAGGGCTCAAACCAGAGGTCAAGCTGTAGCTAGTAGGCCTCTGACAAGGCCTCGGCCTAAGTTTGGGCCTCTGTGAGTAGCCGCAGCCCGTGTGAGCACAAGCACTCTTCCCCAAGCCTCTCCAAGCATCAGGGGTCAAGTCAGAGGTCAGCAGTAGCTAGTAGGCCTCTCACAAGGCCTCAGCCTAAGCTGGAGGATTGGGTTAGATTGTAAATTAATTTTGGGAGAACAGAGTCTAGGTTGTGCTAGCTGTGGAAAAGGGGATAGGGAAGAGGTTGGGCCTCTGTTCGTGTATTAATCGGGGTTAAGTTTAGATGTAGGATACAGGGTAATGCTCCCAGGCTCACACACACGCGCGCAGGGGACAGAGAGGAGTCTTTGGAGCCTCTGTGAGCAGCTGGGGCCTGTGGGTGGGTGTGTGTGTGTGTAGGGGTGCTGCAGTGGGTATAGCACAGCATCTAGGCCCAACTTTAATAATAATAATGTAATAATAATAATAAGTTGGGGCCTCTCTGAGCAGCTGGAGCCTCTCTGAGCAACAGGCCCCTCTCACTGTCCCTCTCTATCACCTGCGCGCGCGTGCGTGCGTGTGTGTGGCTGTGCTTGGTGGGGGGGGTCTAGCGCAGCTCTCTGTGTCTCTCCCTGCTCCTAGGCCCAAGTTGAGCCCGTCTGAGCACAAGCACTCATCCCCAGGCCTCTCCCGGCCCGTCCCGTCACAGTAGCTAGTAGGCCTCTCACAAGGCCTTAGCCTAAGCTAATGTGTGTGTGTTTGGGGGGGGGTGGGGGAGGGGGCGCTCAGGATCGGGTGAGATTCTAGATTAATTTTGACGCTCCGGACGCAACGCCGCCACCCCCGTCTCGCTGTGACCTTGCGTCGCGGAGATAGGCGGTTGGCTAGGGCCAGAATCGTATGTGAATCCGCAGCTAGCGTGACATGTTCATCACATACGACTCTTGACTTAGCGGGTTTTCACTCTTGGCCCCTTAGTGGCAGTATGGGAGAATGACAGTCTGTTACATTTTCCATCACATACGACTCTTGACTTAGCGGGTTTTCACTCTTGGCCCCTTAGTGGCAGTATGGGAGAATGACAGTCTGTTACATTTTCCATCACATACGAGTCTTGAGTTAGCGCTTTTTCACTCTTGGCCCCTTAGTGGCAGTATGGGAGAATGACAGTCTGTTACATTTTTCATCACATACGAGTCTTGAGTTAGCGCGTATTCACTCTTGGCCCCTTAGTGGCAGTATGGGAGAATGACAGTCTGTTACATTTTTCATCACATATGAGTCTTGAGTTAGCGCGTATTCACTCTTGGCCCCTTAGTGGCAGTATGGGAGAATGACAGTCTGTTACATTTTCCATCACATACGAGTCTTGAGTTAGCGCTTTTTCACTCTTGGCCCCTTAGTGGCAGTATGGGAGAATGACAGTCTGTTACATTTTCCATCACATACGAGTCTTGAGTTAGCGCTTTTTCAGTCTTGGCCCCTTAGTGGCAGTATGGGAGAATGACAGTCTGTTACATGTTCATCACATATGACTCTTGAGTTAGCGCCTGGAGGTTTGCTAGGGCCGGAATCATATACGAACCCGCAGGTATACCATGGGTTTGAGATTTTTTCGGCTCTGCTTAAGGCTTTAACCCTTGCGAGGTTAGCTTAAGTGGGGCACAGTGCACCAGTACTTATCGGTGCTTAAGCCTGGTTGTCCGTGGGGGGGGTGGTACCCAGAGGGGGGGGGCGTTTGCCACTTTGTGTTGCGGGCTTAGCATAGAGGGTGTTAGCTAGTTTGATTAGCGTGTTTAATTTGGGTTAAGTTTAGGAGTAGGATACAGGGTAATGCTCCCAGGCTCACACACACGCGCGCAGGGGACAGAGAGGAGTCTTTGGAGCCTCTGTGAGCAGCTGGGGCCTGTGGGTGGGTGTGTGTGTGTGTAGGGGTGCTGCAGTGGGTATAGCACAGCATCTAGGCCCAAGCATCTAGGCACAGCATCTAGGCCCAACTTTAATAATAATAATGTAATAATAATAATAAGTTGGGGCCTCTCTGAGCAGCTGGAGCCTCTCTGAGCAACAGGCCCCTCTCACTGTCCCTCTCTATCACCTGCGCGCGCGTGTGTGCGTGTGTGTGGCTGTGCTTGGTGGGGGGGGTCTAGCGCAGCTCTCTGTGTCTCTCCCTGCTCCTAGGCCCGAGTTGAGCCCGTCTGAGCACAAGCACTCATCCCCAGGCCTCTCCCGGCCCGTCCCGTCACAGTAGCTAGTAGGCCTCTCACAAGGCCTTAGCCTAAGCTAATGTGTGTGTGTTTGGGGGGGGGTGGGGGAGGGGGCGCTCAGGATCGGGTGAGATTCTAGATTAATTTTGACGCTCCGGACGCAACGCCGCCACCCCCGTCTCGCTGTGACCTTGCGTCGCGGAGATAGGCGGTTGGCTAGGGCCGGAATCGTATGTGAATCCGCAGCTAGCGTGACGTGTTCATCACATACGACTCTTGACTTAGCGGGTTTTCACTCTTGGCCCCTTAGTGGCAGTATGGGAGAATGACAGTCTGTTACATTTTCCATCACATACGAGTCTTGAGTTAGCGCTTTTTCACTCTTGGCCCCTTAGTGGCAGTATGGGAGAATGACAGTCTGTTACATTTTTCATCACATATGAGTCTTGAGTTAGCGCGTATTCACTCTTGGCCCCTTAGTGGCAGTATGGGAGAATGACAGTCTGTTACATTTTTCATCACATACGAGTCTTGAGTTAGCGCGTATTCACTCTTGGCCCCTTAGTGGCAGTATGGGAGAATGACAGTCTGTTACATTTTCCATCACATACGAGTCTTGAGTTAGCGCTTTTTCACTCTTGGCCCCTTAGTGGCAGTATGGGAGAATGACAGTCTGTTACATTTTCCATCACATACGAGTCTTGAGTTAGCGCTTTTTCAGTCTTGGCCCCTTAGTGGCAGTATGGGAGAATGACAGTCTGTTACATGTTCATCACATATGACTCTTGAGTTAGCGCCTGGAGGTTTGCTAGGGCCGGAATCATATACGAACCCGCAGGTATACCATGGGTTTGAGATTTTTTCGGCTCTGCTTAAGGCTTTAACCCTTGCGAGGTTAGCTTAAGTGGGGCACAGTGCACCAGTACTTATCGGTGCTTAAGCCTGGTTGTCCGTGGGGGGGGTGGTACCCAGAGGGGGGGGGCGTTTGCCACTTTGTGTTGCGGGCTTAGCATAGAGGGTGTTAGCTAGTTTGATTAGCGTGTTTAATTTGGGTTAAGTTTAGGAGTAGGATACAGGGTAATGCTCCCAGGCTCACACACACGCGCGCAGGGGACAGAGAGGAGTCTTTGGAGCCTCTGTGAGCAGCTGCGGCCTGTGTGAGAACACGCACTGTCTCCTAGGCCTCTCTGTGCCTCTCCGAGCGTCAGGGCTCAAACCAGAGGTCAAGCTGTAGCTAGTAGGCCTCTGACAAGGCCTCGGCCTAAGTTTGGGCCTCTGTGAGTAGCCGCAGCCCGTGTGAGCACAAGCACTCTTCCCCAAGCCTCTCCAAGCATCAGGGGTCAAGTCAGAGGTCAGCAGTAGCTAGTAGGCCTCTCACAAGGCCTCAGCCTAAGCTGGAGGATTGGGTTAGATTGTAAATTAATTTTGGGAGAACAGAGTCTAGGTTGTGCTAGCTGTGGAAAAGGGGATAGGGAAGAGGTTGGGCCTCTGTTCGTGTATTAATCGGGGTTAAGTTTAGATGTAGGATACAGGGTAATGCTCCCAGGCTCACACACACGCGCGCAGGGGACAGAGAGGAGTCTTTGGAGCCTCTGTGAGCAGCTGGGGCCTGTGGGTGGGTGTGTGTGTGTGTAGGGGTGCTGCAGTGGGTATAGCACAGCATCTAGGCCCAACTTTAATAATAATAATGTAATAATAATAATAAGTCGGGGCCTCTCTGAGCAGCTGGAGCCTCTCTGAGCAACAGGCCCCTCTCACTGTCCCTCTCTATCACCTGCGCGCGCGTGCGTGCGTGTGTGTGGCTGTGCTTGGTGGGGGGGGTCTAGCGCAGCTCTCTGTGTCTCTCCCTGCTCCTAGGCCCGAGTTGAGCCCGTCTGAGCACAAGCACTCATCCCCAGGCCTCTCCCGGCCCGTCCCGTCACAGTAGCTAGTAGGCCTCTCACAAGGCCTTAGCCTAAGCTAATGTGTGTGTGTTTGGGGGGGGGTGGGGGAGGGGGCGCTCAGGATCGGGTGAGATTCTAGATTAATTTTGACGCTCCGGACGCAACGCCGCCACCCCCGTCTCGCTGTGACCTTGCGTCGCGGAGATAGGCGGTTGGCTAGGGCCAGAATCGTATGTGAATCCGCAGCTAGCGTGACATGTTCATCACATACGACTCTTGACTTAGCGGGTTTTCACTCTTGGCCCCTTAGTGGCAGTATGGGAGAATGACAGTCTGTTACATTTTCCATCACATACGACTCTTGACTTAGCGGGTTTTCACTCTTGGCCCCTTAGTGGCAGTATGGGAGAATGACAGTCTGTTACATTTTCCATCACATACGAGTCTTGAGTTAGCGCTTTTTCACTCTTGGCCCCTTAGTGGCAGTATGGGAGAATGACAGTCTGTTACATTTTTCATCACATACGAGTCTTGAGTTAGCGCGTATTCACTCTTGGCCCCTTAGTGGCAGTATGGGAGAATGACAGTCTGTTACATTTTCCATCACATACGAGTCTTGAGTTAGCGCTTTTTCACTCTTGGCCCCTAAGTGGCAGTATGGGAGAATGACAGTCTGTTACATTTTCCATCACATACGAGTCTTGAGTTAGCGCTTTTTCACTCTTGGCCCCTTAGTGGCAGTATGGGAGAATGACAGTCTGTTACATTTTTCATCACATATGACTCTTGAGTTAGCGCCTGGAGGTTTGCTAGGGCCGGAATCATATACGAACCCGCAGGTATACCATGGGTTTGAGATTTTTTCGGCTCTGCTTAAGGCTTTAACCCTTGCGAGGTTAGCTTAAGTGGGGCACAGTGCACCAGTACTTATCGGTGCTTAAGCCTGGTTGTCCGTGGGGGGGGTGGTACCCAGAGGGGGGGGGCGTTTGCCACTTTGTGTTGCGGGCTTAGCATAGAGGGTGTTAGCTAGTTTGATTAGCGTGTTTAATTTGGGTTAAGTTTAGGAGTAGGATACAGGGTAATGCTCCCAGGCTCACACACACGCGCGCAGGGGACAGAGAGGAGTCTTTGGAGCCTCTGTGAGCAGCTGGGGCCTGTGGGTGGGTGTGTGTGTGTGTAGGGGTGCTGCAGTGGGTATAGCACAGCATCTAGGCCCAAGCATCTAGGCACAGCATCTAGGCCCAAGTTTAATAATAATAATGTAATAATAATAATAAGTCGGGGCCTCTCTGAGCAGCTGGAGCCTCTCTGAGCAACAGGCCCCTCTCACTGTCCCTCTCTATCACCTGCGCGCGCGTGTGTGCGTGTGTGTGGCTGTGCTTGGTGGGGGGGGTCTAGCGCAGCTCTCTGTGTCTCTCCCTGCTCCTAGGCCCAAGTTGAGCCCGTCTGAGCACAAGCACTCATCCCCAGGCCTCTCCCGGCCCGTCCGATCACAGTAGCTAGTAGGCCTCTCACAAGGCCTTAGCTTAAGCTAATGTGTGTGTGTTTGGGGGGGAGGGGGGGGGGGGCGCTCAGGATCGGGTGAGATTCTAGATTAATTTTGACGCACCGGACGCAACGCCGCCATCCCCGTCTCGCTGTGACCTTGCGTCGCGGAGCTAGGAGGTTTGCTAGGGCCGGAATCATATACGAACCCGCAGGTATACCATGGGTTTGAGATTTTTTCGGCTCTGCTTAAGGCTTTAACCCTTGCGAGGTTAGCTTAAGTGGGGCACAGTGCACCAGTACTTATCGGTGCTTAAGCCTGGTTGTCCGTGGGGGGGGTGGTACCCAGAGGGGGGGGGCGTTTGCCACTTTGTGTTGCGGGCTTAGCATAGAGGGTGTTAGCTAGTTTGATTAGCGTGTTTATTTTGGGTTAAGTTTAGGAGTAGGATACAGGGTAATGCTCCCAGGCTCACACACACGCGCGCAGGGGACAGAGAGGAGTCTTTGGAGCCTCTGTGAGCAGCTGCGGCCTGTGTGAGAACACGCACTGTCTCCTAGGCCTCTCTGTGCCTCTCCGAGCGTCAGGGCTCAAACCAGAGGTCAAGCTGTAGCTAGTAGGCCTCTGACAAGGCCTCGGCCTAAGTTTGGGCCTCTGTGAGTAGCCGCAGCCCGTGTGAGCACAAGCACTCTTCCCCAAGCCTCTCCAAGCATCAGGGGTCAAGTCAGAGGTCAGCAGTAGCTAGTAGGCCTCTCACAAGGCCTCAGCCTAAGCTGGAGGATTGGGTTAGATTGTAAATTAATTTTGGGAGAACAGAGTCTAGGTTGTGCTAGCTGTGGAAAAGGGGATAGGGAAGAGGTTGGGCCTCTGTTCGTGTATTAATCGGGGTTAAGTTTAGATGTAGGATACAGGGTAATGCTCCCAGGCTCACACACACGCGCGCAGGGGACAGAGAGGAGTCTTTGGAGCCTCTGTGAGCAGCTGGGGCCTGTGGGTGGGTGTGTGTGTGTGTAGGGGTGCTGCAGTGGGTATAGCACAGCATCTAGGCCCAAGCATCTAGGCACAGCATCTAGGCCCAACTTTAATAATAATAATGTAATAATAATAATAAGTTGGGGCCTCTCTGAGCAGCTGGAGCCTCTCTGAGCAACAGGCCCCTCTCACTGTCCCTCTCTATCACCTGCGCGCGCGTGTGTGCGTGTGTGTGGCTGTGCTTGGTGGGGGGGGTCTAGCGCAGCTCTCTGTGTCTCTCCCTGCTCCTAGGCCCGAGTTGAGCCCGTCTGAGCACAAGCACTCATCCCCAGGCCTCTCCCGGCCCGTCCGATCACAGTAGCTAGTAGGCCTCTCACAAGGCCTTAGCTTAAGCTAATGTGTGTGTGTTTGGGGGGGAGGGGGGGGGGCGCTCAGGATCGGGTGAGATTCTAGATTAATTTTGACGCACCGGACGCAATGCCGCCATCCCCGTCTCGCTGTGACCTTGCGTCGCGGAGCTAGGAGGTTTGCTAGGGCCGGAATCATATACGAACCCGCAGGTATACCATGGGTTTGAGATTTTTTCGGCTCTGCTTAAGGCTTTAACCCTTGCGAGGTTAGCTTAAGTGGGGCACAGTGCACCAGTACTTATCGGTGCTTAAGCCTGGTTGTCCGTGGGGGGGGTGGTACCCAGAGGGGGGGGGCGTTTGCCACTTTGTGTTGCGGGCTTAGCATAGAGGGTGTTAGCTAGTTTGATAAAAAAAGTTGACCATTCCCACTTCAGAGGTGGACCTGTGGGTGGTAGCATGGAGCTACGAGTCTGAAATTCAAGTCAGACCTTCTGCACATGACCCAGATGGAGCGTGCAAAGTTTCATCTCTCTAGCTGTAACGCAAAGCAATGTGCCTGCAAAAACTACTTTTTTGGCGATTTAACATTTTGCCAATTTTACATTTTTAGCCAAAAAACTCCCTTATGTTGGTCCGATCAGTATGAAATCAGAATATGTTTAACAACGGGACGTCACAAACAAGCCAGGCTCAGTTTGGAGTGGGTGGATTATTCCCGGAAGGAGATAAACGGTTCGAAACGTACAAGGTTTCCCTCTTCTGCCTCGGTAACGCTAGGTGCTAGAGGGATGGGACCAAGACGCAAGGCACCGCCTAGAGGCCCCTGACAACTGTTCCAAAAGTGGGATCTCTGAGACATCCACAAAAAAAACTGTGTAGGAAAAACATAAAAAAAATTGACCATTCCCACTTCAGAGGTGGACCTGTGGGTGGCAGCATGGAGCTACGAGTCTGAAATTCAAGTCAGACCTTCTGCACATGACCCAGATGGAGCGTGCAAAGTTTCATCTCTCTAGCTGTAACGCAAAGCAATGTGCCTGCAAAAACTACTTTTTTGGCGATTTAACATTTTGCCAATTTTACATTTTTAGCCAAAAAACTCCCTTATGTTGGTCCGATCAGTATGAAATCAGAATATGTTTAACAACGGGACGTCACAAACAAGCCAGGCTCAGTTTGGAGTGGGTGGATTATTCCCGGAAGGAGATAAACGGTTCGAAACGTACAAGGTTTCCCTCTTCTGCCTCGGTAACGCTAGGTGCTAGAGGGATGGGACCAAGACGCAAGGCACCGCCTAGAGGCCCCTGACAACTGTTCCAAAAGTGGGATCTCTGAGACATCCACAAAAAAAACTGTGTAGGAAAAACATAAAAAAAATTGACCATTCCCACTTCAGAGGTGGACCTGTGGGTGGCAGCATGGAGCTACGAGTCTGAAATTCAAGTCAGACCTTCTGCACATGACCCAGATGGAGCGTGCAAAGTTTCATCTCTCTAGCTGTAACGCAAAGCAATGTGCCTGCAAAAACTACTTTTTTGGCGATTTAACATTTTGCCAATTTTACATTTTTAGCCAAAAAACTCCCTTATGTTGGTCCGATCAGTATGAAATCAGAATATGTTTAACAACGGGACGTCACAAACAAGCCAGGCTCAGTTTGGAGTGGGTGGATTATTCCCGGAAGGAGATAAACGGTTCGAAACGTACAAGGTTTCCCTCTTCTGCCTCGGTAACGCTAGGTGCTAGAGGGATGGGACCAAGACGCAAGGCACCGCCTAGAGGCCCCTGACAACTGTTCCAAAAGTGGGATCTCTGAGACATCCACAAAAAAAACTGTGTAGGAAAAACATAAAAAAAATTGACCATTCCCACTTCAGAGGTGGACCTGTGGGTGGCAGCATGGAGCTACGAGTCTGAAATTCAAGTCAGACCTTCTGCACATGACCCAGATGGAGCGTGCAAAGTTTCATCTCTCTAGCTGTAACGCAAAGCAATGTGCCTGCAAAAACTACTTTTTTGGCGATTTAACATTTTGCCAATTTTACATTTTTAGCCAAAAAACTCCCTTATGTTGGTCCGATCAGTATGAAATCAGAATATGTTTAACAACGGGACGTCTCAAACAAGCCAGGCTCAGTTTGGAGTGGGTGGATTATTCCCGGAAGGAGATAAACGGTTCGAAACGTACAAGGTTTCCCTCTTCTGCCTCGGTAACGCTAGGTGCTAGAGGGATGGGACCAAGACGCAAGGCACCGCCTAGAGGCCCCTGACAACTGTTCCAAAAGTGGGATCTCTGAGACATCCACAAAAAAAACTGTGTAGGAAAAACATAAAAAAAATTGACCATTCCCACTTCAGAGGTGGACCTGTGGGTGGCAGCATGGAGCTACGAGTCTGAAATTCAAGTCAGACCTTCTGCACATGACCCAGATGGAGCGTGCAAAGTTTCATCTCTCTAGCTGTAACGCAAAGCAATGTGCCGGCAAAAACTAGTTTTTTGGCGATTTAACATTTAGCCATTTTCAAATTTTTGGTCAAAAAACACACATATGTTGGTCAGGTGAGTAAATATATAGCGTTGCTAGGGTACATATGGCGTTTACTATGCTAAATACCGTGGTTGATATGGTGGTTACTGTGGTCATATTCTGGTGGTTGCTAGGTTGTTGCTAGGATAGGGGGTAATAGCCACAAGTGCACCGGGGTGCAGCTGGTTTTTTGGCCACAAGTCGTGCAGCGTTGGTGGTAGACTGGCGGCACCCCCATGCGCCCCCATGTTTTCTGACGCTCCGGACGCAATGGCGCCACCCCCGTCTCGCTGTGACCTTGCGTCGCGGAGCTAGGCGGTTGGCTAGGGCCAGAATCATATACGAATCCGCAGTTAGCGTGCTTCCACATGCGGGGGGGGGTCGGGATTCACATGTGAGCGCCTCCCTAGCGTGACTAGTGTCGCCCTCGTGTGGAAATCAGGCAGCTATGCCTCAGTGTTTTCACTCTCACTATCCCTGACTATGATAGGAGGTAATAGCCACAAGTGCACCGGGGTGCAGTTGGTTTTTTGGCCACAAGTCGTGCAGCGTTGGTATTAGACTGGCGGCACCCCCATGCGCCCCCATGTTTTCTGACGCTCCGGACGCAATGGCGCCACCCCCGTCTCGCTGTGACCTTGCGTCGCGGAGCTAGGCGGTTGGCTAGGGCCAGAATCATATACGAATCCGCAGTTAGCGTGCTTCCACATGCGGGGGGGGGGTCGGGATTCACATGTGAGCGCCTCCCTAGCGTGACTAGTGTCGCCCTCGTGTGGAAATCAGGCAGCTATGCCTCAGTGTTTTCACTCTCACTATCCCTGACTATGATAGGAGGTAATAGCCACAAGTGCACCGGGGTGCAGTTGGTTTTTTGGCCACAAGTCGTGCAGCGTTGGTATTAGACTGGCGGCACCCCCATGCGCCCCCATGTTTTCTGACGCTCCGGACGCAATGGCGCCACCCCCGTCTCGCTGTGACCTTGCGTCGCGGAGCTAGGCGGTTGGCTAGGGCCAGAATCATATACGAATCCGCAGTTAGCGTGCTTCCACATGCGGGGGGGGGGTCGGGATTCACATGTGAGCGCCTCCCTAGCGTGACTAGTGTCGCCCTCGTGTGGAAATCAGGCAGCTATGCCTCAGTGTTTTCACTCTCACTCTCCCTGACTATGATAGGAGGTAATAGCCACAAGTGCACCGGGGTGCAGTTGGTTTTTTGGCCACAAGTCGTGCAGCGTTGGTATTAGACTGGCGGCACCCCCATGCGCCCCCATGTTTTCTGACGCTCCGGACGCAATGGCGCCACCCCCGTCTCGCTGTGACCTTGCGTCGCGGAGCTAGGCGGTTGGCTAGGGCCAGAATCATATACGAATCCGCAGTTAGCGTGCTTCCACATGCGGGGGGGGGGTCGGGATTCACATGTGAGCGCCTCCCTAGCGTGACTAGTGTCGCCCTCGTGTGGAAATCAGGCAGCTATGCCTCAGTGTTTTCACTCTCACTATCCCTGACTATGATAGGAGGTAATAGCCACAAGTGCACCGGGGTGCAGTTGGTTTTTTGGCCACAAGTCGTGCAGCGTTGGTATTAGACTGGCGGCACCCCCATGCGCCCCCATGTTTTCTGACGCTCCGGACGCAATGGCGCCACCCCCGTCTCGCTGTGACCTTGCGTCGCGGAGCTAGGCGGTTGGCTAGGGCCAGAATCATATACGAATCCGCAGTTAGCGTGCTTCCACATGCGGGGGGGGGTCGGGATTCACATGTGAGCGCCTCCCTAGCGTGACTAGTGTCGCCCTCGTGTGGAAATCAGGCAGCTATGCCTCAGTGTTTTCACTCTCACTATCCCTGACTATGATAGGAGGTAATAGCCACAAGTGCACCGGGGTGCAGTTGGTTTTTTGGCCACAAGTCGTGCAGCGTTGGTATTAGACTGGCGGCACCCCCATGCGCCCCCATGTTTTCTGACGCTCCGGACGCAATGGCGCCACCCCCGTCTCGCTGTGACCTTGCGTCGCGGAGCTAGGCGTTTGGCTAGGGCCAGAATCATATACGAATCCGCAGTTAGCGTGCTTCCACATGCGGGGGGGGGTCGGGATTCACATGTGAGCGCCTCCCTAGCGTGACTAGTGTCGCCCTCGTGTGGAAATCAGGCAGCTATGCCTCAGTGTTTTCACTCTCACTATCCCTGACTATGATAGGAGGTAATAGCCACAAGTGCACCGGGGTGCAGTTGGTTTTTTGGCCACAAGTCGTGCAGCGTTGGTATTAGACTGGCGGCACCCCCATGCGCCCCCATGTTTTCTGACGCTCCGGACGCAATGGCGCCACCCCCGTCTCGCTGTGACCTTGCGTCGCGGAGCTAGGCGGTTGGCTAGGGCCAGAATCATATACGAATCCGCAGTTAGCGTGCTTCCACATGCGGGGGGGGGTCGGGATTCACATGTGAGCGCCTCCCTAGCGTGACTAGTGTCGCCCTCGTGTGGAAATCAGGCAGCTATGCCTCAGTGTTTTCACTCTCACTATCCCTGACTATGATAGGAGGTAATAGCCACAAGTGCACCGGGGTGCAGTTGGTTTTTTGGCCACAAGTCGTGCAGCGTTGGTATTAGACTGGCGGCACCCCCATGCGCCCCCATGTTTTCTGACGCTCCGGACGCAACGCCGCCACCCCCGTCTCGCTGTGACCTTGCGTCGTGGAGATAGGCGGTTGGCTAGGGCCAGAATCGTATGTGAATCCGCAGCTAGCGTGACATGTTCATCACATATGACTCTTGAGTTAGCGCCTGGAGGTTTGCTAGGGCCGGAATCATATACGAACCCGCAGGTATACCATGGGTTTGAGATTTTTTCGGCTCTGCTTAAGGCTTTAACCCTTGCGAGGTTAGCTTAAGTGGGGCACAGTGCACCAGTACTTATCGGTGCTTAAGCCTGGTTGTCCGTGGGGGGGGTGGTACCCAGAGGGGGGGGGCGTTTGCCACTTTGTGTTGCGGGCTTAGCATAGAGGGTGTTAGCTAGTTTGATTAGCGTGTTTAATTTGGGTTAAGTTTAGGAGTAGGATACAGGGTAATGCTCCCAGGCTCACACACACGCGCGCAGGGGACAGAGAGGAGTCTTTGGAGCCTCTGTGAGCAGCTGGGGCCTGTGGGTGGGTGTGTGTGTGTGTAGGGGTGCTGCAGTGGGTATAGCACAGCATCTAGGCCCAAGCATCTAGGCACAGCATCTAGGCCCAACTTTAATAATAATAATGTAATAATAATAATAAGTTGGGGCCTCTCTGAGCAGCTGGAGCCTCTCTGAGCAACAGGCCCCTCTCACTGTCCCTCTCTATCACCTGCGCGCGCGTGTGTGCGTGTGTGTGGCTGTGCTTGGTGGGGGGGGTCTAGCGCAGCTCTCTGTGGATCACGCACCTTCTACAACTCTAATCTCACCGTCTATGTAAAACCAGATTTGCAACTTGCTCTCCAACAACTCAAGAATCTAAGAATCACAAATTGCGTTACGGCAATTGTGCAATAGCCTACCTGTATTAATAATGACCTTGTCAGTTGACATGGGTCTTAAGAAATTATCTTTGAAGGATACTAGCCTTTTAGTGGTTTTTCATGACAGTTTTGTAAAATACAAATACTTCGCAACTACTGTACAGGGGTAGCTCAGTAGCAAAAAAAATATTGTAAGGAAAGGGAACATTTTGCTCAATAGAGTTATTAGAATTGATTAATGACTTGGCTAACTTTGCCTGTGATCCCAATCTGCTCATTGCCTTTTTTCAGCTTCTCGAAGTTAATTATCAAAGATACTGTATCATTGTAAGATGAACTAACCCACCCATGACTTTGTTGTGAAACACTAGAAAAGGGATCTGTGATTATTGCTGAGGGAGAAATAGAGCTCTGGCCGTTCTCCAACTTCTTGTGTTGTGCTGTAGTATTTCTGAGGCACTCTCCCCAAAGTGTCCGCCCCCATCACCATCACAGGGCACTCTTACACTCATTCGGTTGCCGTTCTCTCTGGATGCTCACTTTTACTGTCTTACTCATGCCTGTCTTCATTTCACAAGATCTCTTGTCCTCCTCTTACATCATATTCTCAACATGGGTTTATCTACCAGCACATTTTCAACGTGGGTTCATATATCTGTACATTTCCAACATGGGTCTATCTACCTGTAGTATCTTTGTCTGTCAGGATGGACTTTTTTGTTGCCAGAATCATTTCTCTTTTCTTTATTCCCCTCTTTTTATCCTCATTGCTTTCAAAAGCATTTTGTATCACTGTGTACTAAGAAGTATAGCATGAACCATGACAATCAGACAAATGACATACTCATTTTGTAATTTAACTCTTTCTCATGTGCTCAGGCGGAAGGCCATGTTCATCGTGAACATCCTGGCCGTGATTGGCGGTGCCCTGATGGAGCTCTCTACCATCTGCTCCTTTGAGATGGTCATCGCCCTCTTCTGCGGCATCTTCACGGGCCTCACCCCCATGTTTTTTATGGCTATTAGGATATCTTTAGGATCGCCACCATGGTAGTCATGGACCACACTGGGCAGCAGAAGCTGCACAACATGGTGGCCTACTGCCAAAATGCAGACAAATGTCGGCGTGCCACCATCGCTGTGCATTTCGACGAGGTTTGGGATGACTAGGACTGCAATGAGATGTGTGATATCTGCCGCCAAGGCAACGACTACATCACAGTGGATATCACCAAGCATGACCGCGAGGTGCTTCTGATCGTGGAGCTGGCCGGCTCGCTGGACGAGAAGGTGACCCCACTGAAGGTGTCCGAAACATGGCTGGGCAAGGGCCCTGCCAAACGCCGGCAGATGATCCGTGTCACAGCTCTGACCCGCTTTGAGGCTTCACGGGCCTCACCCCCATGTACGTAGGCAAGGTGTCCCCGACTCCTCTCCGCTGGGCATTTGGAACGCTCCACCAGCTGGGAGTGGTGGTGGGAATCCTCATCGCCCAGGTAGAGCTGCTTCAACACCGCTGGTGCATATTTGTGGTTGCTGTCTGGTCTCTTTGGGGGTTGCAAATGCTCACCCATCACAGTCTTTGTCTATTTCATTTTACTTGTGATTATTCTTTTGTTGCTTATGGTTATTATTTTTGTACCATTAAAATGCTTGAGTAAATTTTACTTCCATTTGCTTTATTTTGTTGCTTCAAACACCTAGAACATGGGTGGGCCAACTCTTCGGTATACACTGAACGAGCGAGCTAGCAATAAACCAAGGCAAACACATTGTTTAAGAGACTATCAAATCACATTACAAAAACGAAGTTCACCCAAGGGTAGGCTACTTACAATTTTAACGGCAACAAAGTCAAGTCGGAGTCCGTTTTGCAGTCTTCTTAGAAACTACAATATGACTACATTTTCGAGTATTTCCGCCGAGTTACATCCGGATGTGTTCGGACCGCGAGCAGAAAGTTGCATATTCGGTTTTTCCACGGAGAAGCACTAGGGGGAGACGAAGCACCCACCAAACGACCCAAAAAGTGTTGTAGAACCATCAGAACTTGTTGCATAGGGCCTCTTTAAAGTCTCACCTTTTAATCGAGCTGGCTGTACAAAGATCATCAACAATGGTCTAGATTGCTGGGACTCTAGGACAAAGCTCCCAAAAACAGCTTGGCATTCAATGAGTTAAACACGAAAAATACACTGTTCAACAGAGCTGGTGTGTGTGAGGCACACTCTTAAAGACGCAACCTTTCGGTTTAATTCGGTTAAAGTTCTCGTGCGTAGGCTATTATAGGCTAGAATCCAATCCTGTTGATGCCCCTGCTATTTATCAATGTAGCCTTTTATTGTTTTTTTTTGCCATGAATCGTCCACTCCATCCACTCCACTAAACTCTAGGAACGCAACCAGTAGGTGGCGATGAGATTACTTTCCCTCCCTATGGCTAGCTTGATGAAAATAGAACGTTGAAACCGGACATGACAATGTTAGCAAAAGCAGCTAAAACCAAAGTGTCTGCTAAAACTTAGCCGAAATTTCAAAATAAAAGACCACGTCCGCAATCCACACGGATCCAAAGCGGTTTCAGAGAAAGCATTGCTAATAGGGCTGAGACAACGCGTCGACGTAATCGATGACGTCGACACAAAAAATACGTTGACGCAAAATATGAGCGTCATTCGTCAAGAATAACGTGTGCTGCTAAATATTTTTAATTTTACACCTTCAGTGATTTCCATACGTTGACTAATCTGTGGCTGGGCACCACAAAATCAAAACCGGCCACCACACATTGATGTTCTATATTGTAGGCCTACTACAATCGTGAATATTTTGTTAAAGGGGAACTTGGCAACTATTTCAACGTAATAAACCCGTTTAGAAATCATTTGGATGGTTAAATGACCTGTTCCGGTGAAAATGGTGACTTTTCCCGCTGCCCCTAGCGTCCCCAGGCAGAAAACCAACCTTGCAACATTGAGACTACCGTCCCGAAAAGATAAGTGAGAAACAAGAAACTAGTTTTAAATCGTGTTTCTTACCTTGTAACATTCACATTGTCTGCCAAACTTATGCTAACCGTTTTGCTAGCTTGTAAACAAATCCATGTGCTTTATCGTTACCTTTGTCCACAGTTTGAAATAGCATAATGCACAATTTCTCCAGCAGAGGGGGAAATCCTGCCAAGTTTCCCTTTAAATGCACATGCAGAGGAGGAGCAGCGGGCTCGTTACGAGAGAGAGCGGTCGGGGCGAGGAAAGGCTTTGTGAGTAAAAAGTGCAGCTCAATGAAATTATTTTATCTTATCTTTAATTTAAGTTGAAGGATTGTTGTTGCCACATAGAAGCACTGCATAGAACACAGTGGGCTAAATTGCTATTAAATCCGGTTAGCATCATGACCATGCTGCACAAATTTGTTCAAAACTGCTGCATTAAAGTTAAAGTAAACTCTGCTAAGGTCTTATCACAACATAGTACATTGAGGAGACTAAACTAAGTTAAGTTACAGTATGCAATCAAGCAGTATCTCAAAGCTAACGTTAGAATACTGTTTGGATGTCAAGTTTAGCATGCTTACTTGCAGCTGCTTGTATTCGTTACTCATGCAGGGCTCATTTTATTGACTCTGAATGTTTGCAAAATCCCAATGTAAATGGAAAAGTGTTTTCCAAGACTCAAAAGTGCTTGTCCAAAGGAGAAGTACGAACCGTTATTTGAACTAACTACGTTATGAATTGCATCCACACATCAGCAGGCTTTTAACGGTGTTAATGTTAATTGCAAGGATTCCCACACAAACGTCTTAAAATGACACTCAATTAGACATACACTACTGAACTTCATTGAATGCTACCTCTGACTAAGAATGCATTACTTTGCACTTGTATAGTCTTTTATTTTGGAATCTTAAGAGCAATATACATATATTGCAATGTTTTCATGTTTTTTCATTCAGATATGTTACAAATAAACATATCTAAGTTGCTATTAGTGAATTAATGGGGAGATAATCGAATCGAAAGCGAATCAGACTGAAAAAATGAATCGTTAGATTTATCTGCATCGAAAAAATAATCGCTAGATTAATCGTTTAAAAAATAATCGTTTATCCCAGCCCTAATTGCTAACAATGAACTGCATGACAACCGAAGAGTTAACATTTCGATGTTTAATGTTGAAGATTCAGACATTAGGTTGTTCACATGAAGTTGTAATAGCCTAGTAGTTTCCTGTTGAACCAATGTAATTAAAATAGGGTAATAATAAAGATTGTAACCACAATGAAGTGAACTCCATAAAGGAACTTGTCCTTTGTTTTTGTTGCCATGAGAAGGTAGTAGGCTGCTGCATTTGCGAGGCATATCTTTTAACAACCGGCATCATTGCATTTCATTTGGTCCACTGCAATACCTTTGATTTATTTTGTAAACATCTTTTTTGTACATTGCTGTGGGTCATTCCCATTATCTTTGTTCATTAATCAAAATCACCTGTAAGGGTAATTTAAACATTTAAAAACAGTCTTATAAAACATGATTTGGAAACTTGAGACATATTTGGGGGGGGGGGGGGGGAGGGGAGTTGACACCAATTGCTTCTGATTTCATAATGCATGAAGAAGCCATGCATTGTTTAATTTCTGTGGTAGATACATTGCAAGCCTGTATTTATGTTTCCTTGAAAAGTTCTGAATGTAAATCTCTGCACACAATAGATACCATCAGGTTTGATCAGGGCTGCACACAAAATGCCCACTTTTGGACTTTGGATGGTTAAATAATTTCCTCTTCCACAATTTTATACATTTTGTATCTCTGGACTGGAATGTCGTACAGACTTATGATGTGACATATTTTGTTTCTCTCCACAGAAATCATGGATGACAGCAGCATGGATGACAGCGGCATGTATACCAGCGGTGGTGAATCCCAGGTAAGTATAGCACTAACTTTGGATATTTCTTATTTTAAATTTATTTTAAATGTATTGTTGGGTGTAATTTTGTCTTTCTTTTTTAGGCTACCACAATATTATTCTCCAGGAGTGTAAGTCTTACTTAAAGGATAATTCCGGTGTGATTTGGACCTAAAGTGTGTTGAAACATGATACCGAGTGTGAGCGTATGTCTCATAGCTCACCTCGGCTTGTCCCCTGCACTCCAAAATCTGGCGCTAGTTAGCCGATGCTACCAACATAGTGTTTCGTTGTGGTGCCTCGGGCATCGGCCTAGCCATGCAAATAAATCACTGTTTTACACCATTTACGAGGCTCAAAGTAGCTCCATACTTCATTGTTAGACTTCCGAGGGCCTTGACATTTAAAACGAGACATGGAGAACTTTGAAAAAGCACTGGTAGTTTATTTACAAGACGATTTATACAGACAGTACCTTAAGGAATTTTACCGTTCAACGCCATCTTGAATTAAGTCACGATAAGTCGAGCGAGGAGTACGAACAAACAGGTCTGATAAGGGATCAGATTCCAAAAATAATTCCGTAAAAATGCATGGATTCTAGTTGCTGCTACTGGAAGAAACTGTAATCCATGCATTTCCACTGAATTATTTTTGGAATCTGATCTCTTATCATACCTGTTCATTCTTACTCGTTGCTCGACTTATCGTGACTAAATTCAAGATGGCTGCAAACGCTAAACTTCGTGAAGATACTGTCTGTATAAATCGTCTTGTAAGTAAACTACCAGTGCTTTTTCAAAGTTCTCAATGTCTCGTTTTAAATGTCAGGGCCCTCTTCACCTTCTCCACCTCCACCTCTACCAATGAAGTGTGGAGATACATTGAGCCTCGTAAATGGTGTAAAACAGTGATTTATTTGCATGGCTAGCCCGATGCCGAAGCACCACCATTGAAAAAGCTGTTGGTAGCATCGGCTAACTAGCGCCAGATTTTGGAGTGCAGGGGACAAGCCGAGATGGGCTATGAGACATACGTTCACACTCGGTATCATGTTTCAATACACTTTAGGTCAATATCACACCGGAATTCTCCTTTAATAACAATAAGAAGGTAAATATTTTAAGGATGCATTTTAAATATTTAATAAAAAACTTTATTTTTCAACCCCCTTGCAGGAGGGTGACTTTGTGTCGCCCTCTGAGTTTGAGGACGATGGGCACAGCCCTCTTCCTTCTCCACCTCCACCTCCACCTCCACCTTCACCACCACCCCAGGGCTTGCTCCCCAGACAGCCCAGACTGTGGCTGGAGAATGACATGGATGGCTATCTTGGTGACGAGGAAGATAGCGATGAGGATGATAATTTGTAATTTTGTATATTCTTTATCTTCTTCGGCCCTTATTGCTTAGTTGTGCTTTTTATATTATATACTTTTAATTACTTTTTCTGCTGCTATTGAATGTTTGTGTGTTGTCTGTATTCTACTGTGACCTTGAATTATGTGTAATGTGTAATAAACGTGTAACTGTGATAAATGTGTATAACTGTGTAATAACCGTGTACTGGAGTATGGGATTGGGTTAGGTTAGGTTAGGATTAGGGGTTAGGTTAGGTTAGGAAATTAGAATTAAAATTTTATTTTAGTGTGTAGTTGGTTTGACTATTGTGCACTGGCCAGTTGTTCTCGCCCCACTATTCCCATCTAAAAGTCAAATTAAATAAAAGTTAAAAAGAAGAGATAAAAGAGAGGAGCTATAAAAGACACAGAGTGGTTTAAAACTTTAATTTAATTTTTCATTAAGACCTTGTGGGTGTAGTGTTTGAAGTTTTAAAATCCACAATCTCTCTGTTCTTTTCCTCTGTAAAATTGTCCAGCCTGGGTTCCCTTCAATCGTATGCGAATCTGCAGCTAGCGTAACATGTTCATCACATATGACTCTTTCATTAGCGGGTTTTCACTCTTGGCCCCTTAGTGGCAGCATGGGAGAATGACAGTCTGTTACATTTTTCATCACATATGAGTCTTGAGTTAGCGCGTATTCACTCTTGGCCCCTTAGTGGCAGTATGGGAGAATGACAGTCTGTTACATTTTTCATCACATATGAGTCTTGAGTTAGCGGGTTTTCACTCTTGGCCCCTTAGTGGCAGTATGGGAGAATGACAGTCTGTTACATTTTCCATCACATACGAGTCTTGAGTTAGCGCTTTTTCACTCTTTGCCCCTTAGTGGCAGTATGGGAGAATGACAGTCTGTTACATTTTTCATCACATATGAGTCTTGAGTTAGCGCGTATTCACTCTTGGCCCCTTAGTGGCAGTATGGGAGAATGACAGTCTGTTACATTTTTCATCACATATGAGTCTTGAGTTAGCGCGTATTCACTCTTGGCCCCTTAGTGGCAGTATGGGAGAATGACAGTCTGTTACATTTTCCATCACATATGAGTCTTGAGTTAGCGGGTTTTCACTCTTGGCCCCTTAGTGGCAGTATGGGAGAATGACAGTCTGTTACATTTTCCATCACATACGAGTCTTGAGTTAGCGCTTTTTCACTCTTTGCCCCTTAGTGGCAGTATGGGAGAATGACAGTCTGTTACATTTTTCATCACATATGAGTCTTGAGTTAGCGCGTATTCACTCTTGGCCCCTTAGTGGCAGTATGGGAGAATGACAGTCTGTTACATTTTTCATCACATATGAGTCTTGAGTTAGCGCGTATTCACTCTTGGCCCCTTAGTGGCAGTATGGGAGAATGACAGTCTGTTACATTTTCCATCACATACGAGTCTTGAGTTAGCACTTTTTCACTCTTGGCCCCTTAGTGGCAGTATGGGAGAATGACAGTCTGTTACATTTTCCATCACATACGAGTCTTGAGTTAGCGCTTTTTCAGTCTTGGCCCCTTAGTGGCAGTATGGGAGAATGACAGTCTGTTACATGTTCATCACATATGACTCTTGAGTTAGCGCCTGGAGGTTTGCTAGGGCCGGAATCATATACGAACCCGCAGGTATACCATGGGTTTGAGATTTTTTCGGCTCTGCTTAAGGCTTTAACCCTTGCGAGGTTAGCTTAAGTGGGGCACAGTGCACCAGTACTTATCGGTGCTTAAGCCTGGTTGTCCGTGGGGGGGGTGGTACCCAGAGGGGGGGGGTGTTTGCCACTTTGTGTTGCGGGCTTAGCATAGAGGGTGTTAGCTAGTTTGATAAAAAAAGTTGACCATTCCCACTTCAGAGGTGGACCTGTGGGTGGTAGCATGGAGCTACGAGTCTGAAATTCAAGTCAGACCTTCTGCACATGACCCAGATGGAGCGTGCAAAGTTTCATCTCTCTAGCTGTAACGCAAAGCAATGTGCCTGCAAAAACTACTTTTTTGGCGATTTAACATTTTGCCAATTTTACATTTTTAGCCAAAAAACTCCCTTATGTTGGTCCGATCAGTATGAAATCAGAATATGTTTAACAACGGGACGTCACAAACAAGCCAGGCTCAGTTTGGAGTGGGTGGATTATTCCCGGAAGGAGATAAACGGTTCGAAACGTACAAGGTTTCCCTCTTCTGCCTCGGTAACGCTAGGTGCTAGAGGGATGGGACCAAGACGCAAGGCACCGCCTAGAGGCCCCTGACAACTGTTCCAAAAGTGGGATCTCTGAGACATCCACAAAAAAAACTGTGTAGGAAAAACATAAAAAAAATTGACCATTCCCAATTCAGAGGTGGACCTGTGGGTGGCAGCATGGAGCTACGAGTCTGAAATTCAAGTCAGACCTTCTGCACATGACCCAGATGGAGCGTGCAAAGTTTCATCTCTCTAGCTGTAACGCAAAGCAATGTGCCGGCAAAAACTACTTTTTTGGCGATTTAACATTTTGCCAATTTTACATTTTTAGCCAAAAAACTCCCTTATGTTGGTCCGATCAGTATGAAATCAGAATATGTTTAACAACGGGACGTCACAAACAAGCCAGGCTCAGTTTGGAGTGGGTGGATTATTCCCGGAAGGAGATAAACGGTTCGAAACGTACAAGGTTTCCCTCTTCTGCCTCGGTAACGCTAGGTGCTAGAGGGATGGGACCAAGACGCAAGGCACCGCCTAGAGGCCCCTGACAACTGTTCCAAAAGTGGGATCTCTGAGACATCCACAAAAAAAACTGTGTAGGAAAAACATAAAAAAAATTGACCATTCCCACTTCAGAGGTGGACCTGTGGGTGGTAGCATGGAGCTACGAGTCTGAAATTCAAGTCAGACCTTCTGCACATGACCCAGATGGAGCGTGCAAAGTTTCATCTCTCTAGCTGTAACGCAAAGCAATGTGCCTGCAAAAACTACTTTTTTGGCGATTTAACATTTTGCCAATTTTACATTTTTAGCCAAAAAACTCCCTTATGTTGGTCCGATCAGTATGAAATCAGAATATGTTTAACAACGGGACGTCACAAACAAGCCAGGCTCAGTTTGGAGTGGGTGGATTATTCCCGGAAGGAGATAAACGGTTCGAAACGTACAAGGTTTCCCTCTTCTGCCTCGGTAACGCTAGGTGCTAGAGGGATGGGACCAAGACGCAAGGCACCGCCTAGAGGCCCCTGACAACTGTTCCAAAAGTGGGATCTCTGAGACATCCACAAAAAAAACTGTGTAGGAAAAACATAAAAAAAATTGACCATTCCCACTTCAGAGGTGGACCTGTGGGTGGCAGCATGGAGCTACGAGTCTGAAATTCAAGTCAGACCTTCTGCACATGACCCAGATGGAGCGTGCAAAGTTTCATCTCTCTAGCTGTAACGCAAAGCAATGTGCCTGCAAAAACTACTTTTTTGGCGATTTAACATTTTGCCAATTTTACATTTTTAGCCAAAAAACTCCCTTATGTTGGTCCGATCAGTATGAAATCAGAATATGTTTAACAACGGGACGTCACAAACAAGCCAGGCTCAGTTTGGAGTGGGTGGATTATTCCCGGAAGGAGATAAACGGTTCGAAACGTACAAGGTTTCCCTCTTCTGCCTCGGTAACGCTAGGTGCTAGAGGGATGGGACCAAGACGCAAGGCACCGCCTAGAGGCCCCTGACAACTGTTCCAAAAGTGGGATCTCTGAGACATCCACAAAAAAAACTGTGTAGGAAAAACATAAAAAAAATTGACCATTCCCACTTCAGAGGTGGACCTGTGGGTGGCAGCATGGAGCTACGAGTCTGAAATTCAAGTCAGACCTTCTGCACATGACCCAGATGGAGCGTGCAAAGTTTCATCTCTCTAGCTGTAACGCAAAGCAATGTGCCTGCAAAAACTACTTTTTTGGCGATTTAACATTTTGCCAATTTTACATTTTTAGCCAAAAAACTCCCTTATGTTGGTCCGGTCAGTATGAAATCAGAATATGTTTAACAACGGGACGTCACAAACAAGCCAGGCTCAGTTTGGAGTGGGTGGATTATTCCCGGAAGGAGATAAACGGTTCGAAACGTACAAGGTTTCCCTCTTCTGCCTCGGTAACGCTAGGTGCTAGAGGGATGGGACCAAGACGCAAGGCACCGCCTAGAGGCCCCTGACAACTGTTCCAAAAGTGGGATCTCTGAGACATCCACAAAAAAAACTGTGTAGGAAAAACATAAAAAAAATTGACCATTCCCACTTCAGAGGTGGACCTGTGGGTGGCAGCATGGAGCTACGAGTCTGAAATTCAAGTCAGACCTTCTGCACATGACCCAGATGGAGCGTGCAAAGTTTCATCTCTCTAGCTGTAACGCAAAGCAATGTGCCTGCAAAAACTACTTTTTTGGCGATTTAACATTTTGCCAATTTTACATTTTTAGCCAAAAAACTCCCTTATGTTGGTCCGATCAGTATGAAATCAGAATATGTTTAACAACGGGACGTCTCAAACAAGCCAGGCTCAGTTTGGAGTGGGTGGATTATTCCCGGAAGGAGATAAACGGTTTGAAACGTACAAGGTTTCCCTCTTCTGCCTCGGTAACGCTAGGTGCTAGAGGGATGGGACCAAGACGCAAGGCACCGCCTAGAGGCCCCTGACAACTGTTCCAAAAGTGGGATCTCTGAGACACCCACAAAAAAAACTGTGAAGGAAAAACATAAAAAAAGTTGACCATTCCCACTTCAGAGGTGGACCTGTGGGTGGTAGCATGGAGCTACGAGGCTGAAATTCAAGTCAGACCTTCTGCACATGACCCAGATGGAGCGTGCAAAGTTTCATCTCTCTAGCTGTAACGCAAAGCAATGTGCCGGCAAAAACTACTTTTTTGGCGATTTAACATTTAGCCATTTTCAAATTTTTGGCCAAAAAACACACATATGTTGGTCAGGTGAGTAAATATATAGCGTTGCTAGGGTACATATGGCGTTTACTATGCTAAATACCGTGGTTGCTATGGTGGTTACTGTGGTCATATTCTGGTGGTTGCTAGGTTGTTGCTAGGGATAGGGGGTAATAGCCACAAGTGCACCGGGGTGCAGTTGGTTTTTTGGCCACAAGTCGTGCAGCGTTGGTGTTAGACTGGCGGCACCCCCATGCGCCCCCATGTTTTCTGACGCTCCGGACGCAATGGCGCCACCCCCGTCTCGCTGTGACCTTGCGTCGCGGAGCTAGGCGGTTGGCTAGGGCCAGAATCATATACGAATCCGCAGTTAGCGTGCTTCCACATGCGGGGGGGGGGTCGGGATTCACATGTGAGCGCCTCCCTAGCGTGACTAGTGTCGCCCTCGTGTGGAAATCAGGCAGCTATGCCTCAGTGTTTTCACTCTCACTATCCCTGACTATGATAGGAGGTAATAGCCACAAGTGCACCGGGGTGCAGTTGGTTTTTTGGCCACAAGTCGTGCAGCGTTGGTATTAGACTGGCGGCACCCCCATGCGCCCCCATGTTTTCTGACGCTCCGGACGCAATGGCGCCACCCCCGTCTCGCTGTGACCTTGCGTCGCGGAGCTAGGCGGTTGGCTAGGGCCAGAATCATATACGAATCCGCAGTTAGCGTGCTTCCACATGCGGGGGGGGGTCGGGATTCACATGTGAGCGCCTCCCTAGCGTGACTAGTGTCGCCCTCGTGTGGAAATCAGGCAGCTATGCCTCAGTGTTTTCACTCTCACTATCCCTGACTATGATAGGGGGTAATAGCCACAAGTGCACCGGGGTGCAGTTGGTTTTTTGGCCACAAGTCGTGCAGCGTTGGTGGTAGACTGGCGGCACCCCCATGCGCCCCCATGTTTTCTGACGCTCCGGACGCAATGGCGCCACCCCCGTCTCGCTGTGACCTTGCGTCGCGGAGCTAGGCGGTTGGCTAGGGCCAGAATCATATACGAATCCGCAGTTAGCGTGACATGTTCATCACATACGACTCTTGACTTAGCGGGTTTTCACTCTTGGCCCCTTAGTGGCAGTATGGGAGAATGACAGTCTGTTACATTTTCCATCACATACGAGTCTTGAGTTAGCGCTTTTTCAGTCTTGGCCCCTTAGTGGCAGTATGGGAGAATGACAGTCTGTTACATGTTCATCACATATGACTCTTGAGTTAGCGCCTGGAGGTTTGCTAGGGCCGGAATCATATACGAACCCGCAGGTATACCATGGGTTTGAGATTTTTTCGGCTCTGCTTAAGGCTTTAACCCTTGCGAGGTTAGCTTAAGTGGGGCACAGTGCACCAGTACTTATCGGTGCTTAAGCCTGGTTGTCCGTGGGGGGGGTGGTACCCAGAGGGGGGGGGCGTTTGCCACTTTGTGTTGCGGGCTTAGCATAGAGGGTGTTAGCTAGTTTGATTAGCGTGTTTAATTTGGGTTAAGTTTAGGAGTAGGATACAGGGTAATGCTCCCAGGCTCACACACACGCGCGCAGGGGACAGAGAGGAGTCTTTGGAGCCTCTGTGAGCAGCTGGGGCCTGTGGGTGGGTGTGTGTGTGTGTAGGGGTGCTGCAGTGGGTATAGCACAGCATCTAGGCCCAAGCATCTAGGCACAGCATCTAGGCCCAACTTTAATAATAATAATGTAATAATAATAATAAGTTGGGGCCTCTCTGAGCAGCTGGAGCCTCTCTGAGCAACAGGCCCCTCTCACTGTCCCTCTCTATCACCTGCGCGCGCGTGTGTGCGTGTGTGTGGCTGTGCTTGGTGGGGGGGGTCTAGCGCAGCTCTCTGTGTCTCTCCCTGCTCCTAGGCCCAAGTTGAGCCCGTCTGAGCACAAGCACTCATCCCCAGGCCTCTCCCGGCCTGTCCGATCACAGTAGCTAGTAGGCCTCTCACAAGGCCTTAGCTTAAGCTAATGTGTGTGTGTTTGGGGGGGAGGGGGGGGGGGGCGCTCAGGATCGGGTGAGATTCTAGATTAATTTTGACGCACCGGACGCAACGCCGCCATCCCCGTCTCGCTGTGACCTTGCGTCGCGGAGCTAGGAGGTTTGCTAGGGCCGGAATCATATACGAACCCGCAGGTATACCATGGGTTTGAGATTTTTTCGGCTCTGCTTAAGGCTTTAACCCTTGCGAGGTTAGCTTAAGTGGGGCACAGTGCACCAGTACTTATCGGTGCTTAAGCCTGGTTGTCCGTGGGGGGGGTGGTACCCAGAGTGGGGGGGCGTTTGCCACTTTGTGTTGCGGGCTTAGCATAGAGGGTGTTAGCTAGTTTGATTAGCGTGTTTATTTTGGGTTAAGTTTAGGAGTAGGATACAGGGTAATGCTCCCAGGCTCACACACACGCGCGCAGGGGACAGAGAGGAGTCTTTGGAGCCTCTGTGAGCAGCTGCGGCCTGTGTGAGAACACGCACTGTCTCCTAGGCCTCTCTGTGCCTCTCCAAGCGTCAGGGCTCAAACCAGAGGTCAAGCTGTAGCTAGTAGGCCTCTGACAAGGCCTCGGCCTAAGTTTGGGCCTCTGTGAGTAGCCGCAGCCCGTGTGAGCACAAGCACTCTTCCCCAAGCCTCTCCAAGCATCAGGGGTCAAGTCAGAGGTCAGCAGTAGCTAGTAGGCCTCTCACAAGGCCTCAGCCTAAGCTGGAGGATTGGGTTAGATTGTAAATTAATTTTGGGAGAACAGAGTCTAGGTTGTGCTAGCTGTGGAAAAGGGGATAGGGAAGAGGTTGGGCCTCTGTTCGTGTATTAATCGGGGTTAAGTTTAGATGAAGGATACAGGGTAATGCTCCCAGGCTCACACACACGCGCGCAGGGGACAGAGAGGAGTCTTTGGAGCCTCTGTGAGCAGCTGGGGCCTGTGGGTGGGTGTGTGTGTGTGTAGGGGTGCTGCAGTGGGTATAGCACAGCATCTAGGCCCAACTTTAATAATAATAATGTAATAATAATAATAAGTCGGGGCCTCTCTGAGCAGCTGGAGCCTCTCTGAGCAACAGGCCCCTCTCACTGTCCCTCTCTATCACCTGCGCGAGCGTGCGTGCGTGTGTGTGGCTGTGCTTGGTGGGGGGGGTCTAGCGCAGCTCTCTGTGTCTCTCCCTGCTCCTAGGCCCAAGTTGAGCCCGTCTGAGCACAAGCACTCATCCCCAGGCCTCTCCCGGCCCGTCCCGTCACAGTAGCTAGTAGGCCTCTCACAAGGCCTTAGCCTAAGCTAATGTGTGTGTGTTTGGGGGGGGGTGGGGGAGGGGGCGCTCAGGATCGGGTGAGATTCTAGATTAATTTTGACGCTCCGGACGCAACGCCGCCACCCCCGTCTCGCTGTGACCTTGCGTCGCGGAGATAGGCGGTTGGCTAGGGCCGGAATCGTATGTGAATCCGCAGCTAGCGTGACATGTTCATCACATACGACTCTTGACTTAGCGGGTTTTCACTCTTGGCCCCTTAGTGGCAGTATGGGAGAATGACAGTCTGTTACATTTTCCATCACATACGACTCTTGACTTAGCGGGTTTTCACTCTTGGCCCCTTAGTGGCAGTATGGGAGAATGACAGTCTGTTACATTTTCCATCACATACGAGTCTTGAGTTAGCGCTTTTTCACTCTTGGCCCCTTAGTGGCAGTATGGGAGAATGACAGTCTGTTACATTTTTCATCACATATGAGTCTTGAGTTAGCGCGTATTCACTCTTGGCCCCTTAGTGGCAGTATGGGAGAATGACAGTCTGTTACATTTTTCATCACATATGAGTCTTGAGTTAGCGCGTATTCACTCTTGGCCCCTTAGTGGCAGTATGGGAGAATGACAGTCTGTTACATTTTCCATCACATACGAGTCTTGAGTTAGCGCTTTTTCACTCTTGGCCCCTTAGTGGCAGTATGGGAGAATGACAGTCTGTTACATTTTTCATCACATATGAGTCTTGAGTTAGCGCGTATTCACTCTTGGCCCCTTAGTGGCAGTATGGGAGAATGACAGTCTGTTACATTTTTCATCACATATGAGTCTTGAGTTAGCGCGTATTCACTCTTGGCCCCTTAGTGGCAGTATGGGAGAATGACAGTCTGTTACATTTTCCATCACATACGAGTCTTGAGTTAGCGCTTTTTCACTCTTGGCCCCTTAGTGGCAGTATGGGAGAATGACAGTCTGTTACATTTTCCATCACATACGAGTCTTGAGTTAGCGCGTATTCACTCTTGGCCCCTTAGTGGCAGTATGGGAGAATGACAGTCTGTTACATTTTCCATCACATACGAGTCTTGAGTTAGCGCTTTTTCAGTCTTGGCCCCTTAGTGGCAGTATGGGAGAATGACAGTCTGTTACATGTTCATCACATATGACTCTTGAGTTAGCGCCTGGAGGTTTGCTAGGGCCGGAATCATATACGAACCCGCAGGTATACCATGGGTTTGAGATTTTTTCGGCTCTGCTTAAGGCTTTAACCCTTGCGAGGTTAGCTTAAGTGGGGCACAGTGCACCAGTACTTATCGGTGCTTAAGCCTGGTTGTCCGTGGGGGGGGTGGTACCCAGAGGGGGGGGGCGTTTGCCACTTTGTGTTGCGGGCTTAGCATAGAGGGTGTTAGCTAGTTTGATTAGCGTGTTTATTTTGGGTTAAGTTTAGGAGTAGGATACAGGGTAATGCTCCCAGGCTCACACACACGCGCGCAGGGGACAGAGAGGAGTCTTTGGAGCCTCTGTGAGCAGCTGCAGCCTGTGTGAGAACACGCACTGTCTCCTAGGCCTCTCTGTGCCTCTCCGAGCGTCAGGGCTCAAACCAGAGGTCAAGCTGTAGCTAGTAGGCCTCTGACAAGGCCTCGGCCTAAGTTTGGGCCTCTGTGAGTAGCCGCAGCCCGTGTGAGCACAAGCACTCTTCCCCAAGCCTCTCCAAGCATCAGGGGTCAAGTCAGAGGTCAGCAGTAGCTAGTAGGCCTCTCACAAGGCCTCAGCCTAAGCTGGAGGATTGGGTTAGATTGTAAATTAATTTTGGGAGAACAGAGTCTAGGTTGTGCTAGCTGTGGAAAAGGGGATAGGGAAGAGGTTGGGCCTCTGTTCGTGTATTAATCGGGGTTAAGTTTAGATGTAGGATACAGGGTAATGCTCCCAGGCTCACACACACGCGCGCAGGGGACAGAGAGGAGTCTTTGGAGCCTCTGTGAGCAGCTGGGGCCTGTGGGTGGGTGTGTGTGTGTGTAGGGGTGCTGCAGTGGGTATAGCACAGCATCTAGGCCCAAGCATCTAGGCACAGCATCTAGGCCCAACTTTAATAATAATAATGTAATAATAATAATAAGTTGGGGCCTCTCTGAGCAGCTGGAGCCTCTCTGAGCAACAGGCCCCTCTCACTGTCCCTCTCTATCACCTGCGCGCGCGTGCGTGCGTGTGTGTGGCTGTGCTTGGTGGGGGGGGTCTAGCGCAGCTCTCTGTGTCTCTCCCTGCTCCTAGGCCCGAGTTGAGCCCGTCTGAGCACAAGCACTCATCCCCAGGCCTCTCCCGGCCCGTCCCGTCACAGTAGCTAGTAGGCCTCTCACAAGGCCTTAGCCTAAGCTAATGTGTGTGTGTTTGGGGGGGGGTGGGGGAGGGGGCGCTCAGGATCGGGTGAGATTCTAGATTAATTTTGACGCTCCGGACGCAACGCCGCCACCCCCGTCTCGCTGTGACCTTGCGTCGCGGAGATAGGCGGTTGGCTAGGGCCAGAATCGTATGTGAATCCGCAGCTAGCGTGACATGTTCATCACATACGACTCTTGACTTAGCGGGTTTTCACTCTTGGCCCCTTAGTGGCAGTATGGGAGAATGACAGTCTGTTACATTTTCCATCACATACGACTCTTGACTTAGCGGGTTTTCACTCTTGGCCCCTTAGTGGCAGTATGGGAGAATGACAGTCTGTTACATTTTTCATCACATACGAGTCTTGAGTTAGCGCTTTTTCACTCTTGGCCC
Organism: Alosa sapidissima; assembly: GCF_018492685.1. Classification (NCBI taxonomy): domain Eukaryota; kingdom Metazoa; phylum Chordata; class Actinopteri; order Clupeiformes; family Clupeidae; genus Alosa; species Alosa sapidissima. The sequence goes on from NC_055979.1 coordinate 30,819,713, forward strand.
CTTAGTGGCAGTATGGGAGAATGACAGTCTGTTACATTTTTCATCACATATGAGTCTTGAGTTAGCGCGTATTCACTCTTGGCCCCTTAGTGGCAGTATGGGAGAATGACAGTCTGTTACATTTTCCATCACATACGAGTCTTGAGTTAGCGCTTTTTCACTCTTGGCCCCTTAGTGGCAGTATGGGAGAATGACAGTCTGTTACATTTTCCATCACATACGAGTCTTGAGTTAGCGCTTTTTCAGTCTTGGCCCCTTAGTGGCAGTATGGGAGAATGACAGTCTGTTACATGTTCATCACATATGACTCTTGAGTTAGCGCCTGGAGGTTTGCTAGGGCCGGAATCATATACGAACCCGCAGGTATACCATGGGTTTGAGATTTTTTCGGCTCTGCTTAAGGCTTTAACCCTTGCGAGGTTAGCTTAAGTGGGGCACAGTGCACCAGTACTTATCGGTGCTTAAGCCTGGTTGTCCGTGGGGGGGGTGGTACCCAGAGGGGGGGGGCGTTTGCCACTTTGTGTTGCGGGCTTAGCATAGAGGGTGTTAGCTAGTTTGATTAGCGTGTTTATTTTGGGTTAAGTTTAGGAGTAGGATACAGGGTAATGCTCCCAGGCTCACACACACGCGCGCAGGGGACAGAGAGGAGTCTTTGGAGCCTCTGTGAGCAGCTGCAGCCTGTGTGAGAACACGCACTGTCTCCTAGGCCTCTCTGTGCCTCTCCGAGCGTCAGGGCTCAAACCAGAGGTCAAGCTGTAGCTAGTAGGCCTCTGACAAGGCCTCGGCCTAAGTTTGGGCCTCTGTGAGTAGCCGCAGCCCGTGTGAGCACAAGCACTCTTCCCCAAGCCTCTCCAAGCATCAGGGGTCAAGTCAGAGGTCAGCAGTAGCTAGTAGGCCTCTCACAAGGCCTCAGCCTAAGCTGGAGGATTGGGTTAGATTGTAAATTAATTTTGGGAGAACAGAGTCTAGGTTGTGCTAGCTGTGGAAAAGGGGATAGGGAAGAGGTTGGGCCTCTGTTCGTGTATTAATCGGGGTTAAGTTTAGATGTAGGATACAGGGTAATGCTCCCAGGCTCACACACACGCGCGCAGGGGACAGAGAGGAGTCTTTGGAGCCTCTGTGAGCAGCTGGGGCCTGTGGGTGGGTGTGTGTGTGTGTAGGGGTGCTGCAGTGGGTATAGCACAGCATCTAGGCCCAACTTTAATAATAATAATGTAATAATAATAATAAGTCGGGGCCTCTCTGAGCAGCTGGAGCCTCTCTGAGCAACAGGCCCCTCTCACTGTCCCTCTCTATCACCTGCGCGCGCGTGCGTGCGTGTGTGTGGCTGTGCTTGGTGGGGGGGGTCTAGCGCAGCTCTCTGTGTCTCTCCCTGCTCCTAGGCCCGAGTTGAGCCCGTCTGAGCACAAGCACTCATCCCCAGGCCTCTCCCGGCCCGTCCCGTCACAGTAGCTAGTAGGCCTCTCACAAGGCCTTAGCCTAAGCTAATGTGTGTGTGTTTGGGGGGGGGTGGGGGAGGGGGCGCTCAGGATCGGGTGAGATTCTAGATTAATTTTGACGCTCCGGACGCAACGCCGCCACCCCCGTCTCGCTGTGACCTTGCGTCGCGGAGATAGGCGGTTGGCTAGGGCCAGAATCGTATGTGAATCCGCAGCTAGCGTGACATGTTCATCACATACGACTCTTGACTTAGCGGGTTTTCACTCTTGGCCCCTTAGTGGCAGTATGGGAGAATGACAGTCTGTTACATTTTCCATCACATACGACTCTTGACTTAGCGGGTTTTCACTCTTGGCCCCTTAGTGGCAGTATGGGAGAATGACAGTCTGTTACATTTTCCATCACATACGAGTCTTGAGTTAGCGCTTTTTCACTCTTGGCCCCTTAGTGGCAGTATGGGAGAATGACAGTCTGTTACATTTTTCATCACATATGAGTCTTGAGTTAGCGCGTATTCACTCTTGGCCCCTTAGTGGCAGTGTGGGAGAATGACAGTCTGTTACATTTTCCATCACATACGAGTCTTGAGTTAGCGCTTTTTCACTCTTGGCCCCTTAGTGGCAGTATGGGAGAATGACAGTCTGTTACATTTTCCATCACATACGAGTCTTGAGTTAGCGCTTTTTCAGTCTTGGCCCCTTAGTGGCAGTATGGGAGAATGACAGTCTGTTACATGTTCATCACATATGACTCTTGAGTTAGCGCCTGGAGGTTTGCTAGGGCCGGAATCATATACGAACCCGCAGGTATACCATGGGTTTGAGATTTTTTCGGCTCTGCTTAAGGCTTTAACCCTTGCGAGGTTAGCTTAAGTGGGGCACAGTGCACCAGTACTTATCGGTGCTTAAGCCTGGTTGTCCGTGGGGGGGGTGGTACCCAGAGGGGGGGGGCGTTTGCCACTTTGTGTTGCGGGCTTAGCATAGAGGGTGTTAGCTAGTTTGATTAGCGTGTTTAATTTGGGTTAAGTTTAGGAGTAGGATACAGGGTAATGCTCCCAGGCTCACACACACGCGCGCAGGGGACAGAGAGGAGTCTTTGGAGCCTCTGTGAGCAGCTGGGGCCTGTGGGTGGGTGTGTGTGTGTGTAGGGGTGCTGCAGTGGGTATAGCACAGCATCTAGGCCCAAGCATCTAGGCACAGCATCTAGGCCCAACTTTAATAATAATAATGTAATAATAATAATAAGTTGGGGCCTCTCTGAGCAGCTGGAGCCTCTCTGAGCAACAGGCCCCTCTCACTGTCCCTCTCTATCACCTGCGCGCGCGTGTGTGCGTGTGTGTGGCTGTGCTTGGTGGGGGGGGTCTAGCGCAGCTCTCTGTGTCTCTCCCTGCTCCTAGGCCCAAGTTGAGCCCGTCTGAGCACAAGCACTCATCCCCAGGCCTCTCCCGGCCCGTCCGATCACAGTAGCTAGTAGGCCTCTCACAAGGCCTCAGCTTAAGCTAATGTGTGTGTGTTTGGGGGGGAGGGGGGGGGCGCTCAGGATCGGGTGAGATTCTAGATTAATTTTGACGCACCGGACGCAACGCCGCCATCCCCGTCTCGCTGTGACCTTGCGTCGCGGAGCTAGGAGGTTTGCTAGGGCCGGAATCATATACGAACCCGCAGGTATACCATGGGTTTGAGATTTTTTCGGCTCTGCTTAAGGCTTTAACCCTTGCGAGGTTAGCTTAAGTGGGGCACAGTGCACCAGTACTTATCGGTGCTTAAGCCTGGTTGTCCGTGGGGGGGGTGGTACCCAGAGGGGGGGGGGCGTTTGCCACTTTGTGTTGCGGGCTTAGCATAGAGGGTGTTAGCTAGTTTGATTAGCGTGTTTATTTTGGGTTAAGTTTAGGAGTAGGATACAGGGTAATGCTCCCAGGCTCACACACACGCGCGCAGGGGACAGAGAGGAGTCTTTGGAGCCTCTGTGAGCAGCTGGGGCCTGTGTGAGAACACGCACTGTCTCCTAGGCCTCTCTGTGCCTCTCCAAGCGTCAGGGCTCAAACCAGAGGTCAAGCTGTAGCTAGTAGGCCTCTGACAAGGCCTCGGCCTAAGTTTGGGCCTCTGTGAGTAGCCGCAGCCCGTGTGAGCACAAGCACTCTTCCCCAAGCCTCTCCAAGCATCAGGGGTCAAGTCAGAGGTCAGCAGTAGCTAGTAGGCCTCTCACAAGGCCTCAGCCTAAGCTGGAGGATTGGGTTAGATTGTAAATTAATTTTGGGAGAACAGAGTCTAGGTTGTGCTAGCTGTGGAAAAGGGGATAGGGAAGAGGTTGGGCCTCTGTTCGTGTATTAATCGGGGTTAAGTTTAGATGTAGGATACAGGGTAATGCTCCCAGGCTCACACACACGCGCGCAGGGGACAGAGAGGAGTCTTTGGAGCCTCTGTGAGCAGCTGGGGCCTGTGGGTGGGTGTGTGTGTGTGTAGGGGTGCTGCAGTGGGTATAGCACAGCATCTAGGCCCAACTTTAATAATAATAATGTAATAATAATAATAAGTCGGGGCCTCTCTGAGCAGCTGGAGCCTCTCTGAGCAACAGGCCCCTCTCACTGTCCCTCTCTATCACCTGCGCGCGCGTGCGTGCGTGTGTGTGGCTGTGCTTGGTGGGGGGGGTCTAGCGCAGCTCTCTGTGTCTCTCCCTGCTCCTAGGCCCGAGTTGAGCCCGTCTGAGCACAAGCACTCATCCCCAGGCCTCTCCCGGCCCGTCCCGTCACAGTAGCTAGTAGGCCTCTCACAAGGCCTTAGCCTAAGCTAATGTGTGTGTGTTTGGGGGGGGGGTGGGGGAGGGGGCGCTCAGGATCGGGTGAGATTCTAGATTAATTTTGACGCTCCGGACGCAACGCCGCCACCCCCGTCTCGCTGTGACCTTGCGTCGCGGAGATAGGCGGTTGGCTAGGGCCAGAATCGTATGTGAATCCGCAGCTAGCGTGACATGTTCATCACATACGACTCTTGACTTAGCGGGTTTTCACTCTTGGCCCCTTAGTGGCAGTATGGGAGAATGACAGTCTGTTACATTTTCCATCACATACGACTCTTGACTTAGCGGGTTTTCACTCTTGGCCCCTTAGTGGCAGTATGGGAGAATGACAGTCTGTTACATTTTCCATCACATACGAGTCTTGAGTTAGCGCTTTTTCACTCTTGGCCCCTTAGTGGCAGTATGGGAGAATGACAGTCTGTTACATTTTTCATCACATATGAGTCTTGAGTTAGCGCGTATTCACTCTTGGCCCCTTAGTGGCAGTATGGGAGAATGACAGTCTGTTACATTTTTCATCACATATGAGTCTTGAGTTAGCGCGTATTCACTCTTGGCCCCTTAGTGGCAGTATGGGAGAATTACAGTCTGTTACATTTTTCATCACATATGAGTCTTGAGTTAGCGCGTATTCACTCTTGGCCCCTTAGTGGCAGTATGGGAGAATTACAGTCTGTTACATTTTTCATCACATATGAGTCTTGAGTTAGCGGGTTTTCACTCTTGGCCCCTTAGTGGCAGTATGGGAGAATGACAGTCTGTTACATTTTCCATCACATACGAGTCTTGAGTTAGCGCTTTTTCACTCTTTGCCCCTTAGTGGCAGTATGGGAGAATGACAGTCTGTTACATTTTTCATCACATATGAGTCTTGAGTTAGCGCGTATTCACTCTTGGCCCCTTAGTGGCAGTATGGGAGAATGACAGTCTGTTACATTTTCCATCACATACGAGTCTTGAGTTAGCGCTTTTTCACTCTTGGCCCCTTAGTGGCAGTATGGGAGAATGACAGTCTGTTACATTTTCCATCACATACGAGTCTTGAGTTAGCGCTTTTTCACTCTTGGCCCCTTAGTGGCAGTATGGGAGAATGACAGTCTGTTACATTTTCCATCACATACGAGTCTTGAGTTAGCGCTTTTTCAGTCTTGGCCCCTTAGTGGCAGTATGGGAGAATGACAGTCTGTTACATGTTCATCACATATGACTCTTGAGTTAGCGCCTGGAGGTTTGCTAGGGCCGGAATCATATACGAACCCGCAGGTATACCATGGGTTTGAGATTTTTTCGGCTCTGCTTAAGGCTTTAACCCTTGCGAGGTTAGCTTAAGTGGGGCACAGTGCACCAGTACTTATCGGTGCTTAAGCCTGGTTGTCCGTGGGGGGGGTGGTACCCAGAGGGGGGGGGCGTTTGCCACTTTGTGTTGCGGGCTTAGCATAGAGGGTGTTAGCTAGTTTGATTAGCGTGTTTAATTTGGGTTAAGTTTAGGAGTAGGATACAGGGTAATGCTCCCAGGCTCACACACACGCGCGCAGGGGACAGAGAGGAGTCTTTGGAGCCTCTGTGAGCAGCTGCAGCCTGTGTGAGAACACGCACTGTCTCCTAGGCCTCTCTGTGCCTCTCCGAGCGTCAGGGCTCAAACCAGAGGTCAAGCTGTAGCTAGTAGGCCTCTGACAAGGCCTCGGCCTAAGTTTGGGCCTCTGTGAGTAGCCGCAGCCCGTGTGAGCACAAGCACTCTTCCCCAAGCCTCTCCAAGCATCAGGGGTCAAGTCAGAGGTCAGCAGTAGCTAGTAGGCCTCTCACAAGGCCTCAGCCTAAGCTGGAGGATTGGGTTAGATTGTAAATTAATTTTGGGAGAACAGAGTCTAGGTTGTGCTAGCTGTGGAAAAGGGGATAGGGAAGAGGTTGGGCCTCTGTTCGTGTATTAATCGGGGTTAAGTTTAGATGTAGGATACAGGGTAATGCTCCCAGGCTCACACACACGCGCGCAGGGGACAGAGAGGAGTCTTTGGAGCCTCTGTGAGCAGCTGGGGCCTGTGGGTGGGTGTGTGTGTGTGTAGGGGTGCTGCAGTGGGTATAGCACAGCATCTAGGCCCAACTTTAATAATAATAATGTAATAATAATAATAAGTCGGGGCCTCTCTGAGCAGCTGGAGCCTCTCTGAGCAACAGGCCCCTCTCACTGTCCCTCTCTATCACCTGCGCGCGCGTGCGTGCGTGTGTGTGGCTGTGCTTGGTGGGGGGGGTCTAGCGCAGCTCTCTGTGTCTCTCCCTGCTCCTAGGCCCGAGTTGAGCCCGTCTGAGCACAAGCACTCATCCCCAGGCCTCTCCCGGCCCGTCCCGTCACAGTAGCTAGTAGGCCTCTCACAAGGCCTTAGCCTAAGCTAATGTGTGTGTGTTTGGGGGGGGGGGGGGAGGGGGCGCTCAGGATCGGGTGAGATTCTAGATTAATTTTGACGCTCCGGACGCAACGCCGCCACCCCCGTCTCGCTGTGACCTTGCGTCGCGGAGATAGGCGGTTGGCTAGGGCCGGAATCGTATGTGAATCCGCAGCTAGCGTGACATGTTCATCACATACGACTCTTGACTTAGCGGGTTTTCACTCTTGGCCCCTTAGTGGCAGTATGGGAGAATGACAGTCTGTTACATTTTCCATCACATACGACTCTTGACTTAGCGGGTTTTCACTCTTGGCCCCTTAGTGGCAGTATGGGAGAATGACAGTCTGTTACATTTTCCATCACATACGAGTCTTGAGTTAGCGCTTTTTCACTCTTGGCCCCTTAGTGGCAGTATGGGAGAATGACAGTCTGTTACATTTTTCATCACATATGAGTCTTGAGTTAGCGCGTATTCACTCTTGGCCCCTTAGTGGCAGTATGGGAGAATGACAGTCTGTTACATTTTTCATCACATATGAGTCTTGAGTTAGCGGGTTTTCACTCTTGGCCCCTTAGTGGCAGTATGGGAGAATGACAGTCTGTTACATTTTCCATCACATACGAGTCTTGAGTTAGCGCTTTTTCACTCTTGGCCCCTTAGTGGCAGTATGGGAGAATGACAGTCTGTTACATTTTCCATCACATACGAGTCTTGAGTTAGCGCTTTTTCAGTCTTGGCCCCTTAGTGGCAGTATGGGAGAATGACAGTCTGTTACATGTTCATCACATATGACTCTTGAGTTAGCGCCTGGAGGTTTGCTAGGGCCGGAATCATATACGAACCCGCAGGTATACCATGGGTTTGAGATTTTTTCGGCTCTGCTTAAGGCTTTAACCCTTGCGAGGTTAGCTTAAGTGGGGCACAGTGCACCAGTACTTATCGGTGCTTAAGCCTGGTTGTCCGTGGGGGGGGTGGTACCCAGAGGGGGGGGGCGTTTGCCACTTTGTGTTGCGGGCTTAGCATAGAGGGTGTTAGCTAGTTTGATTAGCGTGTTTAATTTGGGTTAAGTTTAGGAGTAGGATACAGGGTAATGCTCCCAGGCTCACACACACGCGCGCAGGGAACAGAGAGGAGTCTTTGGAGCCTCTGTGAGCAGCTGGGGCCTGTGGGTGGGTGTGTGTGTGTGTAGGGGTGCTGCAGTGGGTATAGCACAGCATCTAGGCCCAAGCATCTAGGCACAGCATCTAGGCCCAACTTTAATAATAATAATGTAATAATAATAATAAGTTGGGGCCTCTCTGAGCAGCTGGAGCCTCTCTGAGCAACAGGCCCCTCTCACTGTCCCTCTCTATCACCTGCGCGCGCGTGTGTGCGTGTGTGTGGCTGTGCTTGGTGGGGGGGGTCTAGCGCAGCTCTCTGTGTCTCTCCCTGCTCCTAGGCCCAAGTTGAGCCCGTCTGAGCACAAGCACTCATCCCCAGGCCTCTCCCGGCCCGTCCGATCACAGTAGCTAGTAGGCCTCTCACAAGGCCTTAGCTTAAGCTAATGTGTGTGTGTTTGGGGGGGAGGGGGGGGGGGGCGCTCAGGATCGGGTGAGATTCTAGATTAATTTTGACGCACCGGACGCAATGCCGCCATCCCCGTCTCGCTGTGACCTTGCGTCGCGGAGCTAGGAGGTTTGCTAGGGCCGGAATCATATACGAACCCGCAGGTATACCATGGGTTTGAGATTTTTTCGGCTCTGCTTAAGGCTTTAACCCTTGCGAGGTTAGCTTAAGTGGGGCACAGTGCACCAGTACTTATCGGTGCTTAAGCCTGGTTGTCCGTGGGGGGGGTGGTACCCAGAGGGGGGGGGCGTTTGCCACTTTGTGTTGCGGGCTTAGCATAGAGGGTGTTAGCTAGTTTGATTAGCGTGTTTATTTTGGGTTAAGTTTAGGAGTAGGATACAGGGTAATGCTCCCAGGCTCACACACACGCGCGCAGGGGACAGAGAGGAGTCTTTGGAGCCTCTGTGAGCAGCTGCAGCCTGTGTGAGAACACGCACTGTCTCCTAGGCCTCTCTGTGCCTCTCCGAGCGTCAGGGCTCAAACCAGAGGTCAAGCTGTAGCTAGTAGGCCTCTGACAAGGCCTCGGCCTAAGTTTGGGCCTCTGTGAGTAGCCGCAGCCCGTGTGAGCACAAGCACTCTTCCCCAAGCCTCTCCAAGCATCAGGGGTCAAGTCAGAGGTCAGCAGTAGCTAGTAGGCCTCTCACAAGGCCTCAGCCTAAGCTGGAGGATTGGGTTAGATTGTAAATTAATTTTGGGAGAACAGAGTCTAGGTTGTGCTAGCTGTGGAAAAGGGGATAGGGAAGAGGTTGGGCCTCTGTTCGTGTATTAATCGGGGTTAAGTTTAGATGTAGGATACAGGGTAATGCTCCCAGGCTCACACACACGCGCGCAGGGGACAGAGAGGAGTCTTTGGAGCCTCTGTGAGCAGCTGGGGCCTGTGGGTGGGTGTGTGTGTGTGTAGGGGTGCTGCAGTGGGTATAGCACAGCATCTAGGCCCAACTTTAATAATAATAATGTAATAATAATAATAAGTCGGGGCCTCTCTGAGCAGCTGGAGCCTCTCTGAGCAACAGGCCCCTCTCACTGTCCCTCTCTATCACCTGCGCGCGCGTGCGTGCGTGTGTGTGGCTGTGCTTGGTGGGGGGGGTCTAGCGCAGCTCTCTGTGTCTCTCCCTGCTCCTAGGCCCAAGTTGAGCCCGTCTGAGCACAAGCACTCATCCCCAGGCCTCTCCCGGCCCGTCCCGTCACAGTAGCTAGTAGGCCTCTCACAAGGCCTTAGCCTAAGCTAATGTGTGTGTGTTTGGGGGGGGGTGGGGGAGGGGGCGCTCAGGATCGGGTGAGATTCTAGATTAATTTTGACGCTCCGGACGCAACGCCGCCACCCCCGTCTCGCTGTGACCTTGCGTCGCGGAGATAGGCGGTTGGCTAGGGCCGGAATCGTATGTGAATCCGCAGCTAGCGTGACATGTTCATCACATACGACTCTTGACTTAGCGGGTTTTCACTCTTGGCCCCTTAGTGGCAGTATGGGAGAATGACAGTCTGTTACATTTTCCATCACATACGACTCTTGACTTAGCGGGTTTTCACTCTTGGCCCCTTAGTGGCAGTATGGGAGAATGACAGTCTGTTACATTTTCCATCACATACGAGTCTTGAGTTAGCGCTTTTTCACTCTTGGCCCCTTAGTGGCAGTATGGGAGAATGACAGTCTGTTACATTTTTCATCACATATGAGTCTTGAGTTAGCGCGTATTCACTCTTGGCCCCTTAGTGGCAGTATGGGAGAATGACAGTCTGTTACATTTTCCATCACATACGAGTCTTGAGTTAGCGCTTTTTCACTCTTGGCCCCTTAGTGGCAGTATGGGAGAATGACAGTCTGTTACATTTTCCATCACATACGAGTCTTGAGTTAGCGCTTTTTCAGTCTTGGCCCCTTAGTGGCAGTATGGGAGAATGACAGTCTGTTACATGTTCATCACATATGACTCTTGAGTTAGCGCCTGGAGGTTTGCTAGGGCCGGAATCATATACGAACCCGCAGGTATACCATGGGTTTGAGATTTTTTCGGCTCTGCTTAAGGCTTTAACCCTTGCGAGGTTAGCTTAAGTGGGGCACAGTGCACCAGTACTTATCGGTGCTTAAGCCTGGTTGTCCGTGGGGGGGGTGGTACCCAGAGGGGGGGGGCGTTTGCCACTTTGTGTTGCGGGCTTAGCATAGAGGGTGTTAGCTAGTTTGATTAGCGTGTTTATTTTGGGTTAAGTTTAGGAGTAGGATACAGGGTAATGCTCCCAGGCTCACACACACGCGCGCAGGGGACAGAGAGGAGTCTTTGGAGCCTCTGTGAGCAGCTGCAGCCTGTGTGAGAACACGCACTGTCTCCTAGGCCTCTCTGTGCCTCTCCGAGCGTCAGGGCTCAAACCAGAGGTCAAGCTGTAGCTAGTAGGCCTCTGACAAGGCCTCGGCCTAAGTTTGGGCCTCTGTGAGTAGCCGCAGCCCGTGTGAGCACAAGCACTCTTCCCCAAGCCTCTCCAAGCATCAGGGGTCAAGTCAGAGGTCAGCAGTAGCTAGTAGGCCTCTCACAAGGCCTCAGCCTAAGCTGGAGGATTGGGTTAGATTGTAAATTAATTTTGGGAGAACAGAGTCTAGGTTGTGCTAGCTGTGGAAAAGGGGATAGGGAAGAGGTTGGGCCTCTGTTCGTGTATTAATCGGGGTTAAGTTTAGATGTAGGATACAGGGTAATGCTCCCAGGCTCACACACACGCGCGCAGGGGACAGAGAGGAGTCTTTGGAGCCTCTGTGAGCAGCTGGGGCCTGTGGGTGGGTGTGTGTGTGTGTAGGGGTGCTGCAGTGGGTATAGCACAGCATCTAGGCCCAACTTTAATAATAATAATGTAATAATAATAATAAGTCGGGGCCTCTCTGAGCAGCTGGAGCCTCTCTGAGCAACAGGCCCCTCTCACTGTCCCTCTCTATCACCTGCGCGCGCGTGCGTGCGTGTGTGTGGCTGTGCTTGGTGGGGGGGGTCTAGCGCAGCTCTCTGTGTCTCTCCCTGCTCCTAGGCCCAAGTTGAGCCCGTCTGAGCACAAGCACTCATCCCCAGGCCTCTCCCGGCCCGTCCCGTCACAGTAGCTAGTAGGCCTCTCACAAGGCCTTAGCCTAAGCTAATGTGTGTGTGTTTGGGGGGGGGTGGGGGAGGGGGCGCTCAGGATCGGGTGAGATTCTAGATTAATTTTGACGCTCCGGACGCAACGCCGCCACCCCCGTCTCGCTGTGACCTTGCGTCGCGGAGATAGGCGGTTGGCTAGGGCCGGAATCGTATGTGAATCCGCAGCTAGCGTGACATGTTCATCACATACGACTCTTGACTTAGCGGGTTTTCACTCTTGGCCCCTTAGTGGCAGTATGGGAGAATGACAGTCTGTTACATTTTCCATCACATACGACTCTTGACTTAGCGGGTTTTCACTCTTGGCCCCTTAGTGGCAGTATGGGAGAATGACAGTCTGTTACATTTTCCATCACATACGAGTCTTGAGTTAGCGCTTTTTCACTCTTGGCCCCTTAGTGGCAGTATGGGAGAATGACAGTCTGTTACATTTTCCATCACATACGAGTCTTGAGTTAGCGCTTTTTCACTCTTGGCCCCTTAGTGGCAGTATGGGAGAATGACAGTCTGTTACATTTTTCATCACATATGACTCTTGAGTTAGCGCGTATTCACTCTTGGCCCCTTAGTGGCAGTATGGGAGAATGACAGTCTGTTACATTTTTCATCACATATTAGTCTTGAGTTAGCGCGTATTCACTCTTGGCCCCTTAGTGGCAGTATGGGAGAATGACAGTCTGTTACATTTTCCATCACATACGAGTCTTGAGTTAGCGCTTTTTCACTCTTGGCCCCTTAGTGGCAGTATGGGAGAATGACAGTCTGTTACATTTTCCATCACATACGAGTCTTGAGTTAGCGCTTTTTCAGTCTTGGCCCCTTAGTGGCAGTATGGGAGAATGACAGTCTGTTACATGTTCATCACATATGACTCTTGAGTTAGCGCCTGGAGGTTTGCTAGGGCCGGAATCATATACGAACCCGCAGGTATACCATGGGTTTGAGATTTTTTCGGCTCTGCTTAAGGCTTTAACCCTTGCGAGGTTAGCTTAAGTGGGGCACAGTGCACCAGTACTTATCGGTGCTTAAGCCTGGTTGTCCGTGGGGGGGGTGGTACCCAGAGGGGGGGGGCGTTTGCCACTTTGTGTTGCGGGCTTAGCATAGAGGGTGTTAGCTAGTTTGATTAGCGTGTTTATTTTGGGTTAAGTTTAGGAGTAGGATACAGGGTAATGCTCCCAGGCTCACACACACGCGCGCAGGGGACAGAGAGGAGTCTTTGGAGCCTCTGTGAGCAGCTGCAGCCTGTGTGAGAACACGCACTGTCTCCTAGGCCTCTCTGTGCCTCTCCGAGCGTCAGGGCTCAAAGCAGAGGTCAAGCTGTAGCTAGTAGGCCTCTGACAAGGCCTCGGCCTAAGTTTGGGCCTCTGTGAGTAGCCGCAGCCCGTGTGAGCACAAGCACTCTTCCCCAAGCCTCTCCAAGCATCAGGGGTCAAGTCAGAGGTCAGCAGTAGCTAGTAGGCCTCTCACAAGGCCTCAGCCTAAGCTGGAGGATTGGGTTAGATTGTAAATTAATTTTGGGAGAACAGAGTCTAGGTTGTGCTAGCTGTGGAAAAGGGGATAGGGAAGAGGTTGGGCCTCTGTTCGTGTATTAATCGGGGTTAAGTTTAGATGTAGGATACAGGGTAATGCTCCCAGGCTCACACACACGCGCGCAGGGGACAGAGAGGAGTCTTTGGAGCCTCTGTGAGCAGATGGGGCCTGTGGGTGGGTGTGTGTGTGTGTAGGGGTGCTGCAGTGGGTATAGCACAGCATCTAGGCCCAAGCATCTAGGCACAGCATCTAGGCCCAACTTTAATAATAATAATGTAATAATAATAATAAGTTGGGGCCTCTCTGAGCAGCTGGAGCCTCTCTGAGCAACAGGCCCCTCTCACTGTCCCTCTCTATCACCTGCGCGCGCGTGTGTGCGTGTGTGTGGCTGTGCTTGGTGGGGGGGGTCTAGCGCAGCTCTCTGTGTCTCTCCCTGCTCCTAGGCCCGAGTTGAGCCCGTCTGAGCACAAGCACTCATCCCCAGGCCTCTCCCGGCCCGTCCCGTCACAGTAGCTAGTAGGCCTCTCACAAGGCCTTAGCCTAAGCTAATGTGTGTGTGTTTGGGGGGGGGGTGGGGGAGGGGGCGCTCAGGATCGGGTGAGATTCTAGATTAATTTTGACGCTCCGGACGCAACGCCGCCACCCCCGTCTCGCTGTGACCTTGCGTCGCGGAGATAGGCGGTTGGCTAGGGCCAGAATCGTATGTGAATCCGCAGCTAGCGTGACATGTTCATCACATACGACTCTTGACTTAGCGGGTTTTCACTCTTGGCCCCTTAGTGGCAGTATGGGAGAATGACAGTCTGTTACATTTTCCATCACATACGACTCTTGACTTAGCGGGTTTTCACTCTTGGCCCCTTAGTGGCAGTATGGGAGAATGACAGTCTGTTACATTTTCCATCACATACGAGTCTTGAGTTAGCGCTTTTTCACTCTTGGCCCCTTAGTGGCAGTATGGGAGAATGACAGTCTGTTACATTTTTCATCACATATGAGTCTTGAGTTAGCGCGTATTCACTCTTGGCCCCTTAGTGGCAGTATGGGAGAATGACAGTCTGTTACATTTTCCATCACATACGAGTCTTGAGTTAGCGCTTTTTCACTCTTTGCCCCTTAGTGGCAGTATGGGAGAATGACAGTCTGTTACATTTTTCATCACATATGAGTCTTGAGTTAGCGCGTATTCACTCTTGGCCCCTTAGTGGCAGTATGGGAGAATGACAGTCTGTTACATTTTTCATCACATATTAGTCTTGAGTTAGCGCGTATTCACTCTTGGCCCCTTAGTGGCAGTATGGGAGAATGACAGTCTGTTACATTTTCCATCACATACGAGTCTTGAGTTAGCGCTTTTTCACTCTTGGCCCCTTAGTGGCAGTATGGGAGAATGACAGTCTGTTACATTTTCCATCACATACGAGTCTTGAGTTAGCGCTTTTTCAGTCTTGGCCCCTTAGTGGCAGTATGGGAGAATGACAGTCTGTTACATGTTCATCACATATGACTCTTGAGTTAGCGCCTGGAGGTTTGCTAGGGCCGGAATCATATACGAACCCGCAGGTATACCATGGGTTTGAGATTTTTTCGGCTCTGCTTAAGGCTTTAACCCTTGCGAGGTTAGCTTAAGTGGGGCACAGTGCACCAGTACTTATCGGTGCTTAAGCCTGGTTGTCCGTGGGGGGGGTGGTACCCAGAGGGGGGGGGCGTTTGCCACTTTGTGTTGCGGGCTTAGCATAGAGGGTGTTAGCTAGTTTGATTAGCGTGTTTATTTTGGGTTAAGTTTAGGAGTAGGATACAGGGTAATGCTCCCAGGCTCACACACACGCGCGCAGGGGACAGAGAGGAGTCTTTGGAGCCTCTGTGAGCAGCTGCAGCCTGTGTGAGAACACGCACTGTCTCCTAGGCCTCTCTGTGCCTCTCCGAGCGTCAGGGCTCAAAGCAGAGGTCAAGCTGTAGCTAGTAGGCCTCTGACAAGGCCTCGGCCTAAGTTTGGGCCTCTGTGAGTAGCCGCAGCCCGTGTGAGCACAAGCACTCTTCCCCAAGCCTCTCCAAGCATCAGGGGTCAAGTCAGAGGTCAGCAGTAGCTAGTAGGCCTCTCACAAGGCCTCAGCCTAAGCTGGAGGATTGGGTTAGATTGTAAATTAATTTTGGGAGAACAGAGTCTAGGTTGTGCTAGCTGTGGAAAAGGGGATAGGGAAGAGGTTGGGCCTCTGTTCGTGTATTAATCGGGGTTAAGTTTAGATGTAGGATACAGGGTAATGCTCCCAGGCTCACACACACGCGCGCAGGGGACAGAGAGGAGTCTTTGGAGCCTCTGTGAGCAGATGGGGCCTGTGGGTGGGTGTGTGTGTGTGTAGGGGTGCTGCAGTGGGTATAGCACAGCATCTAGGCCCAAGCATCTAGGCACAGCATCTAGGCCCAACTTTAATAATAATAATGTAATAATAATAATAAGTTGGGGCCTCTCTGAGCAGCTGGAGCCTCTCTGAGCAACAGGCCCCTCTCACTGTCCCTCTCTATCACCTGCGCGCGCGTGTGTGCGTGTGTGTGGCTGTGCTTGGTGGGGGGGGTCTAGCGCAGCTCTCTGTGTCTCTCCCTGCTCCTAGGCCCGAGTTGAGCCCGTCTGAGCACAAGCACTCATCCCCAGGCCTCTCCCGGCCCGTCCCGTCACAGTAGCTAGTAGGCCTCTCACAAGGCCTTAGCCTAAGCTAATGTGTGTGTGTTTGGGGGGGGGGTGGGGGAGGGGGCGCTCAGGATCGGGTGAGATTCTAGATTAATTTTGACGCTCCGGACGCAACGCCGCCACCCCCGTCTCGCTGTGACCTTGCGTCGCGGAGATAGGCGGTTGGCTAGGGCCAGAATCGTATGTGAATCCGCAGCTAGCGTGACATGTTCATCACATACGACTCTTGACTTAGCGGGTTTTCACTCTTGGCCCCTTAGTGGCAGTATGGGAGAATGACAGTCTGTTACATTTTCCATCACATACGACTCTTGACTTAGCGGGTTTTCACTCTTGGCCCCTTAGTGGCAGTATGGGAGAATGACAGTCTGTTACATTTTCCATCACATACGAGTCTTGAGTTAGCGCTTTTTCACTCTTGGCCCCTTAGTGGCAGTATGGGAGAATGACAGTCTGTTACATTTTTCATCACATATGAGTCTTGAGTTAGCGCGTATTCACTCTTGGCCCCTTAGTGGCAGTATGGGAGAATGACAGTCTGTTACATTTTCCATCACATACGAGTCTTGAGTTAGCGCTTTTTCACTCTTTGCCCCTTAGTGGCAGTATGGGAGAATGACAGTCTGTTACATTTTTCATCACATATGAGTCTTGAGTTAGCGCGTATTCACTCTTGGCCCCTTAGTGGCAGTATGGGAGAATGACAGTCTGTTACATTTTTCATCACATATGAGTCTTGAGTTAGCGCGTATTCACTCTTGGCCCCTTAGTGGCAGTATGGGAGAATGACAGTCTGTTACATTTTCCATCACATACGACTCTTGACTTAGCGGGTTTTCACTCTTGGCCCCTTAGTGGCAGTATGGGAGAATGACAGTCTGTTACATTTTCCATCACATACGAGTCTTGAGTTAGCGCTTTTTCACTCTTGGCCCCTTAGTGGCAGTATGGGAGAATGACAGTCTGTTACATTTTCCATCACATACGAGTCTTGAGTTAGCGCTTTTTCACTCTTGGCCCCTTAGTGGCAGTATGGGAGAATGACAGTCTGTTACATTTTTCATCACATATGACTCTTGAGTTAGCGCGTATTCACTCTTGGCCCCTTAGTGGCAGTATGGGAGAATGACAGTCTGTTACATTTTCCATCACATACGAGTCTTGAGTTAGCGCTTTTTCAGTCTTGGCCCCTTAGTGGCAGTATGGGAGAATGACAGTCTGTTACATGTTCATCACATATGACTCTTGAGTTAGCGCCTGGAGGTTTGCTAGGGCCGGAATCATATACGAACCCGCAGGTATACCATGGGTTTGAGATTTTTTCGGCTCTGCTTAAGGCTTTAACCCTTGCGAGGTTAGCTTAAGTGGGGCACAGTGCACCAGTACTTATCGGTGCTTAAGCCTGGTTGTCCGTGGGGGGGGTGGTACCCAGAGGGGGGGGGGCGTTTGCCACTTTGTGTTGCGGGCTTAGCATAGAGGGTGTTAGCTAGTTTGATTAGCGTGTTTAATTTGGGTTAAGTTTAGGAGTAGGATACAGGGTAATGCTCCCAGGCTCACACACACGCGCGCAGGGGACAGAGAGGAGTCTTTGGAGCCTCTGTGAGCAGCTGCAGCCTGTGTGAGAACACGCACTGTCTCCTAGGCCTCTCTGTGCCTCTCCGAGCGTCAGGGCTCAAACCAGAGGTCAAGCTGTAGCTAGTAGGCCTCTGACAAGGCCTCGGCCTAAGTTTGGGCCTCTGTGAGTAGCCGCAGCCCGTGTGAGCACAAGCACTCTTCCCCAAGCCTCTCCAAGCATCAGGGGTCAAGTCAGAGGTCAGCAGTAGCTAGTAGGCCTCTCACAAGGCCTCAGCCTAAGCTGGAGGATTGGGTTAGATTGTAAATTAATTTTGGGAGAACAGAGTCTAGGTTGTGCTAGCTGTGGAAAAGGGGATAGGGAAGAGGTTGGGCCTCTGTTCGTGTATTAATCGGGGTTAAGTTTAGATGTAGGATACAGGGTAATGCTCCCAGGCTCACACACACGCGCGCAGGGGACAGAGAGGAGTCTTTGGAGCCTCTGTGAGCAGCTGGGGCCTGTGGGTGGGTGTGTGTGTGTGTAGGGGTGCTGCAGTGGGTATAGCACAGCATCTAGGCCCAACTTTAATAATAATAATGTAATAATAATAATAAGTCGGGGCCTCTCTGAGCAGCTGGAGCCTCTCTGAGCAACAGGCCCCTCTCACTGTCCCTCTCTATCACCTGCGCGCGCGTGCGTGCGTGTGTGTGGCTGTGCTTGGTGGGGGGGGTCTAGCGCAGCTCTCTGTGTCTCTCCCTGCTCCTAGGCCCGAGTTGAGCCCGTCTGAGCACAAGCACTCATCCCCAGGCCTCTCCCGGCCCGTCCCGTCACAGTAGCTAGTAGGCCTCTCACAAGGCCTTAGCCTAAGCTAATGTGTGTGTGTTTGGGGGGGGGTGGGGGAGGGGGCGCTCAGGATCGGGTGAGATTCTAGATTAATTTTGACGCTCCGGACGCAACGCCGCCACCCCCGTCTCGCTGTGACCTTGCGTCGCGGAGATAGGCGGTTGGCTAGGGCCAGAATCGTATGTGAATCCGCAGCTAGCGTGACATGTTCATCACATACGACTCTTGACTTAGCGGGTTTTCACTCTTGGCCCCTTAGTGGCAGTATGGGAGAATGACAGTCTGTTACATTTTCCATCACATACGACTCTTGACTTAGCGGGTTTTCACTCTTGGCCCCTTAGTGGCAGTATGGGAGAATGACAGTCTGTTACATTTTCCATCACATACGACTCTTGACTTAGCGGGTTTTCACTCTTGGCCCCTTAGTGGCAGTATGGGAGAATGACAGTCTGTTACATTTTTCATCACATACGAGTCTTGAGTTAGCGCTTTTTCACTCTTGGCCCCTTAGTGGCAGTATGGGAGAATGACAGTCTGTTACATTTTTCATCACATATGAGTCTTGAGTTAGCGCGTATTCACTCTTGGCCCCTTAGTGGCAGTATGGGAGAATGACAGTCTGTTACATTTTCCATCACATACGAGTCTTGAGTTAGCGCTTTTTCACTCTTGGCCCCTTAGTGGCAGTATGGGAGAATGACAGTCTGTTACATTTTCCATCACATACGAGTCTTGAGTTAGCGCTTTTTCAGTCTTGGCCCCTTAGTGGCAGTATGGGAGAATGACAGTCTGTTACATGTTCATCACATATGACTCTTGAGTTAGCGCCTGGAGGTTTGCTAGGGCCGGAATCATATACGAACCCGCAGGTATACCATGGGTTTGAGATTTTTTCGGCTCTGCTTAAGGCTTTAACCCTTGCGAGGTTAGCTTAAGTGGGGCACAGTGCACCAGTACTTATCGGTGCTTAAGCCTGGTTGTCCGTGGGGGGGGTGGTACCCAGAGGGGGGGGGCGTTTGCCACTTTGTGTTGCGGGCTTAGCATAGAGGGTGTTAGCTAGTTTGATTAGCGTGTTTATTTTGGGTTAAGTTTAGGAGTAGGATACAGGGTAATGCTCCCAGGCTCACACACACGCGCGCAGGGGACAGAGAGGAGTCTTTGGAGCCTCTGTGAGCAGCTGCAGCCTGTGTGAGAACACGCACTGTCTCCTAGGCCTCTCTGTGCCTCTCCGAGCGTCAGGGCTCAAAGCAGAGGTCAAGCTGTAGCTAGTAGGCCTCTGACAAGGCCTCGGCCTAAGTTTGGGCCTCTGTGAGTAGCCGCAGCCCGTGTGAGCACAAGCACTCTTCCCCAAGCCTCTCCAAGCATCAGGGGTCAAGTCAGAGGTCAGCAGTAGCTAGTAGGCCTCTCACAAGGCCTCAGCCTAAGCTGGAGGATTGGGTTAGATTGTAAATTAATTTTGGGAGAACAGAGTCTAGGTTGTGCTAGCTGTGGAAAAGGGGATAGGGAAGAGGTTGGGCCTCTGTTCGTGTATTAATCGGGGTTAAGTTTAGATGTAGGATACAGGGTAATGCTCCCAGGCTCACACACACGCGCGCAGGGGACAGAGAGGAGTCTTTGGAGCCTCTGTGAGCAGATGGGGCCTGTGGGTGGGTGTGTGTGTGTGTAGGGGTGCTGCAGTGGGTATAGCACAGCATCTAGGCCCAAGCATCTAGGCACAGCATCTAGGCCCAACTTTAATAATAATAATGTAATAATAATAATAAGTTGGGGCCTCTCTGAGCAGCTGGAGCCTCTCTGAGCAACAGGCCCCTCTCACTGTCCCTCTCTATCACCTGCGCGCGCGTGTGTGCGTGTGTGTGGCTGTGCTTGGTGGGGGGGGTCTAGCGCAGCTCTCTGTGTCTCTCCCTGCTCCTAGGCCCGAGTTGAGCCCGTCTGAGCACAAGCACTCATCCCCAGGCCTCTCCCGGCCCGTCCCGTCACAGTAGCTAGTAGGCCTCTCACAAGGCCTTAGCCTAAGCTAATGTGTGTGTGTTTGGGGGGGGGGTGGGGGAGGGGGCGCTCAGGATCGGGTGAGATTCTAGATTAATTTTGACGCTCCGGACGCAACGCCGCCACCCCCGTCTCGCTGTGACCTTGCGTCGCGGAGATAGGCGGTTGGCTAGGGCCAGAATCGTATGTGAATCCGCAGCTAGCGTGACATGTTCATCACATACGACTCTTGACTTAGCGGGTTTTCACTCTTGGCCCCTTAGTGGCAGTATGGGAGAATGACAGTCTGTTACATTTTCCATCACATACGACTCTTGACTTAGCGGGTTTTCACTCTTGGCCCCTTAGTGGCAGTATGGGAGAATGACAGTCTGTTACATTTTCCATCACATACGAGTCTTGAGTTAGCGCTTTTTCACTCTTGGCCCCTTAGTGGCAGTATGGGAGAATGACAGTCTGTTACATTTTTCATCACATATGAGTCTTGAGTTAGCGCGTATTCACTCTTGGCCCCTTAGTGGCAGTATGGGAGAATGACAGTCTGTTACATTTTCCATCACATACGAGTCTTGAGTTAGCGCTTTTTCACTCTTTGCCCCTTAGTGGCAGTATGGGAGAATGACAGTCTGTTACATTTTTCATCACATATGAGTCTTGAGTTAGCGCGTATTCACTCTTGGCCCCTTAGTGGCAGTATGGGAGAATGACAGTCTGTTACATTTTTCATCACATATGAGTCTTGAGTTAGCGCGTATTCACTCTTGGCCCCTTAGTGGCAGTATGGGAGAATGACAGTCTGTTACATTTTCCATCACATACGACTCTTGACTTAGCGGGTTTTCACTCTTGGCCCCTTAGTGGCAGTATGGGAGAATGACAGTCTGTTACATTTTCCATCACATACGAGTCTTGAGTTAGCGCTTTTTCACTCTTGGCCCCTTAGTGGCAGTATGGGAGAATGACAGTCTGTTACATTTTCCATCACATACGAGTCTTGAGTTAGCGCTTTTTCACTCTTGGCCCCTTAGTGGCAGTATGGGAGAATGACAGTCTGTTACATTTTTCATCACATATGACTCTTGAGTTAGCGCGTATTCACTCTTGGCCCCTTAGTGGCAGTATGGGAGAATGACAGTCTGTTACATTTTCCATCACATACGAGTCTTGAGTTAGCGCTTTTTCAGTCTTGGCCCCTTAGTGGCAGTATGGGAGAATGACAGTCTGTTACATGTTCATCACATATGACTCTTGAGTTAGCGCCTGGAGGTTTGCTAGGGCCGGAATCATATACGAACCCGCAGGTATACCATGGGTTTGAGATTTTTTCGGCTCTGCTTAAGGCTTTAACCCTTGCGAGGTTAGCTTAAGTGGGGCACAGTGCACCAGTACTTATCGGTGCTTAAGCCTGGTTGTCCGTGGGGGGGGTGGTACCCAGAGGGGGGGGGGCGTTTGCCACTTTGTGTTGCGGGCTTAGCATAGAGGGTGTTAGCTAGTTTGATTAGCGTGTTTAATTTGGGTTAAGTTTAGGAGTAGGATACAGGGTAATGCTCCCAGGCTCACACACACGCGCGCAGGGGACAGAGAGGAGTCTTTGGAGCCTCTGTGAGCAGCTGCAGCCTGTGTGAGAACACGCACTGTCTCCTAGGCCTCTCTGTGCCTCTCCGAGCGTCAGGGCTCAAACCAGAGGTCAAGCTGTAGCTAGTAGGCCTCTGACAAGGCCTCGGCCTAAGTTTGGGCCTCTGTGAGTAGCCGCAGCCCGTGTGAGCACAAGCACTCTTCCCCAAGCCTCTCCAAGCATCAGGGGTCAAGTCAGAGGTCAGCAGTAGCTAGTAGGCCTCTCACAAGGCCTCAGCCTAAGCTGGAGGATTGGGTTAGATTGTAAATTAATTTTGGGAGAACAGAGTCTAGGTTGTGCTAGCTGTGGAAAAGGGGATAGGGAAGAGGTTGGGCCTCTGTTCGTGTATTAATCGGGGTTAAGTTTAGATGTAGGATACAGGGTAATGCTCCCAGGCTCACACACACGCGCGCAGGGGACAGAGAGGAGTCTTTGGAGCCTCTGTGAGCAGCTGGGGCCTGTGGGTGGGTGTGTGTGTGTGTAGGGGTGCTGCAGTGGGTATAGCACAGCATCTAGGCCCAACTTTAATAATAATAATGTAATAATAATAATAAGTCGGGGCCTCTCTGAGCAGCTGGAGCCTCTCTGAGCAACAGGCCCCTCTCACTGTCCCTCTCTATCACCTGCGCGCGCGTGCGTGCGTGTGTGTGGCTGTGCTTGGTGGGGGGGGTCTAGCGCAGCTCTCTGTGTCTCTCCCTGCTCCTAGGCCCGAGTTGAGCCCGTCTGAGCACAAGCACTCATCCCCAGGCCTCTCCCGGCCCGTCCCGTCACAGTAGCTAGTAGGCCTCTCACAAGGCCTTAGCCTAAGCTAATGTGTGTGTGTTTGGGGGGGGGTGGGGGAGGGGGCGCTCAGGATCGGGTGAGATTCTAGATTAATTTTGACGCTCCGGACGCAACGCCGCCACCCCCGTCTCGCTGTGACCTTGCGTCGCGGAGATAGGCGGTTGGCTAGGGCCAGAATCGTATGTGAATCCGCAGCTAGCGTGACATGTTCATCACATACGACTCTTGACTTAGCGGGTTTTCACTCTTGGCCCCTTAGTGGCAGTATGGGAGAATGACAGTCTGTTACATTTTCCATCACATACGACTCTTGACTTAGCGGGTTTTCACTCTTGGCCCCTTAGTGGCAGTATGGGAGAATGACAGTCTGTTACATTTTCCATCACATACGACTCTTGACTTAGCGGGTTTTCACTCTTGGCCCCTTAGTGGCAGTATGGGAGAATGACAGTCTGTTACATTTTTCATCACATACGAGTCTTGAGTTAGCGCTTTTTCACTCTTGGCCCCTTAGTGGCAGTATGGGAGAATGACAGTCTGTTACATTTTTCATCACATATGAGTCTTGAGTTAGCGCGTATTCACTCTTGGCCCCTTAGTGGCAGTATGGGAGAATGACAGTCTGTTACATTTTCCATCACATACGAGTCTTGAGTTAGCGCTTTTTCACTCTTGGCCCCTTAGTGGCAGTATGGGAGAATGACAGTCTGTTACATTTTCCATCACATACGAGTCTTGAGTTAGCGCTTTTTCAGTCTTGGCCCCTTAGTGGCAGTATGGGAGAATGACAGTCTGTTACATGTTCATCACATATGACTCTTGAGTTAGCGCCTGGAGGTTTGCTAGGGCCGGAATCATATACGAACCCGCAGGTATACCATGGGTTTGAGATTTTTTCGGCTCTGCTTAAGGCTTTAACCCTTGCGAGGTTAGCTTAAGTGGGGCACAGTGCACCAGTACTTATCGGTGCTTAAGCCTGGTTGTCCGTGGGGGGGGTGGTACCCAGAGGGGGGGGGCGTTTGCCACTTTGTGTTGCGGGCTTAGCATAGAGGGTGTTAGCTAGTTTGATTAGCGTGTTTATTTTGGGTTAAGTTTAGGAGTAGGATACAGGGTAATGCTCCCAGGCTCACACACACGCGCGCAGGGGACAGAGAGGAGTCTTTGGAGCCTCTGTGAGCAGCTGCAGCCTGTGTGAGAACACGCACTGTCTCCTAGGCCTCTCTGTGCCTCTCCGAGCGTCAGGGCTCAAACCAGAGGTCAAGCTGTAGCTAGTAGGCCTCTGACAAGGCCTCGGCCTAAGTTTGGGCCTCTGTGAGTAGCCGCAGCCCGTGTGAGCACAAGCACTCTTCCCCAAGCCTCTCCAAGCATCAGGGGTCAAGTCAGAGGTCAGCAGTAGCTAGTAGGCCTCTCACAAGGCCTCAGCCTAAGCTGGAGGATTGGGTTAGATTGTAAATTAATTTTGGGAGAACAGAGTCTAGGTTGTGCTAGCTGTGGAAAAGGGGATAGGGAAGAGGTTGGGCCTCTGTTCGTGTATTAATCGGGGTTAAGTTTAGATGTAGGATACAGGGTAATGCTCCCAGGCTCACACACACGCGCGCAGGGGACAGAGAGGAGTCTTTGGAGCCTCTGTGAGCAGCTGGGGCCTGTGGGTGGGTGTGTGTGTGTGTAGGGGTGCTGCAGTGGGTATAGCACAGCATCTAGGCCCAACTTTAATAATAATAATGTAATAATAATAATAAGTCGGGGCCTCTCTGAGCAGCTGGAGCCTCTCTGAGCAACAGGCCCCTCTCACTGTCCCTCTCTATCACCTGCGCGCGCGTGCGTGCGTGTGTGTGGCTGTGCTTGGTGGGGGGGGTCTAGCGCAGCTCTCTGTGTCTCTCCCTGCTCCTAGGCCCAAGTTGAGCCCGTCTGAGCACAAGCACTCATCCCCAGGCCTCTCCCGGCCCGTCCCGTCACAGTAGCTAGTAGGCCTCTCACAAGGCCTTAGCCTAAGCTAATGTGTGTGTGTTTGGGGGGGGGTGGGGGAGGGGGCGCTCAGGATCGGGTGAGATTCTAGATTAATTTTGACGCTCCGGACGCAACGCCGCCACCCCCCGTCTCGCTGTGACCTTGCGTCGCGGAGATAGGCGGTTGGCTAGGGCCGGAATCGTATGTGAATCCGCAGCTAGCGTGACATGTTCATCACATACGACTCTTGACTTAGGGGTTTTCACTCTTGGCCCCTTAGTGGCAGTATGGGAGAATGACAGTCTGTTACATTTTCCATCACATACGACTCTTGACTTAGCGGGTTTTCACTCTTGGCCCCTTAGTGGCAGTATGGGAGAATGACAGTCTGTTACATTTTCCATCACATACGAGTCTTGAGTTAGCGCTTTTTCACTCTTGGCCCCTTAGTGGCAGTATGGGAGAATGACAGTCTGTTACATTTTCCATCACATACGAGTCTTGAGTTAGCGCTTTTTCACTCTTGGCCCCTTAGTGGCAGTATGGGAGAATGACAGTCTGTTACATTTTTCATCACATATGACTCTTGAGTTAGCGCGTATTCACTCTTGGCCCCTTAGTGGCAGTATGGGAGAATGACAGTCTGTTACATTTTTCATCACATATTAGTCTTGAGTTAGCGCGTATTCACTCTTGGCCCCTTAGTGGCAGTATGGGAGAATGACAGTCTGTTACATTTTCCATCACATACGAGTCTTGAGTTAGCGCTTTTTCACTCTTGGCCCCTTAGTGGCAGTATGGGAGAATGACAGTCTGTTACATTTTCCATCACATACGAGTCTTGAGTTAGCGCTTTTTCAGTCTTGGCCCCTTAGTGGCAGTATGGGAGAATGACAGTCTGTTACATGTTCATCACATATGACTCTTGAGTTAGCGCCTGGAGGTTTGCTAGGGCCGGAATCATATACGAACCCGCAGGTATACCATGGGTTTGAGATTTTTTCGGCTCTGCTTAAGGCTTTAACCCTTGCGAGGTTAGCTTAAGTGGGGCACAGTGCACCAGTACTTATCGGTGCTTAAGCCTGGTTGTCCGTGGGGGGGGTGGTACCCAGAGGGGGGGGGCGTTTGCCACTTTGTGTTGCGGGCTTAGCATAGAGGGTGTTAGCTAGTTTGATTAGCGTGTTTATTTTGGGTTAAGTTTAGGAGTAGGATACAGGGTAATGCTCCCAGGCTCACACACACGCGCGCAGGGGACAGAGAGGAGTCTTTGGAGCCTCTGTGAGCAGCTGCAGCCTGTGTGAGAACACGCACTGTCTCCTAGGCCTCTCTGTGCCTCTCCGAGCGTCAGGGCTCAAAGCAGAGGTCAAGCTGTAGCTAGTAGGCCTCTGACAAGGCCTCGGCCTAAGTTTGGGCCTCTGTGAGTAGCCGCAGCCCGTGTGAGCACAAGCACTCTTCCCCAAGCCTCTCCAAGCATCAGGGGTCAAGTCAGAGGTCAGCAGTAGCTAGTAGGCCTCTCACAAGGCCTCAGCCTAAGCTGGAGGATTGGGTTAGATTGTAAATTAATTTTGGGAGAACAGAGTCTAGGTTGTGCTAGCTGTGGAAAAGGGGATAGGGAAGAGGTTGGGCCTCTGTTCGTGTATTAATCGGGGTTAAGTTTAGATGTAGGATACAGGGTAATGCTCCCAGGCTCACACACACGCGCGCAGGGGACAGAGAGGAGTCTTTGGAGCCTCTGTGAGCAGATGGGGCCTGTGGGGTGGGTGTGTGTGTGTGTAGGGGTGCAGCAGTGGGTATAGCACAGCATCTAGGCCCAAGCATCTAGGCACAGCATCTAGGCCCAACTTTAATAATAATAATGTAATAATAATAATACAGTTGGGGCCTCTCTGAGCAGCTGGAGCCTCTCTGAGCAACAGGCCCCTCTCACTGTCCCTCTCTATCACCTGCGCGCGCGTGTGTGCGTGTGTGTGGCTGTGCTTGGTGGGGGGGGGTCTAGCGCAGCTCTCTGTGTCTCTCCCTGCTCCTAGGCCCGAGTTGAGCCCGTCTGAGCACAAGCACTCATCCCCAGGCCTCTCCCGGCCCGTCCCGTCACAGTAGCTAGTAGGCCTCTCACAAGGCCTTAGCCTAGCTAATGTGTGTGTGTTTGGGGGGGGGGTGGGGGAGGGGGCGCTCAGGATCGGGTGAGATTCTAGATTAATTTTTGACGCTCCGGACGCAACGCCGCCACCCCCCGTCTCGCTGTGACCCTTGCGTCGCGGAGATAGGCGGTTGGCTAGGGCCCAGAATCGTATGTGAATCCGCAGCTAGCGTGACATGTTCATCACATACGACTCTTGACTTAGCGGGTTTTCACTCTTGGCCCCTTAGTGGCAGTATGGGAGAATGACAGTCTGTTACATTTTCCATCACATACGACTCTTGACTTAGCGGGTTTTCACTCTTGGCCCCTTAGTGGCTAGTAATGGGAGAATGACAGTCTGTTACATTTTCCATCACATACGAGTCTTGAGTTAGCGCTTTTTCACTCTTGGCCCCTTAGTGGCAGTATGGGAGAATGACAGTCTGTTACATTTTTCATCACATATGAGTCTTGAGTTAGCGCGTATTCACTCTTGGCCCCTTAGTGGCAGTATGGGAGAATGACAGTCTGTTACATTTTCCATCACATACGAGTCTTGAGTTAGCGCTTTTTCACTCTTTGCCCCTTAGTGGCAGTATGGGAGAATGACAGTCTGTTACATTTTTCATCACATATGAGTCTTGAGTTAGCGCGTATTCACTCTTGGCCCCTTAGTGGCAGTATGGGAGAATGACAGTCTGTTACATTTTTCATCACATATTAGTCTTGAGTTAGCGCGTATTCACTCTGGCCCCTTAGTGGCAGTATGGAGAATGACAGTCTGTTATACATTTTCCATCACATACGAGTCTTGAGTTAGCGCTTTTTCACTCTTGGCCCCTTAGTGGCAGTATGGGAGAATGACAGTCTGTTACATTTTCCATCACATACGAGTCTTGAGTTAGCGCTTTTTCAGTCTTGGCCCCTTAGTGGCAGTATGGGAGAATGACAGTCTGTTACATGTTCATCACATATGACTCTTGAGTTAGCGCCTGGAGGTTTGCTAGGGCCGGAATCATATACGAACCCGCAGGTATACCATGGGTTTGAGATTTTTTCGGCTCTGCTTAAGGCTTTAACCCTTGCGAGGTTAGCTTAAGTGGGGCACAGTGCACCAGTACTTATCGGTGCTTAAGCCTGGTTGTCCGTGGGGGGGGTGGTACCCAGAGGGGGGGGGCGTTTGCCACTTTGTGTTGCGGGCTTAGCATAGAGGGTGTTAGCTAGTTTGATTAGCGTGTTTATTTTGGGTTAAGTTTAGGAGTAGGATACAGGGTAATGCTCCCAGGCTCACACACACGCGCGCAGGGGACAGAGAGGAGTCTTTGGAGCCTCTGTGAGCAGCTGCAGCCTGTGTGAGAACACGCACTGTCTCCTAGGCCTCTCTGTGCCTCTCCGAGCGTCAGGGCTCAAAGCAGAGGTCAAGCTGTAGCTAGTAGGCCTCTGACAAGGCCTCGGCCTAAGTTTGGGCCTCTGTGAGTAGCCGCAGCCCGTGTGAGCACAAGCACTCTTCCCCAAGCCTCTCCAAGCATCAGGGGTCAAGTCAGAGGTCAGCAGTAGCTAGTAGGCCTCTCACAAGGCCTCAGCCTAAGCTGGAGGATTGGGTTAGATTGTAAATTAATTTTGGGAGAACAGAGTCTAGGTTGTGCTAGCTGTGGAAAAGGGGATAGGGAAGAGGTTGGGCCTCTGTTCGTGTATTAATCGGGGTTAAGTTTAGATGTAGGATACAGGGTAATGCTCCCAGGCTCACACACACGCGCGCAGGGGACAGAGAGGAGTCTTTGGAGCCTCTGTGAGCAGATGGGGCCTGTGGGTGGGTGTGTGTGTGTGTAGGGGTGCTGCAGTGGGTATAGCACAGCATCTAGGCCCAAGCATCTAGGCACAGCATCTAGGCCCAACTTTAATAATAATAATGTAATAATAATAATAAGTTGGGGCCTCTCTGAGCAGCTGGAGCCTCTCTGAGCAACAGGCCCCTCTCACTGTCCCTCTCTATCACCTGCGCGCGCGTGTGTGCGTGTGTGTGGCTGTGCTTGGTGGGGGGGGTCTAGCGCAGCTCTCTGTGTCTCTCCCTGCTCCTAGGCCCGAGTTGAGCCCGTCTGAGCACAAGCACTCATCCCCAGGCCTCTCCCGGCCCGTCCCGTCACAGTAGCTAGTAGGCCTCTCACAAGGCCTTAGCCTAAGCTAATGTGTGTGTGTTTGGGGGGGGGGTGGGGGAGGGGGCGCTCAGGATCGGGTGAGATTCTAGATTAATTTTGACGCTCCGGACGCAACGCCGCCACCCCCGTCTCGCTGTGACCTTGCGTCGCGGAGATAGGCGGTTGGCTAGGGCCAGAATCGTATGTGAATCCGCAGCTAGCGTGACATGTTCATCACATACGACTCTTGACTTAGCGGGTTTTCACTCTTGGCCCCTTAGTGGCAGTATGGGAGAATGACAGTCTGTTACATTTTCCATCACATACGACTCTTGACTTAGCGGGTTTTCACTCTTGGCCCCTTAGTGGCAGTATGGGAGAATGACAGTCTGTTACATTTTCCATCACATACGAGTCTTGAGTTAGCGCTTTTTCACTCTTGGCCCCTTAGTGGCAGTATGGGAGAATGACAGTCTGTTACATTTTTCATCACATATGAGTCTTGAGTTAGCGCGTATTCACTCTTGGCCCCTTAGTGGCAGTATGGGAGAATGACAGTCTGTTACATTTTCCATCACATACGAGTCTTGAGTTAGCGCTTTTTCACTCTTTGCCCCTTAGTGGCAGTATGGGAGAATGACAGTCTGTTACATTTTTCATCACATATGAGTCTTGAGTTAGCGCGTATTCACTCTTGGCCCCTTAGTGGCAGTATGGGAGAATGACAGTCTGTTACATTTTTCATCACATATGAGTCTTGAGTTAGCGCGTATTCACTCTTGGCCCCTTAGTGGCAGTATGGGAGAATGACAGTCTGTTACATTTTCCATCACATACGACTCTTGACTTAGCGGGTTTTCACTCTTGGCCCCTTAGTGGCAGTATGGGAGAATGACAGTCTGTTACATTTTCCATCACATACGAGTCTTGAGTTAGCGCTTTTTCACTCTTGGCCCCTTAGTGGCAGTATGGGAGAATGACAGTCTGTTACATTTTCCATCACATACGAGTCTTGAGTTAGCGCTTTTTCACTCTTGGCCCCTTAGTGGCAGTATGGGAGAATGACAGTCTGTTACATTTTTCATCACATATGACTCTTGAGTTAGCGCGTATTCACTCTTGGCCCCTTAGTGGCAGTATGGGAGAATGACAGTCTGTTACATTTTCCATCACATACGAGTCTTGAGTTAGCGCTTTTTCAGTCTTGGCCCCTTAGTGGCAGTATGGGAGAATGACAGTCTGTTACATGTTCATCACATATGACTCTTGAGTTAGCGCCTGGAGGTTTGCTAGGGCCGGAATCATATACGAACCCGCAGGTATACCATGGGTTTGAGATTTTTTCGGCTCTGCTTAAGGCTTTAACCCTTGCGAGGTTAGCTTAAGTGGGGCACAGTGCACCAGTACTTATCGGTGCTTAAGCCTGGTTGTCCGTGGGGGGGGTGGTACCCAGAGGGGGGGGGGCGTTTGCCACTTTGTGTTGCGGGCTTAGCATAGAGGGTGTTAGCTAGTTTGATTAGCGTGTTTAATTTGGGTTAAGTTTAGGAGTAGGATACAGGGTAATGCTCCCAGGCTCACACACACGCGCGCAGGGGACAGAGAGGAGTCTTTGGAGCCTCTGTGAGCAGCTGCAGCCTGTGTGAGAACACGCACTGTCTCCTAGGCCTCTCTGTGCCTCTCCGAGCGTCAGGGCTCAAACCAGAGGTCAAGCTGTAGCTAGTAGGCCTCTGACAAGGCCTCGGCCTAAGTTTGGGCCTCTGTGAGTAGCCGCAGCCCGTGTGAGCACAAGCACTCTTCCCCAAGCCTCTCCAAGCATCAGGGGTCAAGTCAGAGGTCAGCAGTAGCTAGTAGGCCTCTCACAAGGCCTCAGCCTAAGCTGGAGGATTGGGTTAGATTGTAAATTAATTTTGGGAGAACAGAGTCTAGGTTGTGCTAGCTGTGGAAAAGGGGATAGGGAAGAGGTTGGGCCTCTGTTCGTGTATTAATCGGGGTTAAGTTTAGATGTAGGATACAGGGTAATGCTCCCAGGCTCACACACACGCGCGCAGGGGACAGAGAGGAGTCTTTGGAGCCTCTGTGAGCAGCTGGGGCCTGTGGGTGGGTGTGTGTGTGTGTAGGGGTGCTGCAGTGGGTATAGCACAGCATCTAGGCCCAACTTTAATAATAATAATGTAATAATAATAATAAGTCGGGGCCTCTCTGAGCAGCTGGAGCCTCTCTGAGCAACAGGCCCCTCTCACTGTCCCTCTCTATCACCTGCGCGCGCGTGCGTGCGTGTGTGTGGCTGTGCTTGGTGGGGGGGGTCTAGCGCAGCTCTCTGTGTCTCTCCCTGCTCCTAGGCCCGAGTTGAGCCCGTCTGAGCACAAGCACTCATCCCCAGGCCTCTCCCGGCCCGTCCCGTCACAGTAGCTAGTAGGCCTCTCACAAGGCCTTAGCCTAAGCTAATGTGTGTGTGTTTGGGGGGGGGTGGGGGAGGGGGCGCTCAGGATCGGGTGAGATTCTAGATTAATTTTGACGCTCCGGACGCAACGCCGCCACCCCCGTCTCGCTGTGACCTTGCGTCGCGGAGATAGGCGGTTGGCTAGGGCCAGAATCGTATGTGAATCCGCAGCTAGCGTGACATGTTCATCACATACGACTCTTGACTTAGCGGGTTTTCACTCTTGGCCCCTTAGTGGCAGTATGGGAGAATGACAGTCTGTTACATTTTCCATCACATACGACTCTTGACTTAGCGGGTTTTCACTCTTGGCCCCTTAGTGGCAGTATGGGAGAATGACAGTCTGTTACATTTTCCATCACATACGACTCTTGACTTAGCGGGTTTTCACTCTTGGCCCCTTAGTGGCAGTATGGGAGAATGACAGTCTGTTACATTTTTCATCACATACGAGTCTTGAGTTAGCGCTTTTTCACTCTTGGCCCCTTAGTGGCAGTATGGGAGAATGACAGTCTGTTACATTTTTCATCACATATGAGTCTTGAGTTAGCGCGTATTCACTCTTGGCCCCTTAGTGGCAGTATGGGAGAATGACAGTCTGTTACATTTTCCATCACATACGAGTCTTGAGTTAGCGCTTTTTCACTCTTGGCCCCTTAGTGGCAGTATGGGAGAATGACAGTCTGTTACATTTTCCATCACATACGAGTCTTGAGTTAGCGCTTTTTCAGTCTTGGCCCCTTAGTGGCAGTATGGGAGAATGACAGTCTGTTACATGTTCATCACATATGACTCTTGAGTTAGCGCCTGGAGGTTTGCTAGGGCCGGAATCATATACGAACCCGCAGGTATACCATGGGTTTGAGATTTTTTCGGCTCTGCTTAAGGCTTTAACCCTTGCGAGGTTAGCTTAAGTGGGGCACAGTGCACCAGTACTTATCGGTGCTTAAGCCTGGTTGTCCGTGGGGGGGGTGGTACCCAGAGGGGGGGGGCGTTTGCCACTTTGTGTTGCGGGCTTAGCATAGAGGGTGTTAGCTAGTTTGATTAGCGTGTTTATTTTGGGTTAAGTTTAGGAGTAGGATACAGGGTAATGCTCCCAGGCTCACACACACGCGCGCAGGGGACAGAGAGGAGTCTTTGGAGCCTCTGTGAGCAGCTGCAGCCTGTGTGAGAACACGCACTGTCTCCTAGGCCTCTCTGTGCCTCTCCGAGCGTCAGGGCTCAAAGCAGAGGTCAAGCTGTAGCTAGTAGGCCTCTGACAAGGCCTCGGCCTAAGTTTGGGCCTCTGTGAGTAGCCGCAGCCCGTGTGAGCACAAGCACTCTTCCCCAAGCCTCTCCAAGCATCAGGGGTCAAGTCAGAGGTCAGCAGTAGCTAGTAGGCCTCTCACAAGGCCTCAGCCTAAGCTGGAGGATTGGGTTAGATTGTAAATTAATTTTGGGAGAACAGAGTCTAGGTTGTGCTAGCTGTGGAAAAGGGGATAGGGAAGAGGTTGGGCCTCTGTTCGTGTATTAATCGGGGTTAAGTTTAGATGTAGGATACAGGGTAATGCTCCCAGGCTCACACACACGCGCGCAGGGGACAGAGAGGAGTCTTTGGAGCCTCTGTGAGCAGATGGGGCCTGTGGGTGGGTGTGTGTGTGTGTAGGGGTGCTGCAGTGGGTATAGCACAGCATCTAGGCCCAAGCATCTAGGCACAGCATCTAGGCCCAACTTTAATAATAATAATGTAATAATAATAATAAGTTGGGGCCTCTCTGAGCAGCTGGAGCCTCTCTGAGCAACAGGCCCCTCTCACTGTCCCTCTCTATCACCTGCGCGCGCGTGTGTGCGTGTGTGTGGCTGTGCTTGGTGGGGGGGGTCTAGCGCAGCTCTCTGTGTCTCTCCCTGCTCCTAGGCCCGAGTTGAGCCCGTCTGAGCACAAGCACTCATCCCCAGGCCTCTCCCGGCCCGTCCCGTCACAGTAGCTAGTAGGCCTCTCACAAGGCCTTAGCCTAAGCTAATGTGTGTGTGTTTGGGGGGGGGGTGGGGGAGGGGGCGCTCAGGATCGGGTGAGATTCTAGATTAATTTTGACGCTCCGGACGCAACGCCGCCACCCCCGTCTCGCTGTGACCTTGCGTCGCGGAGATAGGCGGTTGGCTAGGGCCAGAATCGTATGTGAATCCGCAGCTAGCGTGACATGTTCATCACATACGACTCTTGACTTAGCGGGTTTTCACTCTTGGCCCCTTAGTGGCAGTATGGGAGAATGACAGTCTGTTACATTTTCCATCACATACGACTCTTGACTTAGCGGGTTTTCACTCTTGGCCCCTTAGTGGCAGTATGGGAGAATGACAGTCTGTTACATTTTCCATCACATACGAGTCTTGAGTTAGCGCTTTTTCACTCTTGGCCCCTTAGTGGCAGTATGGGAGAATGACAGTCTGTTACATTTTTCATCACATATGAGTCTTGAGTTAGCGCGTATTCACTCTTGGCCCCTTAGTGGCAGTATGGGAGAATGACAGTCTGTTACATTTTCCATCACATACGAGTCTTGAGTTAGCGCTTTTTCACTCTTTGCCCCTTAGTGGCAGTATGGGAGAATGACAGTCTGTTACATTTTTCATCACATATGAGTCTTGAGTTAGCGCGTATTCACTCTTGGCCCCTTAGTGGCAGTATGGGAGAATGACAGTCTGTTACATTTTTCATCACATATGAGTCTTGAGTTAGCGCGTATTCACTCTTGGCCCCTTAGTGGCAGTATGGGAGAATGACAGTCTGTTACATTTTCCATCACATACGACTCTTGACTTAGCGGGTTTTCACTCTTGGCCCCTTAGTGGCAGTATGGGAGAATGACAGTCTGTTACATTTTCCATCACATACGAGTCTTGAGTTAGCGCTTTTTCACTCTTGGCCCCTTAGTGGCAGTATGGGAGAATGACAGTCTGTTACATTTTCCATCACATACGAGTCTTGAGTTAGCGCTTTTTCACTCTTGGCCCCTTAGTGGCAGTATGGGAGAATGACAGTCTGTTACATTTTTCATCACATATGACTCTTGAGTTAGCGCGTATTCACTCTTGGCCCCTTAGTGGCAGTATGGGAGAATGACAGTCTGTTACATTTTCCATCACATACGAGTCTTGAGTTAGCGCTTTTTCAGTCTTGGCCCCTTAGTGGCAGTATGGGAGAATGACAGTCTGTTACATGTTCATCACATATGACTCTTGAGTTAGCGCCTGGAGGTTTGCTAGGGCCGGAATCATATACGAACCCGCAGGTATACCATGGGTTTGAGATTTTTTCGGCTCTGCTTAAGGCTTTAACCCTTGCGAGGTTAGCTTAAGTGGGGCACAGTGCACCAGTACTTATCGGTGCTTAAGCCTGGTTGTCCGTGGGGGGGGTGGTACCCAGAGGGGGGGGGGCGTTTGCCACTTTGTGTTGCGGGCTTAGCATAGAGGGTGTTAGCTAGTTTGATTAGCGTGTTTAATTTGGGTTAAGTTTAGGAGTAGGATACAGGGTAATGCTCCCAGGCTCACACACACGCGCGCAGGGGACAGAGAGGAGTCTTTGGAGCCTCTGTGAGCAGCTGCAGCCTGTGTGAGAACACGCACTGTCTCCTAGGCCTCTCTGTGCCTCTCCGAGCGTCAGGGCTCAAACCAGAGGTCAAGCTGTAGCTAGTAGGCCTCTGACAAGGCCTCGGCCTAAGTTTGGGCCTCTGTGAGTAGCCGCAGCCCGTGTGAGCACAAGCACTCTTCCCCAAGCCTCTCCAAGCATCAGGGGTCAAGTCAGAGGTCAGCAGTAGCTAGTAGGCCTCTCACAAGGCCTCAGCCTAAGCTGGAGGATTGGGTTAGATTGTAAATTAATTTTGGGAGAACAGAGTCTAGGTTGTGCTAGCTGTGGAAAAGGGGATAGGGAAGAGGTTGGGCCTCTGTTCGTGTATTAATCGGGGTTAAGTTTAGATGTAGGATACAGGGTAATGCTCCCAGGCT
This sequence comes from Alosa sapidissima, assembly GCF_018492685.1. Taxonomy (NCBI): domain Eukaryota; kingdom Metazoa; phylum Chordata; class Actinopteri; order Clupeiformes; family Clupeidae; genus Alosa; species Alosa sapidissima. Next base: position 30,854,672 of record NC_055979.1, read on the forward strand.
CACACACACGCGCGCAGGGGACAGAGAGGAGTCTTTGGAGCCTCTGTGAGCAGCTGGGGCCTGTGGGTGGGTGTGTGTGTGTGTAGGGGTGCTGCAGTGGGTATAGCACAGCATCTAGGCCCAACTTTAATAATAATAATGTAATAATAATAATAAGTCGGGGCCTCTCTGAGCAGCTGGAGCCTCTCTGAGCAACAGGCCCCTCTCACTGTCCCTCTCTATCACCTGCGCGCGCGTGCGTGCGTGTGTGTGGCTGTGCTTGGTGGGGGGGGTCTAGCGCAGCTCTCTGTGTCTCTCCCTGCTCCTAGGCCCGAGTTGAGCCCGTCTGAGCACAAGCACTCATCCCCAGGCCTCTCCCGGCCCGTCCCGTCACAGTAGCTAGTAGGCCTCTCACAAGGCCTTAGCCTAAGCTAATGTGTGTGTGTTTGGGGGGGGGTGGGGGAGGGGGCGCTCAGGATCGGGTGAGATTCTAGATTAATTTTGACGCTCCGGACGCAACGCCGCCACCCCCGTCTCGCTGTGACCTTGCGTCGCGGAGATAGGCGGTTGGCTAGGGCCAGAATCGTATGTGAATCCGCAGCTAGCGTGACATGTTCATCACATACGACTCTTGACTTAGCGGGTTTTCACTCTTGGCCCCTTAGTGGCAGTATGGGAGAATGACAGTCTGTTACATTTTCCATCACATACGACTCTTGACTTAGCGGGTTTTCACTCTTGGCCCCTTAGTGGCAGTATGGGAGAATGACAGTCTGTTACATTTTCCATCACATACGACTCTTGACTTAGCGGGTTTTCACTCTTGGCCCCTTAGTGGCAGTATGGGAGAATGACAGTCTGTTACATTTTTCATCACATACGAGTCTTGAGTTAGCGCTTTTTCACTCTTGGCCCCTTAGTGGCAGTATGGGAGAATGACAGTCTGTTACATTTTTCATCACATATGAGTCTTGAGTTAGCGCGTATTCACTCTTGGCCCCTTAGTGGCAGTATGGGAGAATGACAGTCTGTTACATTTTCCATCACATACGAGTCTTGAGTTAGCGCTTTTTCACTCTTGGCCCCTTAGTGGCAGTATGGGAGAATGACAGTCTGTTACATTTTCCATCACATACGAGTCTTGAGTTAGCGCTTTTTCAGTCTTGGCCCCTTAGTGGCAGTATGGGAGAATGACAGTCTGTTACATGTTCATCACATATGACTCTTGAGTTAGCGCCTGGAGGTTTGCTAGGGCCGGAATCATATACGAACCCGCAGGTATACCATGGGTTTGAGATTTTTTCGGCTCTGCTTAAGGCTTTAACCCTTGCGAGGTTAGCTTAAGTGGGGCACAGTGCACCAGTACTTATCGGTGCTTAAGCCTGGTTGTCCGTGGGGGGGGTGGTACCCAGAGGGGGGGGGCGTTTGCCACTTTGTGTTGCGGGCTTAGCATAGAGGGTGTTAGCTAGTTTGATTAGCGTGTTTATTTTGGGTTAAGTTTAGGAGTAGGATACAGGGTAATGCTCCCAGGCTCACACACACGCGCGCAGGGGACAGAGAGGAGTCTTTGGAGCCTCTGTGAGCAGCTGCAGCCTGTGTGAGAACACGCACTGTCTCCTAGGCCTCTCTGTGCCTCTCCGAGCGTCAGGGCTCAAACCAGAGGTCAAGCTGTAGCTAGTAGGCCTCTGACAAGGCCTCGGCCTAAGTTTGGGCCTCTGTGAGTAGCCGCAGCCCGTGTGAGCACAAGCACTCTTCCCCAAGCCTCTCCAAGCATCAGGGGTCAAGTCAGAGGTCAGCAGTAGCTAGTAGGCCTCTCACAAGGCCTCAGCCTAAGCTGGAGGATTGGGTTAGATTGTAAATTAATTTTGGGAGAACAGAGTCTAGGTTGTGCTAGCTGTGGAAAAGGGGATAGGGAAGAGGTTGGGCCTCTGTTCGTGTATTAATCGGGGTTAAGTTTAGATGTAGGATACAGGGTAATGCTCCCAGGCTCACACACACGCGCGCAGGGGACAGAGAGGAGTCTTTGGAGCCTCTGTGAGCAGCTGGGGCCTGTGGGTGGGTGTGTGTGTGTGTAGGGGTGCTGCAGTGGGTATAGCACAGCATCTAGGCCCAAGCATCTAGGCACAGCATCTAGGCCCAACTTTAATAATAATAATGTAATAATAATAATAAGTTGGGGCCTCTCTGAGCAGCTGGAGCCTCTCTGAGCAACAGGCCCCTCTCACTGTCCCTCTCTATCACCTGCGCGCGCGTGCGTGCGTGTGTGTGGCTGTGCTTGGTGGGGGGGGTCTAGCGCAGCTCTCTGTGTCTCTCCCTGCTCCTAGGCCCGAGTTGAGCCCGTCTGAGCACAAGCACTCATCCCCAGGCCTCTCCCGGCCCGTCCCGTCACAGTAGCTAGTAGGCCTCTCACAAGGCCTTAGCCTAAGCTAATGTGTGTGTGTTTGGGGGGGGGTGGGGGAGGGGGCGCTCAGGATCGGGTGAGGGTTAGGGTTAGGGTTAGGGTTAGGGTTAGGGTTAGGATAGGAGGTAATAGCCACAAGTGCACCGGGGTGCAGTTGGTTTTTTGGCCACAAGTCGTGCAGCGTTGGTATTAGACTGGCGGCACCCCCATGCGCCCCCATGTTTTCTGACGCTCCGGACGCAATGGCGCCACCCCCGTCTCGCTGTGACCTTGCGTCGCGGAGCTAGGCGTTTGGCTAGGGCCAGAATCATATACGAATCCGCAGTTAGCGTGCTTCCACATGCGGGGGGGGGGTCGGGATTCACATGTGAGCGCCTCCCTAGCGTGACTAGTGTCGCCCTCGTGTGGAAATCAGGCAGCTATGCCTCAGTGTTTTCACTCTCACTATCCCTGACTATGATAGGAGGTAATAGCCACAAGTGCACCGGGGTGCAGTTGGTTTTTTGGCCACAAGTCGTGCAGCGTTGGTATTAGACTGGCGGCACCCCCATGCGCCCCCATGTTTTCTGACGCTCCGGACGCAATGGCGCCACCCCCGTCTCGCTGTGACCTTGCGTCGCGGAGCTAGGCGTTTGGCTAGGGCCAGAATCATATACGAATCCGCAGTTAGCGTGCTTCCACATGCGGGGGGGGGTCGGGATTCACATGTGAGCGCCTCCCTAGCGTGACTAGTGTCGCCCTCGTGTGGAAATCAGGCAGCTATGCCTCAGTGTTTTCACTCTCACTATCCCTGACTATGATAGGAGGTAATAGCCACAAGTGCACCGGGGTGCAGTTGGTTTTTTGGCCACAAGTCGTGCAGCGTTGGTATTAGACTGGCGGCACCCCCATGCGCCCCCATGTTTTCTGACGCTCCGGACGCAATGGCGCCACCCCCGTCTCGCTGTGACCTTGCGTCGCGGAGCTAGGCGGTTGGCTAGGGCCAGAATCATATACGAATCCGCAGTTAGCGTGCTTCCACATGCGGGGGGGGGTCGGGATTCACATGTGAGCGCCTCCCTAGCGTGACTAGTGTCGCCCTCGTGTGGAAATCAGGCAGCTATGCCTCAGTGTTTTCACTCTCACTATCCCTGACTATGATAGGAGGTAATAGCCACAAGTGCACCGGGGTGCAGTTGGTTTTTTGGCCACAAGTCGTGCAGCGTTGGTATTAGACTGGCGGCACCCCCATGCGCCCCCATGTTTTCTGACGCTCCGGACGCAACGCCGCCACCCCCGTCTCGCTGTGACCTTGCGTCGTGGAGATAGGCGGTTGGCTAGGGCCAGAATCGTATGTGAATCCGCAGCTAGCGTGACATGTTCATCACATATGACTCTTGAGTTAGCGCCTGGAGGTTTGCTAGGGCCGGAATCATATACGAACCCGCAGGTATACCATGGGTTTGAGATTTTTTCGGCTCTGCTTAAGGCTTTAACCCTTGCGAGGTTAGCTTAAGTGGGGCACAGTGCACCAGTACTTATCGGTGCTTAAGCCTGGTTGTCCGTGGGGGGGGTGGTACCCAGAGGGGGGGGGCGTTTGCCACTTTGTGTTGCGGGCTTAGCATAGAGGGTGTTAGCTAGTTTGATTAGCGTGTTTAATTTGGGTTAAGTTTAGGAGTAGGATACAGGGTAATGCTCCCAGGCTCACACACACGCGCGCAGGGGACAGAGAGGAGTCTTTGGAGCCTCTGTGAGCAGCTGGGGCCTGTGGGTGGGTGTGTGTGTGTGTAGGGGTGCTGCAGTGGGTATAGCACAGCATCTAGGCCCAAGCATCTAGGCACAGCATCTAGGCCCAACTTTAATAATAATAATGTAATAATAATAATAAGTTGGGGCCTCTCTGAGCAGCTGGAGCCTCTCTGAGCAACAGGCCCCTCTCACTGTCCCTCTCTATCACCTGCGCGCGCGTGTGTGCGTGTGTGTGGCTGTGCTTGGTGGGGGGGGTCTAGCGCAGCTCTCTGTGGATCACGCACCTTCTACAACTCTAATCTCACCGTCTATGTAAAACCAGATTTGCAACTTGCTCTCCAACAACTCAAGAATCTAAGAATCACAAATTGCGTTACGGCAATTGTGCAATAGCCTACCTGTATTAATAATGACCTTGTCAGTTGACATGGGTCTTAAGAAATTATCTTTGAAGGATACTAGCCTTTTAGTGGTTTTTCATGACAGTTTTGTAAAATACAAATACTTCGCAACTACTGTACAGGGGTAGCTCAGTAGCAAAAAAAATATTGTAAGGAAAGGGAACATTTTGCTCAATAGAGTTATTAGAATTGATTAATGACTTGGCTAACTTTGCCTGTGATCCCAATCTGCTCATTGCCTTTTTTCAGCTTCTCGAAGTTAATTATCAAAGATACTGTATCATTGTAAGATGAACTAACCCACCCATGACTTTGTTGTGAAACACTAGAAAAGGGATCTGTGATTATTGCTGAGGGAGAAATAGAGCTCTGGCCGTTCTCCAACTTCTTGTGTTGTGCTGTAGTATTTCTGAGGCACTCTCCCCAAAGTGTCCGCCCCCATCACCATCACAGGGCACTCTTACACTCATTCGGTTGCCGTTCTCTCTGGATGCTCACTTTTACTGTCTTACTCATGCCTGTCTTCATTTCACAAGATCTCTTGTCCTCCTCTTACATCATATTCTCAACATGGGTTTATCTACCAGCACATTTTCAACGTGGGTTCATATATCTGTACATTTCCAACATGGGTCTATCTACCTGTAGTATCTTTGTCTGTCAGGATGGACTTTTTTGTTGCCAGAATCATTTCTCTTTTCTTTATTCCCCTCTTTTTATCCTCATTGCTTTCAAAAGCATTTTGTATCACTGTGTACTAAGAAGTATAGCATGAACCATGACAATCAGACAAATGACATACTCATTTTGTAATTTAACTCTTTCTCATGTGCTCAGGCGGAAGGCCATGTTCATCGTGAACATCCTGGCCGTGATTGGCGGTGCCCTGATGGAGCTCTCTACCATCTGCTCCTTTGAGATGGTCATCGCCCTCTTCTGCGGCATCTTCACGGGCCTCACCCCCATGTTTTTTATGGCTATTAGGATATCTTTAGGATCGCCACCATGGTAGTCATGGACCACACTGGGCAGCAGAAGCTGCACAACATGGTGGCCTACTGCCAAAATGCAGACAAATGTCGGCGTGCCACCATCGCTGTGCATTTCGACGAGGTTTGGGATGACTAGGACTGCAATGAGATGTGTGATATCTGCCGCCAAGGCAACGACTACATCACAGTGGATATCACCAAGCATGACCGCGAGGTGCTTCTGATCGTGGAGCTGGCCGGCTCGCTGGACGAGAAGGTGACCCCACTGAAGGTGTCCGAAACATGGCTGGGCAAGGGCCCTGCCAAACGCCGGCAGATGATCCGTGTCACAGCTCTGACCCGCTTTGAGGCTTCACGGGCCTCACCCCCATGTACGTAGGCAAGGTGTCCCCGACTCCTCTCCGCTGGGCATTTGGAACGCTCCACCAGCTGGGAGTGGTGGTGGGAATCCTCATCGCCCAGGTAGAGCTGCTTCAACACCGCTGGTGCATATTTGTGGTTGCTGTCTGGTCTCTTTGGGGGTTGCAAATGCTCACCCATCACAGTCTTTGTCTATTTCATTTTACTTGTGATTATTCTTTTGTTGCTTATGGTTATTATTTTTGTACCATTAAAATGCTTGAGTAAATTTTACTTCCATTTGCTTTATTTTGTTGCTTCAAACACCTAGAACATGGGTGGGCCAACTCTTCGGTATACACTGAACGAGCGAGCTAGCAATAAACCAAGGCAAACACATTGTTTAAGAGACTATCAAATCACATTACAAAAACGAAGTTCACCCAAGGGTAGGCTACTTACAATTTTAACGGCAACAAAGTCAAGTCGGAGTCCGTTTTGCAGTCTTCTTAGAAACTACAATATGACTACATTTTCGAGTATTTCCGCCGAGTTACATCCGGATGTGTTCGGACCGCGAGCAGAAAGTTGCATATTCGGTTTTTCCACGGAGAAGCACTAGGGGGAGACGAAGCACCCACCAAACGACCCAAAAAGTGTTGTAGAACCATCAGAACTTGTTGCATAGGGCCTCTTTAAAGTCTCACCTTTTAATCGAGCTGGCTGTACAAAGATCATCAACAATGGTCTAGATTGCTGGGACTCTAGGACAAAGCTCCCAAAAACAGCTTGGCATTCAATGAGTTAAACACGAAAAATACACTGTTCAACAGAGCTGGTGTGTGTGAGGCACACTCTTAAAGACGCAACCTTTCGGTTTAATTCGGTTAAAGTTCTCGTGCGTAGGCTATTATAGGCTAGAATCCAATCCTGTTGATGCCCCTGCTATTTATCAATGTAGCCTTTTATTGTTTTTTTTTGCCATGAATCGTCCACTCCATCCACTCCACTAAACTCTAGGAACGCAACCAGTAGGTGGCGATGAGATTACTTTCCCTCCCTATGGCTAGCTTGATGAAAATAGAACGTTGAAACCGGACATGACAATGTTAGCAAAAGCAGCTAAAACCAAAGTGTCTGCTAAAACTTAGCCGAAATTTCAAAATAAAAGACCACGTCCGCAATCCACACGGATCCAAAGCGGTTTCAGAGAAAGCATTGCTAATAGGGCTGAGACAACGCGTCGACGTAATCGATGACGTCGACACAAAAAATACGTTGACGCAAAATATGAGCGTCATTCGTCAAGAATAACGTGTGCTGCTAAATATTTTTAATTTTACACCTTCAGTGATTTCCATACGTTGACTAATCTGTGGCTGGGCACCACAAAATCAAAACCGGCCACCACACATTGATGTTCTATATTGTAGGCCTACTACAATCGTGAATATTTTGTTAAAGGGGAACTTGGCAACTATTTCAACGTAATAAACCCGTTTAGAAATCATTTGGATGGTTAAATGACCTGTTCCGGTGAAAATGGTGACTTTTCCCGCTGCCCCTAGCGTCCCCAGGCAGAAAACCAACCTTGCAACATTGAGACTACCGTCCCGAAAAGATAAGTGAGAAACAAGAAACTAGTTTTAAATCGTGTTTCTTACCTTGTAACATTCACATTGTCTGCCAAACTTATGCTAACCGTTTTGCTAGCTTGTAAACAAATCCATGTGCTTTATCGTTACCTTTGTCCACAGTTTGAAATAGCATAATGCACAATTTCTCCAGCAGAGGGGGAAATCCTGCCAAGTTTCCCTTTAAATGCACATGCAGAGGAGGAGCAGCGGGCTCGTTACGAGAGAGAGCGGTCGGGGCGAGGAAAGGCTTTGTGAGTAAAAAGTGCAGCTCAATGAAATTATTTTATCTTATCTTTAATTTAAGTTGAAGGATTGTTGTTGCCACATAGAAGCACTGCATAGAACACAGTGGGCTAAATTGCTATTAAATCCGGTTAGCATCATGACCATGCTGCACAAATTTGTTCAAAACTGCTGCATTAAAGTTAAAGTAAACTCTGCTAAGGTCTTATCACAACATAGTACATTGAGGAGACTAAACTAAGTTAAGTTACAGTATGCAATCAAGCAGTATCTCAAAGCTAACGTTAGAATACTGTTTGGATGTCAAGTTTAGCATGCTTACTTGCAGCTGCTTGTATTCGTTACTCATGCAGGGCTCATTTTATTGACTCTGAATGTTTGCAAAATCCCAATGTAAATGGAAAAGTGTTTTCCAAGACTCAAAAGTGCTTGTCCAAAGGAGAAGTACGAACCGTTATTTGAACTAACTACGTTATGAATTGCATCCACACATCAGCAGGCTTTTAACGGTGTTAATGTTAATTGCAAGGATTCCCACACAAACGTCTTAAAATGACACTCAATTAGACATACACTACTGAACTTCATTGAATGCTACCTCTGACTAAGAATGCATTACTTTGCACTTGTATAGTCTTTTATTTTGGAATCTTAAGAGCAATAAACATATATTGCAATGTTTTCATGTTTTTTCATTCAGATATGTTACAAATAAACATATCTAAGTTGCTATTAGTGAATTAATGGGGAGATAATCGAATCGAAAGCGAATCAGACTGAAAAAATGAATCGTTAGATTTATCTGCATCGAAAAAATAATCGCTAGATTAATCGTTTAAAAAATAATCGTTTATCCCAGCCCTAATTGCTAACAATGAACTGCATGACAACCGAAGAGTTAACATTTCGATGTTTAATGTTGAAGATTCAGACATTAGGTTGTTCACATGAAGTTGTAATAGCCTAGTAGTTTCCTGTTGAACCAATGTAATTAAAATAGGGTAATAATAAAGATTGTAACCACAATGAAGTGAACTCCATAAAGGAACTTGTCCTTTGTTTTTGTTGCCATGAGAAGGTAGTAGGCTGCTGCATTTGCGAGGCATATCTTTTAACAACCGGCATCATTGCATTTCATTTGGTCCACTGCAATACCTTTGATTTATTTTGTAAACATCTTTTTTGTACATTGCTGTGGGTCATTCCCATTATCTTTGTTCATTAATCAAAATCACCTGTAAGGGTAATTTAAACATTTAAAAACAGTCTTATAAAACATGATTTGGAAACTTGAGACATATTTGGGGGGGGGGGGGGGGGGAGGGGAGTTGACACCAATTGCTTCTGATTTCATAATGCATGAAGAAGCCATGCATTGTTTAATTTCTGTGGTAGATACATTGCAAGCCTGTATTTATGTTTCCTTGAAAAGTTCTGAATGTAAATCTCTGCACACAATAGATACCATCAGGTTTGATCAGGGCTGCACACAAAATGCCCACTTTTGGACTTTGGATGGTTAAATAATTTCCTCTTCCACAATTTTATACATTTTGTATCTCTGGACTGGAATGTCGTACAGACTTATGATGTGACATATTTTGTTTCTCTCCACAGAAATCATGGATGACAGCAGCATGGATGACAGCGGCATGTATACCAGCGGTGGTGAATCCCAGGTAAGTATAGCACTAACTTTGGATATTTCTTATTTTAAATTTATTTTAAATGTATTGTTGGGTGTAATTTTGTCTTTCTTTTTTAGGCTACCACAATATTATTCTCCAGGAGTGTAAGTCTTACTTAAAGGATAATTCCGGTGTGATTTGGACCTAAAGTGTGTTGAAACATGATACCGAGTGTGAGCGTATGTCTCATAGCTCACCTCGGCTTGTCCCCTGCACTCCAAAATCTGGCGCTAGTTAGCCGATGCTACCAACATAGTGTTTCGTTGTGGTGCCTCGGGCATCGGCCTAGCCATGCAAATAAATCACTGTTTTACACCATTTACGAGGCTCAAAGTAGCTCCATACTTCATTGTTAGACTTCCGAGGGCCTTGACATTTAAAACGAGACATGGAGAACTTTGAAAAAGCACTGGTAGTTTATTTACAAGACGATTTATACAGACAGTACCTTAAGGAATTTTACCGTTCAACGCCATCTTGAATTAAGTCACGATAAGTCGAGCGAGGAGTACGAACAAACAGGTCTGATAAGGGATCAGATTCCAAAAATAATTCCGTAAAAATGCATGGATTCTAGTTGCTGCTACTGGAAGAAACTGTAATCCATGCATTTCCACTGAATTATTTTTGGAATCTGATCTCTTATCATACCTGTTCATTCTTACTCGTTGCTCGACTTATCGTGACTAAATTCAAGATGGCTGCAAACGCTAAACTTCGTGAAGATACTGTCTGTATAAATCGTCTTGTAAGTAAACTACCAGTGCTTTTTCAAAGTTCTCAATGTCTCGTTTTAAATGTCAGGGCCCTCTTCACCTTCTCCACCTCCACCTCTACCAATGAAGTGTGGAGATACATTGAGCCTCGTAAATGGTGTAAAACAGTGATTTATTTGCATGGCTAGCCCGATGCCGAAGCACCACCATTGAAAAAGCTGTTGGTAGCATCGGCTAACTAGCGCCAGATTTTGGAGTGCAGGGGACAAGCCGAGATGGGCTATGAGACATACGTTCACACTCGGTATCATGTTTCAATACACTTTAGGTCAATATCACACCGGAATTCTCCTTTAATAACAATAAGAAGGTAAATATTTTAAGGATGCATTTTAAATATTTAATAAAAAACTTTATTTTTCAACCCCCTTGCAGGAGGGTGACTTTGTGTCGCCCTCTGAGTTTGAGGACGATGGGCACAGCCCTCTTCCTTCTCCACCTCCACCTCCACCTCCACCTTCACCACCACCCCAGGGCTTGCTCCCCAGACAGCCCAGACTGTGGCTGGAGAATGACATGGATGGCTATCTTGGTGACGAGGAAGATAGCGATGAGGATGATAATTTGTAATTTTGTATATTCTTTATCTTCTTCGGCCCTTATTGCTTAGTTGTGCTTTTTATATTATATACTTTTAATTACTTTTTCTGCTGCTATTGAATGTTTGTGTGTTGTCTGTATTCTACTGTGACCTTGAATTATGTGTAATGTGTAATAAACGTGTAACTGTGATAAATGTGTATAACTGTGTAATAACCGTGTACTGGAGTATGGGATTGGGTTAGGTTAGGTTAGGATTAGGGGTTAGGTTAGGTTAGGAAATTAGAATTAAAATTTTATTTTAGTGTGTAGTTGGTTTGACTATTGTGCACTGGCCAGTTGTTCTCGCCCCACTATTCCCATCTAAAAGTCAAATTAAATAAAAGTTAAAAAGAAGAGATAAAAGAGAGGAGCTATAAAAGACACAGAGTGGTTTAAAACTTTAATTTAATTTTTCATTAAGACCTTGTGGGTGTAGTGTTTGAAGTTTTAAAATCCACAATCTCTCTGTTCTTTTCCTCTGTAAAATTGTCCAGCCTGGGTTCCCTTCAATCGTATGCGAATCTGCAGCTAGCGTAACATGTTCATCACATATGACTCTTTCATTAGCGGGTTTTCACTCTTGGCCCCTTAGTGGCAGCATGGGAGAATGACAGTCTGTTACATTTTTCATCACATATGAGTCTTGAGTTAGCGCGTATTCACTCTTGGCCCCTTAGTGGCAGTATGGGAGAATGACAGTCTGTTACATTTTTCATCACATATGAGTCTTGAGTTAGCGGGTTTTCACTCTTGGCCCCTTAGTGGCAGTATGGGAGAATGACAGTCTGTTACATTTTCCATCACATACGAGTCTTGAGTTAGCGCTTTTTCACTCTTTGCCCCTTAGTGGCAGTATGGGAGAATGACAGTCTGTTACATTTTTCATCACATATGAGTCTTGAGTTAGCGCGTATTCACTCTTGGCCCCTTAGTGGCAGTATGGGAGAATGACAGTCTGTTACATTTTTCATCACATATGAGTCTTGAGTTAGCGCGTATTCACTCTTGGCCCCTTAGTGGCAGTATGGGAGAATGACAGTCTGTTACATTTTCCATCACATATGAGTCTTGAGTTAGCGGGTTTTCACTCTTGGCCCCTTAGTGGCAGTATGGGAGAATGACAGTCTGTTACATTTTCCATCACATACGAGTCTTGAGTTAGCGCTTTTTCACTCTTTGCCCCTTAGTGGCAGTATGGGAGAATGACAGTCTGTTACATTTTTCATCACATATGAGTCTTGAGTTAGCGCGTATTCACTCTTGGCCCCTTAGTGGCAGTATGGGAGAATGACAGTCTGTTACATTTTTCATCACATATGAGTCTTGAGTTAGCGCGTATTCACTCTTGGCCCCTTAGTGGCAGTATGGGAGAATGACAGTCTGTTACATTTTCCATCACATACGAGTCTTGAGTTAGCACTTTTTCACTCTTGGCCCCTTAGTGGCAGTATGGGAGAATGACAGTCTGTTACATTTTCCATCACATACGAGTCTTGAGTTAGCGCTTTTTCAGTCTTGGCCCCTTAGTGGCAGTATGGGAGAATGACAGTCTGTTACATGTTCATCACATATGACTCTTGAGTTAGCGCCTGGAGGTTTGCTAGGGCCGGAATCATATACGAACCCGCAGGTATACCATGGGTTTGAGATTTTTTCGGCTCTGCTTAAGGCTTTAACCCTTGCGAGGTTAGCTTAAGTGGGGCACAGTGCACCAGTACTTATCGGTGCTTAAGCCTGGTTGTCCGTGGGGGGGGTGGTACCCAGAGGGGGGGGGTGTTTGCCACTTTGTGTTGCGGGCTTAGCATAGAGGGTGTTAGCTAGTTTGATAAAAAAAGTTGACCATTCCCACTTCAGAGGTGGACCTGTGGGTGGTAGCATGGAGCTACGAGTCTGAAATTCAAGTCAGACCTTCTGCACATGACCCAGATGGAGCGTGCAAAGTTTCATCTCTCTAGCTGTAACGCAAAGCAATGTGCCTGCAAAAACTACTTTTTTGGCGATTTAACATTTTGCCAATTTTACATTTTTAGCCAAAAAACTCCCTTATGTTGGTCCGATCAGTATGAAATCAGAATATGTTTAACAACGGGACGTCACAAACAAGCCAGGCTCAGTTTGGAGTGGGTGGATTATTCCCGGAAGGAGATAAACGGTTCGAAACGTACAAGGTTTCCCTCTTCTGCCTCGGTAACGCTAGGTGCTAGAGGGATGGGACCAAGACGCAAGGCACCGCCTAGAGGCCCCTGACAACTGTTCCAAAAGTGGGATCTCTGAGACATCCACAAAAAAAACTGTGTAGGAAAAACATAAAAAAAATTGACCATTCCCAATTCAGAGGTGGACCTGTGGGTGGCAGCATGGAGCTACGAGTCTGAAATTCAAGTCAGACCTTCTGCACATGACCCAGATGGAGCGTGCAAAGTTTCATCTCTCTAGCTGTAACGCAAAGCAATGTGCCGGCAAAAACTACTTTTTTGGCGATTTAACATTTTGCCAATTTTACATTTTTAGCCAAAAAACTCCCTTATGTTGGTCCGATCAGTATGAAATCAGAATATGTTTAACAACGGGACGTCACAAACAAGCCAGGCTCAGTTTGGAGTGGGTGGATTATTCCCGGAAGGAGATAAACGGTTCGAAACGTACAAGGTTTCCCTCTTCTGCCTCGGTAACGCTAGGTGCTAGAGGGATGGGACCAAGACGCAAGGCACCGCCTAGAGGCCCCTGACAACTGTTCCAAAAGTGGGATCTCTGAGACATCCACAAAAAAAACTGTGTAGGAAAAACATAAAAAAAATTGACCATTCCCACTTCAGAGGTGGACCTGTGGGTGGTAGCATGGAGCTACGAGTCTGAAATTCAAGTCAGACCTTCTGCACATGACCCAGATGGAGCGTGCAAAGTTTCATCTCTCTAGCTGTAACGCAAAGCAATGTGCCTGCAAAAACTACTTTTTTGGCGATTTAACATTTTGCCAATTTTACATTTTTAGCCAAAAAACTCCCTTATGTTGGTCCGATCAGTATGAAATCAGAATATGTTTAACAACGGGACGTCACAAACAAGCCAGGCTCAGTTTGGAGTGGGTGGATTATTCCCGGAAGGAGATAAACGGTTCGAAACGTACAAGGTTTCCCTCTTCTGCCTCGGTAACGCTAGGTGCTAGAGGGATGGGACCAAGACGCAAGGCACCGCCTAGAGGCCCCTGACAACTGTTCCAAAAGTGGGATCTCTGAGACATCCACAAAAAAAACTGTGTAGGAAAAACATAAAAAAAATTGACCATTCCCACTTCAGAGGTGGACCTGTGGGTGGCAGCATGGAGCTACGAGTCTGAAATTCAAGTCAGACCTTCTGCACATGACCCAGATGGAGCGTGCAAAGTTTCATCTCTCTAGCTGTAACGCAAAGCAATGTGCCTGCAAAAACTACTTTTTTGGCGATTTAACATTTTGCCAATTTTACATTTTTAGCCAAAAAACTCCCTTATGTTGGTCCGATCAGTATGAAATCAGAATATGTTTAACAACGGGACGTCACAAACAAGCCAGGCTCAGTTTGGAGTGGGTGGATTATTCCCGGAAGGAGATAAACGGTTCGAAACGTACAAGGTTTCCCTCTTCTGCCTCGGTAACGCTAGGTGCTAGAGGGATGGGACCAAGACGCAAGGCACCGCCTAGAGGCCCCTGACAACTGTTCCAAAAGTGGGATCTCTGAGACATCCACAAAAAAAACTGTGTAGGAAAAACATAAAAAAAATTGACCATTCCCACTTCAGAGGTGGACCTGTGGGTGGCAGCATGGAGCTACGAGTCTGAAATTCAAGTCAGACCTTCTGCACATGACCCAGATGGAGCGTGCAAAGTTTCATCTCTCTAGCTGTAACGCAAAGCAATGTGCCTGCAAAAACTACTTTTTTGGCGATTTAACATTTTGCCAATTTTACATTTTTAGCCAAAAAACTCCCTTATGTTGGTCCGGTCAGTATGAAATCAGAATATGTTTAACAACGGGACGTCACAAACAAGCCAGGCTCAGTTTGGAGTGGGTGGATTATTCCCGGAAGGAGATAAACGGTTCGAAACGTACAAGGTTTCCCTCTTCTGCCTCGGTAACGCTAGGTGCTAGAGGGATGGGACCAAGACGCAAGGCACCGCCTAGAGGCCCCTGACAACTGTTCCAAAAGTGGGATCTCTGAGACATCCACAAAAAAAACTGTGTAGGAAAAACATAAAAAAAATTGACCATTCCCACTTCAGAGGTGGACCTGTGGGTGGCAGCATGGAGCTACGAGTCTGAAATTCAAGTCAGACCTTCTGCACATGACCCAGATGGAGCGTGCAAAGTTTCATCTCTCTAGCTGTAACGCAAAGCAATGTGCCTGCAAAAACTACTTTTTTGGCGATTTAACATTTTGCCAATTTTACATTTTTAGCCAAAAAACTCCCTTATGTTGGTCCGATCAGTATGAAATCAGAATATGTTTAACAACGGGACGTCTCAAACAAGCCAGGCTCAGTTTGGAGTGGGTGGATTATTCCCGGAAGGAGATAAACGGTTTGAAACGTACAAGGTTTCCCTCTTCTGCCTCGGTAACGCTAGGTGCTAGAGGGATGGGACCAAGACGCAAGGCACCGCCTAGAGGCCCCTGACAACTGTTCCAAAAGTGGGATCTCTGAGACACCCACAAAAAAAACTGTGAAGGAAAAACATAAAAAAAGTTGACCATTCCCACTTCAGAGGTGGACCTGTGGGTGGTAGCATGGAGCTACGAGGCTGAAATTCAAGTCAGACCTTCTGCACATGACCCAGATGGAGCGTGCAAAGTTTCATCTCTCTAGCTGTAACGCAAAGCAATGTGCCGGCAAAAACTACTTTTTTGGCGATTTAACATTTAGCCATTTTCAAATTTTTGGCCAAAAAACACACATATGTTGGTCAGGTGAGTAAATATATAGCGTTGCTAGGGTACATATGGCGTTTACTATGCTAAATACCGTGGTTGCTATGGTGGTTACTGTGGTCATATTCTGGTGGTTGCTAGGTTGTTGCTAGGGATAGGGGGTAATAGCCACAAGTGCACCGGGGTGCAGTTGGTTTTTTGGCCACAAGTCGTGCAGCGTTGGTGTTAGACTGGCGGCACCCCCATGCGCCCCCATGTTTTCTGACGCTCCGGACGCAATGGCGCCACCCCCGTCTCGCTGTGACCTTGCGTCGCGGAGCTAGGCGGTTGGCTAGGGCCAGAATCATATACGAATCCGCAGTTAGCGTGCTTCCACATGCGGGGGGGGGGTCGGGATTCACATGTGAGCGCCTCCCTAGCGTGACTAGTGTCGCCCTCGTGTGGAAATCAGGCAGCTATGCCTCAGTGTTTTCACTCTCACTATCCCTGACTATGATAGGAGGTAATAGCCACAAGTGCACCGGGGTGCAGTTGGTTTTTTGGCCACAAGTCGTGCAGCGTTGGTATTAGACTGGCGGCACCCCCATGCGCCCCCATGTTTTCTGACGCTCCGGACGCAATGGCGCCACCCCCGTCTCGCTGTGACCTTGCGTCGCGGAGCTAGGCGGTTGGCTAGGGCCAGAATCATATACGAATCCGCAGTTAGCGTGCTTCCACATGCGGGGGGGGGTCGGGATTCACATGTGAGCGCCTCCCTAGCGTGACTAGTGTCGCCCTCGTGTGGAAATCAGGCAGCTATGCCTCAGTGTTTTCACTCTCACTATCCCTGACTATGATAGGGGGTAATAGCCACAAGTGCACCGGGGTGCAGTTGGTTTTTTGGCCACAAGTCGTGCAGCGTTGGTGGTAGACTGGCGGCACCCCCATGCGCCCCCATGTTTTCTGACGCTCCGGACGCAATGGCGCCACCCCCGTCTCGCTGTGACCTTGCGTCGCGGAGCTAGGCGGTTGGCTAGGGCCAGAATCATATACGAATCCGCAGTTAGCGTGACATGTTCATCACATACGACTCTTGACTTAGCGGGTTTTCACTCTTGGCCCCTTAGTGGCAGTATGGGAGAATGACAGTCTGTTACATTTTCCATCACATACGAGTCTTGAGTTAGCGCTTTTTCAGTCTTGGCCCCTTAGTGGCAGTATGGGAGAATGACAGTCTGTTACATGTTCATCACATATGACTCTTGAGTTAGCGCCTGGAGGTTTGCTAGGGCCGGAATCATATACGAACCCGCAGGTATACCATGGGTTTGAGATTTTTTCGGCTCTGCTTAAGGCTTTAACCCTTGCGAGGTTAGCTTAAGTGGGGCACAGTGCACCAGTACTTATCGGTGCTTAAGCCTGGTTGTCCGTGGGGGGGGTGGTACCCAGAGGGGGGGGGCGTTTGCCACTTTGTGTTGCGGGCTTAGCATAGAGGGTGTTAGCTAGTTTGATTAGCGTGTTTAATTTGGGTTAAGTTTAGGAGTAGGATACAGGGTAATGCTCCCAGGCTCACACACACGCGCGCAGGGGACAGAGAGGAGTCTTTGGAGCCTCTGTGAGCAGCTGGGGCCTGTGGGTGGGTGTGTGTGTGTGTAGGGGTGCTGCAGTGGGTATAGCACAGCATCTAGGCCCAAGCATCTAGGCACAGCATCTAGGCCCAACTTTAATAATAATAATGTAATAATAATAATAAGTTGGGGCCTCTCTGAGCAGCTGGAGCCTCTCTGAGCAACAGGCCCCTCTCACTGTCCCTCTCTATCACCTGCGCGCGCGTGTGTGCGTGTGTGTGGCTGTGCTTGGTGGGGGGGGTCTAGCGCAGCTCTCTGTGTCTCTCCCTGCTCCTAGGCCCAAGTTGAGCCCGTCTGAGCACAAGCACTCATCCCCAGGCCTCTCCCGGCCCGTCCGATCACAGTAGCTAGTAGGCCTCTCACAAGGCCTTAGCTTAAGCTAATGTGTGTGTGTTTGGGGGGGAGGGGGGGGGGGCGCTCAGGATCGGGTGAGATTCTAGATTAATTTTGACGCACCGGACGCAACGCCGCCATCCCCGTCTCGCTGTGACCTTGCGTCGCGGAGCTAGGAGGTTTGCTAGGGCCGGAATCATATACGAACCCGCAGGTATACCATGGGTTTGAGATTTTTTCGGCTCTGCTTAAGGCTTTAACCCTTGCGAGGTTAGCTTAAGTGGGGCACAGTGCACCAGTACTTATCGGTGCTTAAGCCTGGTTGTCCGTGGGGGGGGTGGTACCCAGAGTGGGGGGGCGTTTGCCACTTTGTGTTGCGGGCTTAGCATAGAGGGTGTTAGCTAGTTTGATTAGCGTGTTTATTTTGGGTTAAGTTTAGGAGTAGGATACAGGGTAATGCTCCCAGGCTCACACACACGCGCGCAGGGGACAGAGAGGAGTCTTTGGAGCCTCTGTGAGCAGCTGCGGCCTGTGTGAGAACACGCACTGTCTCCTAGGCCTCTCTGTGCCTCTCCAAGCGTCAGGGCTCAAACCAGAGGTCAAGCTGTAGCTAGTAGGCCTCTGACAAGGCCTCGGCCTAAGTTTGGGCCTCTGTGAGTAGCCGCAGCCCGTGTGAGCACAAGCACTCTTCCCCAAGCCTCTCCAAGCATCAGGGGTCAAGTCAGAGGTCAGCAGTAGCTAGTAGGCCTCTCACAAGGCCTCAGCCTAAGCTGGAGGATTGGGTTAGATTGTAAATTAATTTTGGGAGAACAGAGTCTAGGTTGTGCTAGCTGTGGAAAAGGGGATAGGGAAGAGGTTGGGCCTCTGTTCGTGTATTAATCGGGGTTAAGTTTAGATGAAGGATACAGGGTAATGCTCCCAGGCTCACACACACGCGCGCAGGGGACAGAGAGGAGTCTTTGGAGCCTCTGTGAGCAGCTGGGGCCTGTGGGTGGGTGTGTGTGTGTGTAGGGGTGCTGCAGTGGGTATAGCACAGCATCTAGGCCCAACTTTAATAATAATAATGTAATAATAATAATAAGTCGGGGCCTCTCTGAGCAGCTGGAGCCTCTCTGAGCAACAGGCCCCTCTCACTGTCCCTCTCTATCACCTGCGCGCGCGTGCGTGCGTGTGTGTGGCTGTGCTTGGTGGGGGGGGTCTAGCGCAGCTCTCTGTGTCTCTCCCTGCTCCTAGGCCCGAGTTGAGCCCGTCTGAGCACAAGCACTCATCCCCAGGCCTCTCCCGGCCCGTCCCGTCACAGTAGCTAGTAGGCCTCTCACAAGGCCTTAGCCTAAGCTAATGTGTGTGTGTTTGGGGGGGGGTGGGGGAGGGGGCGCTCAGGATCGGGTGAGATTCTAGATTCATTTTGACGCTCCGGACGCAACGCCGCCACCCCCGTCTCGCTGTGACCTTGCGTCGCGGAGATAGGCGGTTGGCTAGGGCCAGAATCGTATGTGAATCCGCAGCTAGCGTGACATGTTCATCACATACGACTCTTGACTTAGCGGGTTTTCACTCTTGGCCCCTTAGTGGCAGTATGGGAGAATGACAGTCTGTTACATTTTCCATCACATACGAGTCTTGAGTTAGCGCTTTTTCACTCTTGGCCCCTTAGTGGCAGTATGGGAGAATGACAGTCTGTTACATTTTCCATCACATACGAGTCTTGAGTTAGCGCTTTTTCACTCTTGGCCCCTTAGTGGCAGTATGGGAGAATGACAGTCTGTTACATTTTTCATCACATATGAGTCTTGAGTTAGCGCGTATTCACTCTTGGCCCCTTAGTGGCAGTATGGGAGAATGACAGTCTGTTACATTTTCCATCACATACGAGTCTTGAGTTAGCGCTTTTTCACTCTTGGCCCCTTAGTGGCAGTATGGGAGAATGACAGTCTGTTACATTTTCCATCACATACGAGTCTTGAGTTAGCGCTTTTTCAGTCTTGGCCCCTTAGTGGCAGTATGGGAGAATGACAGTCTGTTACATGTTCATCACATATGACTCTTGAGTTAGCGCCTGGAGGTTTGCTAGGGCCGGAATCATATACGAACCCGCAGGTATACCATGGGTTTGAGATTTTTTCGGCTCTGCTTAAGGCTTTAACCCTTGCGAGGTTAGCTTAAGTGGGGCACAGTGCACCAGTACTTATCGGTGCTTAAGCCTGGTTGTCCGTGGGGGGGGTGGTACCCAGAGGGGGGGGGCGTTTGCCACTTTGTGTTGCGGGCTTAGCATAGAGGGTGTTAGCTAGTTTGATTAGCGTGTTTAATTTGGGTTAAGTTTAGGAGTAGGATACAGGGTAATGCTCCCAGGCTCACACACACGCGCGCAGGGGACAGAGAGGAGTCTTTGGAGCCTCTGTGAGCAGCTGCAGCCTGTGTGAGAACACGCACTGTCTCCTAGGCCTCTCTGTGCCTCTCCGAGCGTCAGGGCTCAAAGCAGAGGTCAAGCTGTAGCTAGTAGGCCTCTGACAAGGCCTCGGCCTAAGTTTGGGCCTCTGTGAGTAGCCGCAGCCCGTGTGAGCACAAGCACTCTTCCCCAAGCCTCTCCAAGCATCAGGGGTCAAGTCAGAGGTCAGCAGTAGCTAGTAGGCCTCTCACAAGGCCTCAGCCTAAGCTGGAGGATTGGGTTAGATTGTAAATTAATTTTGGGAGAACAGAGTCTAGGTTGTGCTAGCTGTGGAAAAGGGGATAGGGAAGAGGTTGGGCCTCTGTTCGTGTATTAATCGGGGTTAAGTTTAGATGTAGGATACAGGGTAATGCTCCCAGGCTCACACACACGCGCGCAGGGGACAGAGAGGAGTCTTTGGAGCCTCTGTGAGCAGCTGGGGCCTGTGGGTGGGTGTGTGTGTGTGTAGGGGTGCTGCAGTGGGTATAGCACAGCATCTAGGCCCAACTTTAATAATAATAATGTAATAATAATAATAAGTCGGGGCCTCTCTGAGCAGCTGGAGCCTCTCTGAGCAACAGGCCCCTCTCACTGTCCCTCTCTATCACCTGCGCGCGCGTGCGTGCGTGTGTGTGGCTGTGCTTGGTGGGGGGGGTCTAGCGCAGCTCTCTGTGTCTCTCCCTGCTCCTAGGCCCGAGTTGAGCCCGTCTGAGCACAAGCACTCATCCCCAGGCCTCTCCCGGCCCGTCCCGTCACAGTAGCTAGTAGGCCTCTCACAAGGCCTTAGCCTAAGCTAATGTGTGTGTGTTTGGGGGGGGGTGGGGGAGGGGGCGCTCAGGATCGGGTGAGATTCTAGATTAATTTTGACGCTCCGGACGCAACGCCGCCACCCCCGTCTCGCTGTGACCTTGCGTCGCGGAGATAGGCGGTTGGCTAGGGCCAGAATCGTATGTGAATCCGCAGCTAGCGTGACATGTTCATCACATACGACTCTTGACTTAGCGGGTTTTCACTCTTGGCCCCTTAGTGGCAGTATGGGAGAATGACAGTCTGTTACATTTTCCATCACATACGACTCTTGACTTAGCGGGTTTTCACTCTTGGCCCCTTAGTGGCAGTATGGGAGAATGACAGTCTGTTACATTTTCCATCACATACGAGTCTTGAGTTAGCGCGTATTCACTCTTGGCCCCTTAGTGGCAGTATGGGAGAATGACAGTCTGTTACATTTTTCATCACATATGAGTCTTGAGTTAGCGCGTATTCACTCTTGGCCCCTTAGTGGCAGTATGGGAGAATGACAGTCTGTTACATTTTCCATCACATACGAGTCTTGAGTTAGCGCTTTTTCACTCTTGGCCCCTTAGTGGCAGTATGGGAGAATGACAGTCTGTTACATTTTCCATCACATACGAGTCTTGAGTTAGCGCTTTTTCAGTCTTGGCCCCTTAGTGGCAGTATGGGAGAATGACAGTCTGTTACATTTTTCATCACATATGAGTCTTGAGTTAGCGCGTATTCACTCTTGGCCCCTTAGTGGCAGTATGGGAGAATGACAGTCTGTTACATTTTTCATCACATATGAGTCTTGAGTTAGCGCGTATTCACTCTTGGCCCCTTAGTGGCAGTATGGGAGAATGACAGTCTGTTACATTTTCCATCACATACGAGTCTTGAGTTAGCACTTTTTCACTCTTGGCCCCTTAGTGGCAGTATGGGAGAATGACAGTCTGTTACATTTTCCATCACATACGAGTCTTGAGTTAGCGCTTTTTCAGTCTTGGCCCCTTAGTGGCAGTATGGGAGAATGACAGTCTGTTACATGTTCATCACATATGACTCTTGAGTTAGCGCCTGGAGGTTTGCTAGGGCCGGAATCATATACGAACCCGCAGGTATACCATGGGTTTGAGATTTTTTCGGCTCTGCTTAAGGCTTTAACCCTTAACCCTTAAGTCCGCAGCTAGCGTGCCTTCCACATTCAGGGGGCGTCGGGATTCACATGTGAGCGCCTCCCTAGCGTGACTAGTGTCGCCCTCGTGTGGAAATCAGGCAGCTATGCCTCAGTGGCCGTGGTCTGTTTCATCACCGAGATACAGCCGTGCGCAACACCTGGAATCACATTTCTTGAATTTCCCCTGGGGATCAATAAAGTATCTATCTATCTATCTATCTATCTATCTATCTATCATATGAATCGGGGTCTACTGCCAATAGCCAAGGCCCATAGCTTGGAGTTCAGCCCGCTCTCCTTGGTCACAAGAGATGTGTACACCTTCAGCCTAAAACCAGCAGGTTCCCCACGGTTGTCACCCTATTGAAACCCTGTCTCCTGCTTAACCTTCCCTTCCTATTCACGCTGTACATCTGCATACACATATATGAATGTATCTAAACATCTGTGTATTAGGCTACATATTACATATGTATACCTGTACATCTGTACATTGCCTTATATATAGTAGTACAGCATATTTTGTATATTAACATACTTCAGCTGCACATTGCTCTTTAGTAAATCAATACTTATTCATACCCATCTTTACCCTGCTACTTGCCCTTCCTATTAGATGCTAAACTGTATTTCCGTTACTCTGTATTCACACATATTGACAATAAAACTATTAAGACCACAATTAGGCATCTCATTCCAAGATACGGTGTACAATGAAACACTACATTACCATATAATATTTGACTCATGATTGCAAAACCCTTTACCATGAAGCACATATGATTACTGGCCACCATGCATATATGGTGTACTCTATCAGATATCATATATGATAGCAGGGTTGTCTTTTAAACTGTGGGTTTGAGCGTCATATGTGACAATCATGTAGTGTGTGTGTGTGTGTGTGTGTGTGTCTGTGTGAGTGAGACGTATCAGAGAGAGAGAGAGAGAGAGAGAGAGAGAGAGAGAGAGAGATCTCCACATGTGTTGCACGGCAGCTCATGTGGTGCACTGTAACAGGTCTGCACATGTGGTTTGCAGATAGCAGATTTAAGCACCAACCACAATTTGTCATTTCACTGCAAGTATTTCAAGTGGTTGCACTGACTGTTGAAAGTTTGTGTAGTGGATTATATCGAGGTTTCACAGATAATGGCAGAAAAACCAGAGGAAACCATCTCTGACAACAAAACACCACAAAACCCTCCAACTGATGACGATGAGGAAATCAGCATTTGGTCTTTCGACGAGGAGGAAATGGATGAGGCGGACTATTCCAAACTAAGTGTACCACTGCCACAAACCTCAACTTTGGATGATGAAGACTCTGATGTTCCCGAAACAAAAGCTCTAAAACAAAAAATGGATAGGATTAAGAAAATCCGAGTGGCACCAATTAAAAAATCAAGCCTTCAACCAAGTCTACCACCCTCTTCAAGCACAGATGACCAGATGGATGTGGACAGTGGATTCTCGGTGAGAATCGTGTTAGTTGTTCCATAACATAATGCTTAAATATCTCTGTTTAGTCAGTCTGGATAAGTCACTGGGTAGCTATGTGTGGATGATTGAAATAGTAGCCAATAATGGTCAACAATATGGTTGTAATAGAAGTGATGAGTCCCAGAAAAATGTACAGGATTATCAGATTTTTGGGAGATTCATAAATTCCAAAGTGAAAAATATGATGACATGGAATCTCCACCCAACATTTCCATACAGGTTACAATAGCGACCCCAGCGAGAACTGATGAAGATGTAAGGGCTGCAGGTTCGGCTGAAAGCACTAGAAGGTGTTGGAGGCAAGACGAGAAAGCCCTCATTGACCAAGATCCATCAAAGTCACACAGGATTGCCTTTGAAGAGTACAACAAGAATTGCTCACAAAATAATACACCTTCAAGAGGCTTTAATGCATTCAAACGCCAAAGGCAACGCATGATGGCCTTAAAAAAAAAACCTTGACGCACATGTTTAATGTCTAAAATTGCTCATTAGTGGTGTTCAATACCTTATTTTCCCACTGAATAATTGAGTGGTAAATAAATAAATATGTTGGCGAAAATAAATATTGTGTGTGCGATTCTTTAAAGAGAACACCTTAAACTATATTATATCAGTTATCATGTAACATGAAGTATTCTGAACAGATAAGAAGTCCAGTAATATTTCATGGTGTATTCTAGTTTAGAAATGTGTAAAAGCATTGTCAGTTTGTCATGACATAAAAAAGTGTTGGAACTGTGTCATGTAGTTTGTTGCCACTTTCACTCCAGTCTTAAGTTCTGCAGCCACATGGCAACAAAAAAAAATGTCAAAATAGCGATGTAGTTTGCCGCTAAACATGATGTACACGTATGTGTACAGATGGACTTAATCCACTTAGGCTATATTAAACATGTTAATATGTTATCAAAAACGTTCCCAGGAGCAGCAGATGTAATGAAGCTTATAGCTTTTATACTTATCAGGTTCCAGTGAGCTCAAATAGCAAAGAGATATCAACAATACAGATCAAACAAGACAGGGGTATCAGAGGTGAATGCATGCAAAATACACATTACAGTGTTGTAGTGGAAATACGGCAATTGGTTAAACATTTGGTAAAAAAAAAAACATTTCGTAAAAAAATCACATAAATAGTTGCTTGACCTTGAATACCCCAATTATGTTTTGATTATTTCACTGATACTTAATTCACTCACATTTTTCAAAAAAATAGAAAATTGTATTCCATTGTATTTCATTTGTAAAGATAATTATGGAAGTTAGAAATTTCCCTTTTTTTGTTTGTCTGTTTTTATTTTTATTTATATAAAATATGATCAAAGGACATGAAAGTGCCAGTAGTCTAAGAATCACCCGCAATCATTTTAAAAGAATTTCACTGCCAGTTCACCAATATTGCCACAGGGTGGCAGTCTTGCCATTGGTAATACAGGCTGTTGATACGGGGCAGCCCAGATTGTAGTAATCCTCCCACGTGGGGTGTTTACAGGTGCCCTTTTTAACTCAACAAGATGCAGAAAAACGAATTCATGCCTTTATCACTAGCAGGTTAGACTACTGCAATGCACTTTTCACTGGTCTTCCCAAAAAACATCTAAAGAAATTGGCACTCATACAGAACTCTGCGGCTAGACTTTTAACTAAGACCAAGAAGAGAGAACACATCACCCCTGTGTTGGCTGAACTGCACTGGCTCCCTATTTCCTATAGAATTGATTTAAAGGTTATGTTAATTACTTACAAAGCTCTAAATGGCATAGCACCTTTATATATCTCTGAGCTTTTAATATCGTATCAACCACAAAGGAAACTTACATCATCCAATTCTAATCTTTAGAATCATTAGAATTATTATTACAGGCAGAGAGTGTTAGGGTGGTGCGGAGCGGAGCAGGAGCCAATCAGCGACGACGATTGCGAGAGAGTCAACCCTACTGCCGAGAAACAGCCCTAACCCGATATTGAAGCGCTGACTTCACTACCAGGCACCTAGTCTAGATTTTTAAAGGTAGAAAAAAAGAGCAGGATATAGCAAGTTTTTTTTTTATTTAAAACAAAAACAATTAAAACAACTATATAATATTTATTATGAAACACAAACTATATACACAATATTTACAAACAAACAAACACTCACACACACACACTCACAAAGTGTCCGCTCAGGGAGGGGGAGCTGCCCCATCACACACACACACACAGTGTCCACTCAAGGAGGGAGAGCTGCCTCATCCCTCAGCTCCATTTCTGCCAGCCACTGCTCCACAGTTCTCCCTCTCCCTTCGGCCCGGGAGCAGAAGGTCTCCTTCTTGTAGCGACTGTGGCCAAACTCTCTGGTTCTAGGTTGGCCACAGCGCCTGCAGTTGAAGTGAGTGACCTTCTTCGCTGGCTTGAGGTCCTCTCCCAGCTCCCGGGCACGGCGCTCTTTCTGCGCCTGGAGCTTATGCCTCCAGGCGGTGCTCCTTGACACTGTTGGAGCAGTGGAGGCTGCGGCTGCGGAGGAGGTGGCACCAGCCTCTGCGCCGGCGGTGGCGTCCGCGCTGGCACCGGTTGATGGGGCGGCTGCTGAGGAGGAGGAGGAGGCAGTGGAGGAGCTGGCCGTGATGAGGTCATAGAGTTCCGGGGCCAGCGGCTGTCTGATGGTGGCAGCCAGACCAGAGGCGTCGGCGGGCGGGTGGTGCTGGAGGGGCTGGTCTGGCTGCTCAGGCTGCTGCAGCAGAGTCCGTGGGGCAGGCAGGGGCTTCGCAGCAGTCTGGGGAGCGCTGGGCCCCGGAAACCGCAATGGCGATGGTGTCCCTCATCATGGCTTTGCTCCTCTGGTTATGCCTTAAAAAAACCAAATGTAACAAATGCACATTAGTAACCATGACGTCACACACACACACACGCACACGCACACGCACACACACACACACAAGCACAGACACACACGCGCGCGCGCGCACACAACTTACGTGAGTCCTTCACAATGAACTTGGTGAAAGCCCGCGCCTCCTGAGATGGCCGCAAGGTCAGCTCGGAGGTCGCTGGCTCAAAATACAAGTTGGGCTCCATTATCTAGAAAGACAAGAAATAAGAATTTAATCAATAAAGTGCTAATACACATGCACTGTTTACATCCTACTAATAACCCATTACTACACACAACAATACCGTTCCCATTCATCAACATACATTAAATATCAGGCGTCCTGTTTACACATTTAAACCATATTTACACTTCGAATTTCGACTCCAAACTGTAATACCTACATCTACGAAGTCTAATGAAAATGTATAATTTAAAACAGCTCATGTTATGGTCATGTTCAGCACTGGCAAGAAAAGCATAAAACAATAACTGTATTATTATAGGAGAAGGACAAAAAAGGCACACACACACACACACACACACACACAAAAACGTAGAAAAGTGAAGTTAAAAATGAAACATCTGTGGTGGGCGTTCCAGAGTATGAGAGCGTGGTGGGAAAATCAGTTGATTGACCTGGAGGATTACATACTCCCGGGTCTCTTGGATACTCCTGCCTCATCTTCAACGACACGTGTGGGGGTAAAACATTCCAGGGAGGATGGTGCAGTGCCTTCTCCTGGCCCTCGACTGCTTCCTAACCTTTACCAAGTGGTTTTCCTTCGATACACTAATGGGATAGAGTAGGTCAGCGGGAATCCAACGGCACCTCGTTAGGAAAAAAAAAAAGTTAAAGAGTGGGGCTTGTTGAGGTCCTGTGTTGCATTGTGTCAGTGTTGTGCAAGTCAGAGCCTTGCGTAGCCAAAGTGATGTAAAAAATATATGTGAAATGCCTGCATCAAGTACTCCCAGAAGAGCACAGAGTAATATCTTAGTGTTGACTGGTGTTCATACACATGTATGTTGATTGGCATCCATGTGTTTCACCATGTCTCAGTGATGACATTCAATCTCAGGGGGTTCTTAAATCCATTTCAGTCCCCAATGTGTCCAAAAATGTGCCTTGTGCTTGTTTGTTTTTTACATGAGATTATGAATGTGGTTATTATTATGCTGTTATGAACACTATATAAATACATTTTTGTTATGTCTTTAATCATTTGACATAAACAATATTGTAATAATGCAAAATGTTTACACAAAACAATTCCACAGTGATCATTAACCAGAATTCATGTTTTTAGCTATATAAAAGTTGACAAAAGAAGTGTGACACACACATGAATTTAGTTTATATTTAGAGCACTGCACTGCTGGGGATAGGTGGCAGAGGTCCCAGCATCGTCAGTTGTGAAATCAAGATCTGGTCTTTTTGAGGAACACACAAGAGAACAGGGGTGTCTCTTTCCAGCTTCAAGAAACTTCAAGACCCAACTCTTTAGAGAGCACCTCCTGTCTTAGCACTTACCCTGCATTACCGTCTCCACCCTGTACAGCACTACTTTCTTCTACACACTTCCCTCTATGTAGCTTGATTGTTAATCCTCGTTTGTATGTCGCTTTGGATAAAAGCATCTGCTAAATGCATACATGTAATGTAATGTAATATTCACCTGTCCAGGACATGGTTCTGTTTCCCAGGGCTACCCGGAACATTGTTCACCTGCAATACAAACAAACAGCGATTTATGTAAATTTCCTAAACCCTAAGCTTGGATCATCTACAGAAACAACAGCAATGAAAACAACAAATACACACACACACACACACACACACACACAAAACAAGTTAAGAAAAAAACATACCACTTCTTTTTCATTTGTAACGACATCTGCCGTGGAGCGTCCTGGGTTATTGAGCACAAAAAAGCCTTTGCTCTCCAATCTCTCAATGAGTGCACGGCAGGGATCTGCGCTGTTCATTAACTCCGCGATCTCACCGTATTCCCAACTTCTGGCCACCTTGGTCCAGTCTTTTTGGGATGTCTTTGCTTGCCTGAGTCGTTCTTTCCGCATTTCCTCCGTGTCTTTTTTCATGCAGACCTTTCTCATATGCGTGGACAAGTTTCCATACGGCTTTTTGCATTTAAGGCAGTAAATGATTTGCCTGTCAGGTCCGTCCCTATAAAAAACATAAATAAACAATGATTTACACACTGTTACAACTGGCTCATGCAGACACGTGCAGAAACAACGGAAGAGTGGATAGGCCTAAAGAGGTCCATCACAATCCACATACACAGAGTCATGAGATCACTGGGATGTGCAATCCCATTTTTAAAATATCAACCTGCCAGGGACTGCAGATGAAAACTAGTTAGTGACTAAATCTGGTGCATTTACATGTTAAGGTCCTGTTGATTAATGTACACTGTTCCTTTCTTTCTTAAAATACATGTAAATAGACAATTGAGATGTATTATTAAGGAATTAGCAAGTATTCAGCGTTTTCTAATTCTTACATTGTATGCCACTTCAACAGCTGTCGATTTAAGTCAAACAAATAATGCACTTCAAGGCAGGGGTTACCTAGAAATCAAAATGAAAACAGAATGAGGTGAATTTAGATAGATAGATAGATAGATAGATAGATACTTTATTGATCCCCAGTGGAAATTCAAGGTCTCAGTAGCACACAGACAATACACACACATTCACTAACAGCAGAAAAAGTAATTAAAGTATATAATATAAAAACACAACTAAGCAAGGACAGTAGAAGAGAAATAATATACTAAATATACTAAAATACAAATTATACTAACACTTTATCTAAATCAATTCTAAAAAACAGTATACACATAGTGTTGATTAATCAATCAAGAGGCACTTGCAATGACTGAGGCAGGGACTGAGCCTGTTATTCTCTGTGCATAGTAAGGTAAGGTAAGGTTCTCTGTGTGAGTGAGTGCAATGGTGATAGTGGTCATGGTGATCGTGCAAATGAGTAAGTCCAACAGTGTAACAATGCAGTAATAAAGTCTAATATATATATATATATATATAACTATTTTAAGAAAAGGTATAAGTGTGGCCACAGCTCGGCTGTGGCATGGAGGGAGGGGTTATGCACATGTGCTAATGTGCTATCAGTGAGGCAGAAAGACAGTGGTAAAAGTTGCTAGTGGATTTAGTCACTCACTTTCTGTGTGTCTGCCACTGTCCCCAGCAACAAAAGAGGTGTGTCTTAAAGTGTGTGTGTGTGTGTCTGTGTGTGTGTGTGTCGCACCCCCGCGATCTCCTCCTTTTGTGATCTCCACTGGTATTATACTACCTGTGAAGTCCGTGTGCATTATTCGCTGGCTGCTACCCGAACTGGCTATGTACTCCGGTAAGAGAGTCGCTGCAACCTTTGGTTTCGTTCAACAGATTTATTGAAATCCAGTTCCAGCAGGTGAATAAAGTGCTTGTTGCTTGCAATGGTATGTGTTCTTTGTGTGTTTAAGTGGGGGTGTGTTTGTATGTGTGTGTGTGTGTGTGTGTGTGGTTTTCTGTAAATAAAGAAATACAAAATATATAAATATAAATTGTACATAAAGAATATAACATACATAAATATATACATATGTATGCACAAAATATACAGACTAATGAGCACTCGACAATATTCACTCTGCAATATACATAATTGCTATGCAATAAATAATTGCTGTGCAAACAACCGAAATGCTGAACGGCAATGGGAATCAACAGAAACCAATGCAGTAGAAATCTGGAGCTGCACCGTGTCTTTATAAACATTAACCACTAGATGGCACTCTAAGACCACGTATGGAGCATAACAGTAGCCTTCAGATCCAATAGTCATGTGACCGACTAGTGGCGCGAATATCACGCATATACACGAATATAACTAAATTGGCAACACTATCGCGAGTGCAACAGTTGGACTAATACTCAGCAGAATCGTAATTCACAAGTGTACTACAACATTGTATGAACATTCATCCATGAATAAAGGTATTACTATAACTACTGAATGTTATATTTGTGCAACAGGTTACTAGCATTACAACAGACATGAGCATGCTATACTGCAACTGTAGGCTACTAAAGTAAAATACCGTCAAGTTGACTACACAAAACAAGATACATCTAACACCAGTATGGAAAATAGTTGTACACTTACGTTTTCAATAACGCACACGGCAACACAACAGAACGTTTATATGATTAACGTGCAACATTAAGAGCAGCTGTACTCGTGTTTGGCAACGAACTACAAAGGAAAAGGGAGTATTTGCGCATGTGCACAATACGTGAGTCTAAGGAGTGACGTAGGCTCATATGTCCAGCAGGGAGTTTTCCACACTACCCCTCCCCCAAATAGGTCAATGGGACCAGTAAAAATTGGTTTCTTGCTTCCTACAAATCTCTGACAACATATTCAATCTTACATTTTAGAAGATTCACATTTTAGACGATACTTTTATGTCTCTGTGACAAAAACTCGCGGAGCTCTAATAGTAAGCCTAAAAGTACAAAAAAAAGGCTATAGGTATGTATCTCACCGGCGGGATAGAGACGTCTCTGATGCTCAGTGTTGGGGAGTAATGAGATAGGCTACATGTAGGCTAATTGCGTTAGGTAATTTAATTACAAAATAAATGTAACAGTTATACATTACAGTTACTGGAGAAAAATGTGGGTTTGTTTGATAGCGTTAACCTTTACTGTTTTTTTCTTCTGACCTAGTCGGAGAACAGGGAGCTTGTTACCACTCCAGAGCCGAAGTTATCCGTAACTTCGGGGCTAAATCCCTGACATTCTATCTGAAAGTGGTTAGCAAATGAACGAGGATTTTGGTTTTATCTGCGGATTTATTTTTGCATTATTTTGAATATGACTAGCTCCAGTCTCAACAGCACGTTCCACACGCATCTCATTCTCAGTTCGAAAAACCTCTCCGCTTTCTCTCACTCCATCCCTGCGCACGGGGCTCTCTTAAAAGTGACCCCAAAGACTTCGTTTACAGGCCTTAACATCACTGCACTGACAAACTTTATCATCCAACAAATCAAGTTTCCATGGGCTTACCTTTAGCTGATTCCTTTGCTGCTGATAATTCTTCGTTGCTGTCTGTAAGCTACGTCTTCTCAGTTAAAGACGGGGGTGTGTGTGCCTGTTTTAAGGGCGGGCTGACGTCATGTTTTGGAGGTCGCGCTCTGCAATGATAGGCCGAGACAAGGATAGCCTAAAAGACTGCTCTATGGCAATACTGCTCCCCTATGGCGATATTGGTGAGCAGATTAAACATCCATACTTGCGTCAAGTAGGCTAAATTATTGTAAACCTTGATATGTTCAGGGGGAGGATAGTAGTATAAGGATTCACGTACAAACGAGTTCGAACTGAAAAGCGTGTTTATTCACCAGCCACAACGCCAAATCTAACTTTCCCTCTTCTTCCTTGCCACTTCCTCTCTCCATGCTAAGCATTCTGGGCCTTGTAGTTCTGGCCAGGTATTACAGTTCTTACATTATCTAGCAAGATACTTTCCTACAAAGCCACTTCCCATGACATACCTTGCGACTGTCTCAAAGCCATCATTGCCCTTAACAATGTGGACTATCCTATCCACACATCCATTGTTACTGTATAACACAATGTGTTAAACTAAACTTTAACATTTCTAGTCTGCCACATATTGGTAACTGTAGGCTACATCATCTGCTTGACGCCAGGCAGTTTCAGCCTGCAGGCCTGAATCTTGAATTTCCCCTAGGGATCAATAAA
The DNA here is from genome assembly GCF_018492685.1 of Alosa sapidissima. Classification (NCBI taxonomy): domain Eukaryota; kingdom Metazoa; phylum Chordata; class Actinopteri; order Clupeiformes; family Clupeidae; genus Alosa; species Alosa sapidissima. The sequence goes on from NC_055979.1 coordinate 30,886,816, forward strand.
GTATCTATCTATCTATCTATCTATCTATCTATCTATCTATCAGTGTTGCGCGGGTTTGGTCACAAGCGGCCCGCGGTCGCCCGATATTTTAATCAACCCGACAGCAACTCGGACCGCGAATATTAATTAGGACAAAATTATACCCGACCTGCGATCCGACCCGCTTATTTACAAAATGTGTGCTTTTGGTTATAGCCTGCATGCAGTGTGACAGTAGGCCATTTCTGTAAAACAAACTAATTTCTTTGCGAAACTTTATGCGGTAGAACTGCACGCAGTATGCAGGACATAATGTTTGCGCAGGAGAGAGAATGAGAATAAGAGCGCAAGCACGCATGCAACCACCAAGGATTAGAACACTATACGATTTGAAGGCCATGGACATAGGCCTACATCTTTCTTTCGAAAACAGAAATGGTGAGGCAAGTTATAGGCAAGAGAGATACGTTGCTGGTCAAAACGTTAGCGTAAGAACTGGTTTATAATGCTGAATGAAGCACAAAGCACATTTACTAAAGCACATCCACTGTTTAAAATCACAAACACAACGAACTAAGGTAACTTTTATGCATGCGCGAACCTATAGCCTACCGGTAGGTATGGCTGTGTAGTCTGTGCCTGCCATAACATTTATTCCTGCAGGCTGCCCGTTTTGGCTGTCATACTTTTAAATGGCTTCGCAAGAAGTAGGCCTACATAGACCATAACTTGTACTACTGTCATCTTCTAAGAACTTTTCCCAATATTTCCCATAGCTTAGGCCCTATCGCTTTTCCTGAAGGGGTGTCTTTATTATTTTAACTCGCGTCTTCAGCTTCTTTACTTACTTTACTGTATTGATGCTTTACTGTATTGATGCTAGCCTTCTTCTGATATTTTAAGTAGGCCTATTTGTAGAAAATATATATTTAATTAATTTTAACTGACCCGCCCGCAAATTACCCGAATATCATTAAAATATTTTGTTTATGACTCATAACCGCGGGTGACTGCGGTCATCCGCGGGCCGCTTAATTTCGGGCAGACCGCGCAACACTGCTATCTATCTATCTATCTATCTATTTACCTTGGTTTTTCTCGCGAATCGTTAGTAATAGTCTACCATTACAAACAATGTTTGTTTATAAATTTCCCTTTGATGTCAGATTTTTAGCATGATAAATGCAAATGACTAAAGTTATCACTGAATTATCCTCCACGATTAGTCCTGTTATGGTAATTCAAACATGTAGGTTTTTATTCACATAGTTCCTAGGCTGTTGCTTTTTTGTATCCAGTAGGTGGCTAACCTAGTATGTGGCAGTCCAGGATAAGCCTATACAGATTGACAGGTTTGCAGCAACATGCTTTATTTTTTTAAATTACAAAAACGATAGGTAACACAGTCCGTCGATGTCTGGTGGCATTTTGAGTTCGCTGTATTCTCGCATGAGATCTAGTGTCTGTCGATTTTTCTCAAAAGTGGAGGGAATGTCAGTCAGTGATGCCAACTCCTCAGTAAAGCAAGCAGCAGTCAATACGTCATCACGTATTTGCGTATTTAATTGAATGGCGCTAGAGGATGAGAAGCCTGGGAGAGAAGAGGAGAAGAGGTTACTGTCTATGGAGAGAACGTGGGTATCATCATGGCTAAAAATGAAGTGAATGAATGAAGTGTTTTGGTTCTTGGTTTGGTTTCTTTACATTTAAATCAATTTTGTTCTGCATGTTTAAATATCATTAGTATAGTATAGTATTAGTATCATTTTTGATCAAAAGACTGTCTATAGAGCGCGAGGCTCCCCTAAAACGCTAAGAATGTGATTGTTGCAATGCTAAATCCTTCCTAGCAACATTGCACAACATGTACTAGTTGGAACATAAAAAAAAGTTGTGGTAGGCTATGTTGCTTTACGTCTTTTACGAAGAAGACAATAACAGCCTGGCACATTCAACCAATAACCTAACGTCTCAACAGCTTGCCAGAGTTAAATACAGAAACACTGTTAAACAGGCAGCTATGTGCACATGGCCAACAACGAAATAAATTCAGAGACAGTAAAATTGTAAAGTAGCCTAAGCTCAATCAGGAAGACTACCGTCCCCCTGTCATATTCAAAACTAGCCTAGGCCTACTGGCTAAACCGCAACAGATTGTCTGTGCACCGTGTAGCAGAGATGGCCATATGAAGATGTTCTATGTAAAACTTTTGCGTTGTGTTTAAACTTAAAAATAACTTGACGTGACAACGACTGACAAGGCTAGCCCACTACATTTATTGATCCACAACTTCCAACCGACTGTAACAAGTCAGATCTGCGCTTGGCAGAATTTCACTACAATTACCAATAGGCTATAGGCAGTCTTCCACTAGGCTTCACCAGCAATATCCACATGTGAGCCTGTCATTAGCAGAGTTTCACTTTTCACTTTCAGAATTTAATTTTACATGCAGGCCTGAAACGCGCGAAATCACATCTAATGATGAATGCTGAATAGGCTAAACCTCCCTTGAATTTGCTAAATATGGAATTTCAAGCATATCAGACATTTCTTTGGCAAAGGAGGCATGAAAATTGTATTTTTTGGCGTCGTTTGTCATTCAAATGTTTCCAGATCGGCCCGAGTGGCCCAGGGCCCCAACTCTACCACTAATTGATGAAGCCCTTCAGGCTCTGCTGTGACCCAAAACCACATTCCACCATTCAAAGTCAAAGTCAAAGTCAAAGTTATTACTTTGTATATATGTATATACTTACTTATGTATATATATATATATATATATATGTATATAATTACTTCATTGTTATCCCCTTTTTATTGGCTAAAAATGTCATTTTATTCCATTTTGCCTTGCAGATAATCTAGATGTAAATGTGGAACTTTTCTTGATAATGGCTGTTTTTAATTTATTTTTATTTTTATGTGTAGTGTCCCAGACAAGGAATTGGACCCCCCCCCCCCTCCGAGGACAAGCTGTAAAAGTATGTATGCAAGCAACAAACACAGACAGACAGACATACTCTAGTAAAACTCCAAATAATAGCCTGGGCTTTTATTTTCCCAAATCGCCAAACTGCACCGGCTAGTATTAGAGACAGGCGTCTATATGAGACAGGCCTTTAATTCCCTTTACACAAAACTTTTCCTCTGCAAAGATGGAAAATATTATCGAATTAATTATTTCAAACACACTGAATGTCTACCTATATGACTAGGCTATCTGATGACAATTACGGATCATCATTAGTCATCATAGTAAGTCCCTGCCCCCCCTACATACACAGCACATTATTTCATCAGGAAGCTTCTCCAACACACATCCCCAACATACTTACAGCACACTGCCCCCCCCCCCCCCCCAATACACAGCACATTGTCTCATGAGGAAGCTTCTCCAACACACATATTGCACACTGCCCTCTCCCCACATACACAGCACACTATCCCCCATCTCCCCTGTCATCCCCCCAACACACACACCAAGACCCCTGGCAGTTGGGTTAGCCCCTTGAGCCGTGGATCTGCCCAAGGTTTCTTCCTTGGTAAGGGAGTTTTTCCTTGCCCCTGTTGCTCTTGGGTGCTCCTTGTTGGTGCCCCCCACCCAATCCCAATCCTCCCCCACCTTTTTGTTATGCAGCCCTTGCCACTTAATCTACTAAACCCCTCTTCTACTGCACTTTTTACCCCCCCATAAATGCACAAATAGGCTGACACCAGACATAATTTCACTGCATTTCTTACTTCCAGTAACTATATGCATGTGACAATAAACTTCCTTGTATCCTTGTATCATTCATTTAGTGTTGAGATGTTCATTGAGTGAGATACAGTAAGATCCAAATAGCGGGGATAGCCAGAACAGATGAACCACGTTTTAATTAAACGTAATCTACAAAGAGATCGTATCACACTGAAAGCTCATATTTTGTCACTAGCAAATAGCCTTTGTCAAATACAGTTGCATTATCAGCCCTGACAAAAAAACGTTCAGGAATTATTTATGCAAAAGTGGAACGTGCTTAATGTTTCATTCTCCCTACTTTTCGGCATGAATGAAACAGCATGAGAGAGCATGAACCATATTGTTTCTCCCGTTTTGTATTTGCCAAATTTAACAACAGTCTACATTCAAATCATAGCCTACTTCCAGGCGCACGGGAACATATTTTTGACCAGGGGTGCTGAATAACAAAATAATCATGGATGTCCGACGATTTCTCCCCCAGCATATGATTCAAATTTAGACAGCTAAATACGCCATTTCACCGACGTGTATGAGTAGGTCTAAGAGTGAGAAGTTTTATAATGCCCTGGGCAGCCACATTCCACTGCAACTATGCGCAGCACTTGCCACTCTGACTCATCAATAAAAACTGTGCGCACAAACACCAGTCCCTAGAAGCGCACTTGACTTTACATCATAAACCTATTTCAGTAGGTTATATAGCCAGAGAATGTCCGTAGACGGGCTCTGATATAGCCTAGTCTAAGGTAAATTCCTTTTCTGACTTCTTTCTCTTTATCGCCATGGCATTTAGAATAAAGAATAAAGTTCGCGAACCGTTCTGGTTTTGTTGCCAGCATAAAAACCAGCTTACCATCGGCCTATCCGCAAATTTTAAACACAAGGGATGAATTGAACGATGACGAAGTCGGACATAGGCAAAGTTCATATTGGGAAAAAAGTTTTGGAATTTGGAACTCTAGCTTTTCCCCGCTGCAGTCTTTTAATGCCATCTAATCATAATGTGCGCATTCTACGCCATACTTAAGCCCAAATCACACCCAAGATTCGCAGCGAGATGAGCAGCAACTTGATGCAACCTTGCAACTGTGACCAGACATGTGAATGCTTTGCGACGGCTTGTAACGACGTGCAACATCTAATTCACACTGCTGTAACCTCCTTTCTGTAACGGTTTCGTGTCATTGCGAATCTTTAAACAGACGATCTGACGGGTTTTAGAAGATTAAATAACCCGAAACTAAAAAACAGACCAGGCCTCTACTGGAGACCGGCCTTTAACCCAAACCTGTAGCCACGCCAGGCGTTTAAAAGAGACAGGCGTCTCTTAGGGACTCGGCGATTATTTGAAGTTTTACGGTACTCGAACACACATTTTCTCTGTCTGTCCCCCTGTCCCCCCATCCACTCTGGGACACAAAGTCCATGTCCAGACAATGACTAGGTGGCAGAACGCATGCTGGTGCCAGATCTATGTAGTATTAATGTGGAACTTGTAATTTGATTGGAAAGCATACTTTCTCCCCCTTCATGTGCATCATTGTAAATAAAACCAGCATCTGACTTGGGCTCCAAAAATCACCCATGTTTCATGATCTTTCTGAAATGTCTTTTATCTCTGGTGTTCTGCAGTGCTGTATATGGAAATGTTGCCGATGAACCGCCCCCCCCCCCCCCAGCGCACCCCCCCTGGTTGACCCCCCCTCCCCGGAGACAGAACAGAATGGGTAAATCCAGTATGAAGCAAAATACTCAATTTGTGTATTTGTGTTACATTATTACTCATTATTTTTCTCTCTCTTTTTGTTCCAGATGCAGATGCCACCCCATCACGGTCATTTTCTGTGTAGTTTGTCTTGTGATTATTCTTTTGTTGCTTTTTGTTATTATTTTTTGTACCATTAAAATGCTTGAGTAAATTTTACTTCCATTTGCTTTATTTTGTTGCTTCAAACACATAGAACATGGGTGGGCAAACTCTTCGGTATGCAGGCCAGATACTGAAAAATGTAAGCTGCCAAAGGCCAGTGTAAATAAGAGCACCCGTTTTTTAACCAGCAGGCCTTCTAAAACATTCTGCATGATGCTACACTCACTCTCACAGCACTAAATCTATGATGTGTGACACATATCTGCTCTAATATTACATTAATGTAACAATGGGTGATGTGTGTGTTTGAGAGAGACGGAGAGAGACAGAGAGAGAACATAGTCTAGCAGTGTGTGTGTATGTGTGTATGTATGTGTTTGTGTGAGAGAGAGAGATATTGGGCAGAGTCTAGAGCTTTGAACTTTATTTGAATACAAATCAACATACACATACGTTCTTTTTTGGTGCTTAAAAGCGGCATATAGGAGGCAAATCCAGCACAGCAATGTCAGCAAACACCAGAAAAATGTTTGTCTCATTCATCTAACCAGTCCAAGTCAAGACCTTCACCTCTGAATGATGTCTTGTTTACGCCATAGTCCCACAAGATTTCGTCATTGCACTGGATATCCTTTGATGCCAGGAACAGTATAGTGTCTCTGCAACCATCAGGGAATTTCAATTGGAAATGTACCGGCTTGACATTGAATTTCTTTTTAGAATGATTCATCCTCCTCCCAAATGTGTCTTTAAGGGGGTGACATTCACAAGGGAAGGTCTGTGCATCGATACAAAGACTGGCACCACCTCTGGTCTTGAAAAAAAAAAGATAGCCCATTTCTCCACTCTGCTGTTCTGAAAGCAATTTCTTTCCTTCAGATGCCGGGATTATTCGGCCATGGTAGTCACAAAGGACATCTCCTTTGGTGAATGGCATGGTGGCAACGACACCTACAACAGAACAGACTAGAATATTTACGGCCATGTCCATTTCAAATCTTGACATTGCTTTTCATTTGTTATGTTTCTTGTTTGCTCACCTTTTCCCTTATCTCCACCAAAGTCCTGGATCTGAAGCCCTTTCCATTTTTGCTCCGAAACTGCCTTTATGATTTTGCCATCCTTTTCAATGCTCGTCTTCTGTTCAGATATCCAAGCCTGAAGAATATCCTTAAGGTCCGGGAGGTTTGCGTGCCACTTTTCTTTGGAGATGACGAGACGGACTTTGTCCAAAGTCGGTTGATGCCTGCCAATGTGAGCTGAGATGGAATTGTAAGCTGGTGTCAGTACAGAAACAATGAAAATCAGCACACCTTCTCTTTTAGAGTATCTACAACATTCTTTTTTGTTTTCAAAGACATGACACTTATGACATGATGCATGGCATGATGCTTACCGAGGATATAATTTAAGCGCATCTTGTACTGCTCTCCTCTCCACTTGTCATAAACGTCACGGCCTTCAAATCCAGCGCTCATCCTCCTCTTTTTTGTGGGTGGTTCGTCGTTGAGAGTGACGGGAAACATTTCAACAAATGTTTCAAACTGGTCAAGAGCTGTTGTATTCAAAGCTGAGGAAGAAGAGCTATGAGAATAGGTTAATTTCAGGACTGCTGGGTGTACTTTCAAAAGCGCTACATTAAAGCATTCACTCATTCGTATAGCACATACCTTTCACCAGATTGTAAGAATGTGAAATGAATAAATATCAGAACAAGAGGCTTTCGCGTAATAGTCAAAAGATAATGCGCCTTTACTGTAGCCTACGGTATAGAGTTTGCGAGGTGGAAAACGAGAGGAAATAGTAGCGTTTAAAATGTCCTTTTAAATTGTAGCCTAATAATGCACTGTTGAGCATTTTAAATCCGAAATAATAAGGAATGTGAGGAGGTTGCTATTAACTTTAAATCTACAATCAAAACTATCTACAGCCTATGACGCAAATTGAATAGCCATGTCCGCATACGGATGCCTGCTTTAGTTGACTGGATTTCAAGTTGAATAGCTGATTAGGCTGATGTCCCTTGCATTTTGCCACTGCGTGGTCCGCACAGAAATGTTTCATTTTGCGAATGAGATGTCCACGCTGTCCCCTGTGCGACGTGTTGCCCCCCCCAGTTTCAGAGCTATTCTAAATGCAAAATTGCGCAGAGGGCCGTGACTGTGGTAAACTATCCTAATAGAAAACTGATAGCTTTCCTGGCTAAATGGTATAAGTTAGGCCTATTACACAACATACATTTTGCTGACGACCCAAATAACCTAACCCAGTCTTTGGGAAACACTGCTCTGACTGATGTTCTCACAACTGAGAATATAGGGAAATTAATGTGCATTACATTGGTGTAACAGGGACCTTAAAAGATAATTGTTTGCAAACACAATACACACCTCTCACCAGCCACCTGTGTATCCTCAGGAATCGGCTCACTGCTTTGAGTCGTCTGCTCACAACTGAGTAAATGGGAAAAAAATACATATGGTTTACACTGGTGTGCATGACACAGACCTTGGAAGAACATATACCACTGCTTGCACACACCTCCCACTAGCTGTCTGTGTATCCTCTGGAATCGGCTCACTGCTTTGAGTTTTCTGCTCACAACTGACAACATGGAAAGATAAATATGCTTTACCTATGTATGCATGACATGAACTGTGAAAAAAATAGAACCTGATCCAATTTAAACATCTTCTAGCTGGTGTCTGTGGATCAACTTATACAGTGTACTTGTGTGTGTGTGTGTATGTGTGTGTGTGTGTGTGCACAGTACATATACTTACAACTTCCAAAGACGTTGTAAATCTGTTTTTGTGTTTGCAATGGGACCACCATTCTGTCCTAGAAAGAAGCAGCCTTCGTCGTCCATATATTCATCTTGTCTAAGTAAAGCCAGTGGCCGTATCTTGGTAAAGTACAACTCAAACCACTGTTGAATTAAATGAAAATATCAGCAACCAGATTGAATTTGGAATACATTATTCAAGTCGTTTAGACTGTGGCAACATACAGTACCTCTTCTTCTTCCTTTCTGAGTGTACAGGCCACTGAATTATCACTGAATTGGATGGTCACACCACTTGATGTCTGCTGTCTATCAACCCAACCTGCAGTCTGTAGAGCAGATGGTATACATGAATGAGCACAATTTTTTTGAAACAGGTATAATTTCTTACCTTTAAATGTATGCAAAGCATTTCATGACTGAGATGATTTAATTTTGTTGTGCAGGAATAAAATTTGGACACTTGCGTACTTTGAAAGTCTCTATACTCTTCAAAGATTTGTTGTATACCACAGACAACACGCCCATACAAAAGTATCGGAACTGTGTCGTGTAGTTTGTTGCCACGTTCACTCCAGTCTTAAGTTTGGCAACCATACTGCGCATCCACGGAGTGACGTCTTGCAGAAGCTGCCGTTGCTCAGCTGGAGAGCTAATTATAACCAACAACAGATGAGAGACACATATTAGACACCTTATGAACACTAATAAAGATTGAAACCATAAGTCATTTAAAGGGAGAATCTAACCTTTCCGATGGGTCTTTGACTATAAAGAAGCCCTTGCTTTTCAGCCGGTCGATGAGGGCACGGAGGGGATCTTCCTCATTCATTAAGGAATCAACCTCATGGTACTCCCAACGTCTGCCCACTCTCGTCCATTCTTTTTGGGATATTTTGGCCTTGGTCAACTCAGCGTTACGCTCTTCTTCTGTGTTGTCCTTCATACAGGCCTTCTTAAGGTGACTTGACAAATTTTCATGAGGCTTCTCACATAACAGGCAGTAGACAATACGCCTATCAGCGGCCATCCTTCAATAAATGCAAAAAAACACACACACAGAGAGAGAGAGAGAGAGAGAGAGAGAGAGAGTTCATTGAAATAGTGAAATACCAATGTTATGAGTAGGATGTCTGATCCATTGAGCTTTGCTATCTGCTCCATGTGGTACTTACTTGTCAATGCTGCTTGACAACCAAGGAATACCAATCCTGATGAGTTATGTAGGCCCTGAAAAGGAAAATAATTTAAGAAAAAATCATTTCACTCAAATGGTCTAGTCAGCTTGCTGGTTATTAGTACATCAACATGTAGTTTGCTGTCTTCAGAGCATGAATGCACATCTGTCCCAAAGAGTTTAAACATGGGTCAGATTTCTTTAGAATAACAACAGAAAAATATGTTTTACTGTGTACCATACCGTTTATTGTAGCCTCCACAATTCCAATTTCCGTCAGTGAAATGTTCCAACTTCTTAGCGCTCTCTGGGTCAAAAGGCGAGTCACACACACTAGTTTGTGAACAAAAATTTTCAGGTCGTCTTTTAAACTGTGGGAGTGAGCGTCATATGTGACAATCATGTAGTGGATTCCCCATATACGATGCCATTGCAGTGGTCTTCAGATGTGATGTCTCTAGCAGTGGATTTCACATATGATGCAACTATGGGTTAGTGAGCATTTGTGGTGGTGGGTTCCACATTTGGAAGTGTGTTCCACATTTGATACTTTTGGCAGCGGTCTTCACTAGCGGAGCTAGTAGGTTTGCTAGGGCCGGAATCGTATGCGAATCCGCAGGTATACCATGGGTTAGAGATTTTTTCGGTTCTGCTTAAGGCCTTAACCCTTGAGAGGTTAGCTTAAGTGGGGCACAGTACACCAGTACTTATCGGTGCTTAAGCCTGGTTGTCCGTGGGGGGGGGTGGTACCCAGAGGGGGGGGGTGTTTGCCACTTTGTGTTGCGGGCTTAGCATAGAGGGTGTTAGCTAGTTTGATTAGCGTGTTTAATTTGGGTTAAGTTTAGGAGTAGGATACAGGGTAATGCTCCCAGGCTCACACACACACGCGCAGGGGACAGAGAGGAGTCTTTGGAGCCTCTGTGAGCAGCTGGGGCCTGTGGGTGGGTGTGTGTGTGTGTAGGGGTGCTGCAGTGGGTATAGCACAGCATCTAGGCCCAAGCATCTAGGCACAGCATCTAGGCCCAACTTTAATAATAATAATGTAATAATAATAATAAGTTGGGGCCTCTCTGAGCAGCTGGAGCCTCTCTGAGCAACAGGCCCCTCTCACTGTCCCTCTCTATCACCTGCGCGCGCGTGTGTGCGTGTGTGTGGCTGTGCTTGGTGGGGGGGGTCTAGCGCAGCTCTCTGTGTCTCTCCCTGCTCCTAGGCCCAAGTTGAGCCCGTCTGAGCACAAGCACTCATCCCCAGGCCTCTCCCGGCCCGTCCCGTCACAGTAGCTAGTAGGCCTCTCACAAGGCCTTAGCCTAAGCTAATGTGTGTGTGTTTGGGGGGGGGGGGGAGGGGGCGCTCAGGATCGGGTGAGATTCTAGATTAATTTTGACGCTCCGGACGCAACGCCGCCACCCCCGTCTCGCTGTGACCTTGCGTCGCGGAGATAGGCGGTTGGCTAGGGCCAGAATCGTATGTGAATCCGCAGCTAGCGTGACGTGTTCATCACATACGACTCTTGACTTAGCGGGTTTTCACTCTTGGCCCCTTAGTGGCAGTATGGGAGAATGACAGTCTGTTACATTTTCCATCACATACGACTCTTGACTTAGCGGGTTTTCACTCTTGGCCCCTTAGTGGCAGTATGGGAGAATGACAGTCTGTTACATTTTCCATCACATACGACTCTTGACTTAGCGGGTTTTCACTCTTGGCCCCTTAGTGGCAGTATGGGAGAATGACAGTCTGTTACATTTTCCATCACATACGAGTCTTGAGTTAGCGCTTTTTCACTCTTGGCCCCTTAGTGGCAGTATGGGAGAATGACAGTCTGTTACATTTTCCATCACATACGAGTCTTGAGTTAGCGCTTTTTCAGTCTTGGCCCCTTAGTGGCAGTATGGGAGAATGACAGTCTGTTACATGTTCATCACATATGACTCTTGAGTTAGCGCCTGGAGGTTTGCTAGGGCCGGAATCATATACGAACCCGCAGGTATACCATGGGTTTGAGATTTTTTCGGCTCTGCTTAAGGCTTTAACCCTTGCGAGGTTAGCTTAAGTGGGGCACAGTGCACCAGTACTTATCGGTGCTTAAGCCTGGTTGTCCGTGGGGGGGGTGGTACCCAGAGGGGGGGGGGTTTTGCCACTTTGTGTTGCGGGCTTAGCATAGAGGGTGTTAGCTAGTTTGATTAGCGTGTTTATTTTGGGTTAAGTTTAGGAGTAGGATACAGGGTAATGCTCCCAGGCTCACACACACGCGCGCAGGGGACAGAGAGGAGTCTTTGGAGCCTCTGTGAGCAGCTGCAGCCTGTGTGAGCAACAGGCCCCTCTCTCTGTCCCTCTCTATCACCTGCGCGCGCGTGTGTGTGGCTGAACCTGCTGGGGGGGGGTCTAGCGCAGCTCTCTGTGTCTCTCCCTGCTCCTAGGCCCAAGTTGAGCCCGTCTGAGCACAAGCACTCATCCCCAGGCCTCTCCCGGCCCGTCCGATCACAGTAGCTAGTAGGCCTCTCACAAGGCCTTAGCTTAAGCTAATGTGTGTGTGTTTGGGGGGGAGGGGGGGGGGCGCTCAGGATCGGGTGAGATTCTAGATTAATTTTGACGCTCCGGACGCAACGCCGCCACCCCCGTCTCGCTGTGACCTTGCGTCGCGGAGCTAGGCGGTTGGTTAGGGCCGGAATCATATGCGAGTCCGCAGCTAGCGTGCCTTCCACATTCAGGGGGCGTCGGGATTCACATGTGAGCGCCTCCCTAGCGTGACTAGTGTCGCCCTCGTGTGGAAATCAGGCAGCTATGCCTCAGTGGCCGTGGTCTGTTTCATCACCGAGATACAGCCGTGCGCAACACCTGGAATCACATTTCTTGAATTTCCCCTGGGGATCAATAAAGTATCTATCTATCTATCTATCTATCTATCTATCTATCATATGAATCGGGGTCTACTGCCAATAGCCAAGGCCCATAGCTTGGAGTTCAGCCCGCTCTCCTTGGTCACAAGAGATGTGTACACCTTCAGCCTAAAACCAGCAGGTTCCCCACGGTTGTCACCCTATTGAAACCCTGTCTCCTGCTTAACCTTCCCTTCCTATTCACGCTGTACATCTGCATACACATATATGAATGTATCTAAACATCTGTGTATTAGGCTACATATTACATATGTATACCTGTACATCTGTACATTGCCTTATATATAGTAGTACAGCATATTTTGTATATTAACATACTTCAGCTGCACATTGCTCTTTAGTAAATCAATACTTATTCATACCCATCTTTACCCTGCTACTTGCCCTTCCTATTAGATGCTAAACTGTATTTCCGTTACTCTGTATTCACACATATTGACAATAAAACTATTAAGACCACAATTAGACATCTCATTCCAAGATACGGTGTACAATGAAACACTACATTACCATATAATATTTGACTCATGATTGCAAAACCCTTTACCATGAAGCACATATGATTACTGGCCACCATGCATATATGGTGTACTCTATCAGATATCATATATGATAGCAGGGTTGTCTTTTAAACTGTGGGTTTGAGCGTCATATGTGACAATCATTTAGTGGATTCCCCATATACGATGCCATTGCAGTGGTCTTCAGATGTGATATCTCTAGCAGTGGATTTCACATATGATGCCACCAGGGGTTAGTCAGCATTTGTGGTGGTGGGTTCCACATTTGGATCTGAGCAAGATGCTAAACTGTATTTTCGTTACTCTGTATTCACACATATGTATTGACAATAAAACTATTAAGACCACAATTAGGCAAGATACAGTATACAATGAAACACTACATTACCATATAATATTTGACTCATGATTGCAAAAGCCTTTACCATGAAGCACATATGATTACTGGCCACCATGCATATATGGTGTACTCTATCAGATATCATATATATCATATATGATATCTGATAGAGTACACCATATATGCATGGTGGCCAGTAATCATATGTGATATCAAAAAGCCTCTATTGGCTGGCCATATGTGGTGTTCAGTGAAACTCTTTAAAATGTGTGTGGTGTGAGAGTGACCAGGAGAAGATAGAGATTGCGAATGATGGCAGACCCTAGTGCAGCACCTGAAGCTTCTACCGTGCCTCAAGATGAGAGAACCAGTGGACAATCAGCAAATACATCAGACGTCAGAGATGTGACACTGAACCCTGTCCGCAGTGCATCGAAACGAACCTCTGGTGTGCAGCAAGGGAGGAGTGTGGACTCTGAAGGGCTTTTTGACCCTAAAAGGATGAGACTGACACCAATATCAAGGCCCATCATACCTCTCAGAGATGATGACCAGATGGGTGAGTCTTCTGCAAGGTCCAGACATGACACATCAAGAGCAATCACACCTCCCAGAGACGACGATGACGACGACGACGACGATGAAGAGTTGGATGTGTCCTCTGCAGAAGAGGTGGACCAACCCAGCTCCATACCATCAACAGCCACGGTCAGCTTGAGGGATGTGGCGCTTGAGAACACGAAAGCCCTATTAATCGAGTTTGAAAAGTGCAGTGACATCAAGGATTTTCTACATGCTGATATTCGCCTCCCAATTCACTCCACTATCGTCTCAGATCCCAACTGCCTGGACTACAGATTTGATGTTGATGGAATAATGTGCTATCAACTCGCATGTACGAGTGGGTGCCGACAATTACCCTCCCCGAGCGCTGAACTGGGCCACTTCTCTACGCTTCTGCAACAGAAGGAGAAGGAACCTATTCCGGATCACCGAGTGTGAAGTTCCCACTCTGATAGCGGAGGATGTAAAGCGAACCTCCAGATTTCGGGGACTCTCTCTGGAATTCCGTGCTGGCGCTGACTGGATGGGTACAGGAGTCGACCGGGTCGTGGATTATGGGACATTTCTGACAGACAAAATCACTGAGTCATCTTTGTTATGCCGATATGATGGAAAAGAGATGTTCTACAGTAAAACCAAAATGCAATGATGTTGTTAAACAATTTGCAGACATAAATAAACATTTCAAAGGTTTATCCATTATCACTTGTGTCAGTTGCTTGTTTGGTATGTAATAATAATAATAATAATAATAAGAAGAATTTTGCAGTAAAAACTGGAATCTTTTTGGAACGAAACCCCCTTTCATCCTCCTTTGCCCATCGTGTCACTCAAAAGCTGTTGTTCATGTCACCCCGAGCACATGGCTACTTACCATATGACGTATTAAAGGCACCAGCACACATTTAAAGCAACAAGGCCTGTTTTTTAAAAGGTGCATTTATGTTTGCATGGTTTTAGCCTTATGAATGGCTCAAAGTTAGTAAAGTAAAGTAAAGTAAAACATTGATTTTATGACTTGTTTCTGCATTTAAATAAACAAAATATGTATTAGTATTATTGTATTGGAGTTATTTGCATGGTTTTAGCCTTATGAATGGCTCCAGGTTTAAAAAGTAAAGTTAAAAAGAATGTAAATAGACAAAGACAAGGTTGTAATCAATGAAATGTTTATTAAAAATATTTAAAATGTAGAACAGGGCAATCAAACAGACAATAATAGTAATAATAATAAAAATATAACAATAATAATAAAAAATCTAACAATTAGAATACAATGGTCCTGAAGTAATTGATAGCTGACAAAATGTATGTCGCTTTGGATAAAAGCGTCTGCTAAATGCATAAATGTAATCACATATGACTCTTTTAATAGCATGTTTTCACTCTGGGCCCTTTAGCGACAGTATATGAGAATGACAGTCTGTCTGTGTCTATGAGAGAGAACACAGTCTAGCAGAGTGTGTGTGTGTGTGTGTGTGTGTGTGTGAGAGAGAGAGAGAGAGAGAGAGAGAGAGAGAGAGACTCCAGATGTTTGGTCTTTTGTGTTGCTTTTCTGCCTTCCATTCTGCTCAAATAAAGTGGTTGAATGATTTGACAGTCTGTTTTTGCCTCACCTACCAAGACACACCTACCAGTCCGGTCAAACCCCCATGTTCTCGCAGGACGGCACCTCTATTGTTTTCATCAGGAGGTGTGTAGGCACCCCCTGTTGGGAAGGAGCCTCGGCACCCTGTGTTTTACACTGTCCATTTCAGACCCTAGTCTCTACCTTAGAGGTGGTCTTTGAACTTGTCCCTGGTTTGACCCCCTTGATGTCCCTGGTTTGACCCCCATGACCCTTATTTGAAGTGAGGAGAGGGAATGATGTGATGTGTGACTAACTTGTGGGGATTTAGTGATATCAGGCACCTAGTCTAGATTTTTAAAGGTAGAAAAAAAAGCAGGATATAGCAAGTTTTTTTTAAAGAAAAGTTTATTTAAAACAAAAACAATTAAAACAACTATATAATATTTATTATAAAACACAAACTATATACACAATATTTACAAACACACACACACACACACAAAGTGTCTGCTCAGGGAGGGGGAGCTGCCCCATCACACACACACACACACACACACACACACACACACACACACAAAGTGTCTGCTCAGGGAGGGGGAGCTGCCCCATCACACACACACACACACACACACACACACACACACACACACACACACACACACAAAGTGTCTGCTCAGGGAGGGGGAGCTGCCCCATCACAGGTCTAAAAAGTCCTCCAAATCGATTGTGTCATACGTGCACTGAAAAAAAACAAAAAGACAGAAGACATGTGAATATTGCTCTAGTGAAACTAAAATGGGATTCACAAGCCATGAAAATCAGAAGTGAAAAGAATAATTATGGTCTGCTTTTGTCAAAAAATGTACAGTTAAAGTCAGTAACAAAGAGCGGATTCACAGGACTGGAGAGAACACAGATTGCGGAGGGACATAGAGGGAATGCACTTGATTACTTGTTACTTGATTACTAGATTCATATTAACCTCTTGTGGGAACAGTTGGTCAATGATAGCCATGGGGTCTTGGCTGTAATCTGGCCACTCAGGGATTTCTGTGGCCCCACTTGTGTCTGGGGCAACACCAGGCTCACTTAGCAGAATGGAAACGGAGAAAAATACATTAGTGAATGAACATGGCATTCCTAACTCTGCAAGATTCATGGCCTGTCTTCCAGACTACAGACTGCATTTGTGCAGCGCCACATTACAATACAGTTGTTTCCTGGCGATATACAGTCATTATTAAAGAGGAATGGTCAGGGAAAGTACAGTTAGTACTTCCTGGCTCATGTGGCCCACAGAGGATGAAGAGCTGCAACTAAGTACATGTCATTTCTAAAGCAAATTTAAAACAGCTCATGTTATGGTCATGTTCAGCACTGGCAAGAAAAGCATAAAACAATAACTGTAGCTGGGTTGTAATGAAATGGATGTATTATAGGAGAAGGACAAAAAAGGAGGAAAAACACACACACACACACACACACACACACACACACACACACACACACACAAAAAAAAAAAAAAAGTGAAAACGTAGAAAAGTGAAGTTAAAAATGAAACATCTGTGGTGGGCGTTCCAGAGTATGAGAGCGTGGTGGGAAAATCAGTTGATTGACCTGGAGGATTACATACTCCCGGGTCTCTTGGATACTCCTGCCTCATCTTCAACGACACGTGTGGGGGTAAAACATTCCAGGGAGGATGGTGCAGTGCCTTCTCCTGGCCCTCGACTGCTTCCTAACCTTTACCAAGTGGTTTTCCTTCGATACACTAATGGGATAGAGTAGGTCAGCGGGAATCCAACGGCGCCTCGTTAGGAAAAAAAAAAAGTTAAAGAGTGGGGCTTGTTGAGGTCCTGTGTTGCATTGTGTCAGTGTTGTGCAAGTCAGAGCCTTGCGTAGCCAAAGTGATGTAAAAAATATATGTGAAATGCCTGCATCAAGTACTCCCAGAAGAGCACAGAGTAATATCTTAGTTTTGACTGGTGTTCATACACATGTATGTTGATTGGCATCCATGTGTTTCACCATGTCTCAGTGATGACATTCAATCTCAGGGGGTTCTTAAATCCATTTCAGTCCCCAATGTGTCCAAAAATGTGCCTTGTGCTTGTTTGTTTTTTACATGAGATTATGAATGTGGTTATTATTATGCTGTTATGAACACTATATAAATACATTTTTGTTATGTCTTTAATCATTTGACATAAACAATATTGTAATAATGCAAAATGTTTACACAAAACAATTCCACAGTGATCATTAACCAGAATTCATGTTTTTAGCTATATAAAAGTTGACAAAAGAAGTGTGACACACACATGAATTTAGTTTATATTTAGAGCACTGCACTGCTGGGGATAGGTGGCAGAGGTCCCAGCATCGTCAGTTGTGAAATCAAGATCTGGTCTTTTTGAGGAACACACAAGAGAACAGGGGTGTCTCTTTCCAGCTTCAAGAAACTTCAAGACCCAACTCTTTAGAGAGCACCTCCTGTCTTAGCACTTACCCTGCATTACCGTCTCCACCCTGTACAGCACTACTTTCTTCTACACACTTCCCTCTATGTAGCTTGATTGTTAATCCTCGTTTGTAAGTCGCTTTGGATAAAAGCATCTGCTAAATGCATACATGTAATGTAATGTAATGTAATGTAATATTCACCTGTCCAGGACATGGTTCTGTTGTTCCCCAGGGCTACCCGGAACATTGTTCACCTGCAATACAAACAAACAGCGATTTATGTAAATTTCCTAACCCCTAAGCTTGGATCATCTACAGAAACAACAGCAATGAAAACAACAAACTGTACATTTTTTGACAAAGCTTTTGTCAAAAAATGTACAGTTAAAGTCAGTAACAAAGAGCGGATTCACAGGACTGGAGAGAACACAGATTGCGGAGGGACATAGAGGGAATGCACTTGATTACTTGTTACTTGATTACTAGATTCATATTAACCTCTTGTGGGAACAGTTGGTCAATGATAGCCATGGGGTCTTGGCTGTAATCTGGCCACTCAGGGATTTCTGTGGCCCCACTTGTGTCTGGGGCAACACCAGGCTCACTTAGCAGAATGGAAACGGAGAAAAATACATTAGTGAATGAACATGGCATTCCTAACTCTGCAAGATTCATGGCCTGTCTTCCAGACTACAGACTGCATTTGTGCAGCGCCACATTACAATACAGTTGTTTCCTGGCGATATACAGTCATTATTAAAGAGGAATGGTCAGGGAAAGTACAGTTAGTACTTCCTGGCTCATGTGGCCCACAGAGGATGAAGAGCTGCAACTAAATACATGTCATTTCTAAAGCAAATTTAAAACAGCTCATGTTATGGTCATGTTCAGCACTGGCAAGAAAAGCATAAAACAATAACTGTAGCTGGGTTGTAATGAAATGGATGTATTATAGGAGAAGGACAAAAAAGGAGGAAAAACACACACACACAAACACACACACACACACACACACACACACACAAAAAAAAAAAAAGTGAAAACGTAGAAAAGTGAAGTTAAAAATGAAACATCTGTGGTGGGCGTTCCAGAGTATGAGAGCGTGGTGGGAAAATCAGTTGATTGACCTGGAGGATGACATACTCCCGGGTCTCTTGGATACTCCTGCCTCATCTTCAACGACACGTGTGGGGGTAAAACATTCCAGGGAGGATGGTGCAGTGCCTTCTCCTGGCCCTCGACTGCTTCCTAACCTTTACCAAGTGGTTTTCCTTCGATACACTAATGGGATAGAGTAGGTCAGCGGGAATCCAACGGCGCCTCGTTAGGAAAAAAAAAAAGTTAAAGAGTGGGGCTTGTTGAGGTCCTGTGTTGCATTGTGTCAGTGTTGTGCAAGTCAGAGCCTTGCGTAGCCAAAGTGATGTAAAAAATATATGTGAAATGCCTGCATCAAGTACTCCCAGAAGAGCACAGAGTAATATCTTAGTGTTGACTGGTGTTCATACACATGTATGTTGATTGGCATCCATGTGTTTCACCATGTCTCAGTGATGACATTCAATCTCAGGGGGTTCTTAAATCCATTTCAGTCCCCAATGTGTCCAAAAATGTGCCTTGTGCTTGTTTGTTTTTTACATGAGATTATGAATGTGGTTATTATTATGCTGTTATGAACACTATATAAATACATTTTTGTTATGTCTTTAATCATTTGACATAAACAATATTGTAATAATGCAAAATGTTTACACAAAACAATTCCACAGTGATCATTAACCAGAATTCATGTTTTTAGCTATATAAAAGTTGACAAAAGAAGTGTGACACACACATGAATTTAGTTTATATTTAGAGCACTGCACTGCTGGGGATAGGTGGCAGAGGTCCCAGCATCGTCAGTTGTGAAATCAAGATCTGGTCTTTTTGAGGAACACACAAGAGAACAGGGGTGTCTCTTTCCAGCTTCAAGAAACTTCAAGACCCAACTCTTTAGAGAGCACCTCCTGTCTTAGCACTTACCCTGCATTACCGTCTCCACCCTGTACAGCACTACTTTCTTCTACACACTTCCCTCTATGTAGCTTGATTGTTAATCCTCGTTTGTAAGTCGCTTTGGATAAAAGCATCTGCTAAATGCATACATGTAATGTAATGTAATATTCACCTGTCCAGGATATGGTTCTGTTGTTCCCCAGGGCTACCCGGAACATTGTTCACCTGCAATACAAACAAACAGCGATTTATGTAAATTTCCTAACCCCTAAGCTTGGATCATCTACAGAAACAACAGCAATGAAAACAACAAATACACACACACACACACACACAAAACAAGTTAAGGAAAAAATCATACCACTTCATTTTTGTTTGTCACGACATCTGCCGTGGAGCATCCTGGCTTCTTTAGCACAAAAAATCCTTTGCTCTCCAATCTGTCGATTAGTGCACGGCAGGGATCTGCGCTGTTCACCAACTCAGCAATCTCCCTGTATTCCCAACTTCTGGCCACCTTGGTCCAGTCTTTTTGGGATATCTTTGCTTGCCTGAGTCGTTCTTTCCGCATTTCCTTTGTGTCTTTTTTCATGCAGACCTTTCTCATATGAGTGGACAAATTTTCATATGGCTTTTTACAGTTGAGACAGTAAAGGATTCGCCTGTCAGGTCCGTCCCTATAAAAAACATAAATAAACAATGATTTACACACTGTTACAACTGGCTCATGCAGACACGTGCAAACACATGCAGAAACAACGGAAGAGTGGATAGGCCTAAAGGGGTTCATCACAATCCACATACACAGAGTCATGAGATCACTGGGATGTGCAATCCCATTTTTAAAATATCAACCTGCCAGGGACTGCAGATGAAAACTAGTTAGTGACTAAATCTGGTACATTTACATGTTAAGGTCCTGTTGATTGATGTACACTGTTCCTTTGTACTTCAAGGCAGGGGTTACCTAGAAATCAAAATGAAAAATAAAGGAAATTACACTGTTATTATATGACACTGTTATAAGCAAACTTTTCACAGAATGAGGCGAATTTAGATAGATAGATAGATAGATAGATACTTTATTGATCCCCAGGGGAAATTCAAGGTCTCAGTAGCATACAGACAACACACACACATTCACTAACAGCAGAAAAAGTAATTAAAGTATATAATATAAAAACACAACTAAGCAAGGACAGTAGAAGAGAAATAATATACTAAATATACTAAAATACAAATTATACTAACTAACACTTAATCTATTAAGACTTAACTAACTAACTAACACTTAATCAATTCTAAAAAACAGTATACACAGGAGGGAGGGGTTATGCACATGTGCTAATGTGCTAATATAGCACGCAAACAGTGAGGTTCATGGCTAGTGGTAAGAAGTTGATTTAGTCACTCACTTTCTGTGTGTCTACCACTGTCCCCAGCAACAAAAGGGGTGTATCTTAAAGTGTGTGTGTGTGTGTGTGTGTGTGTGTGTGTGCGAAGCACCCCCGCGATCTCCTGGGTGATCTACCTAGGAGCAGGTAAAAATTGGTTTCTTGATCCCTACATATCTCTGACAACAAATTTAATCTTACATTTTAGAAGATTCACATTTTAGACGATACTTTTATGTCTCTGGGACAAAAACTCGCGGAGCTGTAATAGTAGGGGAGAGTAATAGTAATAGTACTGTAATAATAGGGGAGAGCCGGGACAGTTGAAACACTTTTAAATTAAACGTAATTTACAAAGCGATCGTACCACACTGAAAGCTAATATTTGGTCACTAGTAAGCTACATCTGTCCTCTGTCAAATACAAATGCATTTTCAGCTTTGAACAAAACCGTTCAGGAATTATTACAGCAAAAGTGGGACGTGCGTTTTGTTTCATTCGTCCCTCCTGGTCGGGACAGTTGAAACAACATAAGGGGACGAATGAAACATACAGTTTAAGCCATATAAACGTCCCACAACTTCAAAATGTTACTACATATCATGAATAGTACTCCCAAAAGGTGTTATTTTAGATAGATTGTTGCAGGGCTATACGTCTTCGTGCATGTCTGTTTACAATTCATTGCCATCATCGTGAAGCGTGTATGAAGCGGTTTTTGAAATATCATGTCCTGTGGATGATTCTGCCATGTTTATAGCTAGAATGGTAAGCTTTCCCATTTATATCATGTTTATATTGTTGAAAATGTCGTTTCACTAGGTTTTTACGTGGGTTAGACCACTGCACATCCAAATAAGTAGGCTTAACGACCCATCGGCCGTCAGTCTCCATAGGATAACATGGGAAAACTCAACCCCCTACCTGGTGGGCCCAAATGTATTTTCATCTTCCTAAAACTGTTTTTCCATGTCTCACCTCCATAGATGATTGTTTAAACACAGATATTTGTGCATTTAATTAAAATACATGGAGGTACAGCCTGTTCGGGACGATTGAAATCGTCCCGACACAGACATATGACACTATAGCTTGTTTTGCTTTCCATGTAAACAAGCATGCGATATGAAAGTCTGGGATTGTGGAGAACACTAAATGGTGTACTGAATAAGCATTAAGTCGAAACTTTAAATGAAAAACACTGATTAATAATCGAAAAAATGTAACCGCTAATGAAGTTTACTTTTGCGCATTAAAACTCGTTTATCGCCTGTAACTCCGTGATAAAATGACATAGCAGGAAGATATTTGGCTGATAGAAGGAGGTTAACATGCTCTATGTTTTGACCAAAGGACGTCTGTCTATCACCATTACACTCGGAGAAAACTGGATTGTTTCATTCGTCCCGTGTTTCAATCGTCCCGGCTCTCCCCTAAGCCTAAAACAGGTTTAAAAAAATAGGCTATAGGTAGGCTATGTATCTCACCGGTGGGATAGAGACGTCTCTGATGCTCAGTGTTGGGGAGTAACGAGATACATGTAATTGCGTTACGTAAATTAATGACAAAATAAATGTAACAGTAATACATTACAGTTACTGGAGAAAAATGTGGGTTTGTTTGATAGCGTTAACCTTTACTGTTTTTTTCTTCTGACCTAGTCGGAGAACAGGGAGCTTCTTACCACTCCAGAGCCGAAGTTATCCGTACTCGGGGCTAACTCCCTAACATTCTATCTGAAAGTGGTTAGCAAATGAACAAGGTTTTATCTGCGGATTTATTTTTGCATTATTTTGACTATGACTAGCTCCAGTCTCAACAGCACATATACTTTTTCCACACGCATCTCATTCAGTTAGAACACACATATCCCCTCTCCGCTTTCTCTCACTCCATCCCTGCGCACGGGGCTCTCTTAAAAGTGACCCCAAAGACTTCGTTTACAGGCCTTAACATCACTGCACTGACAAACTTTATCATCCAACAAATCAAGTTTCCATGGGCTTACCTTTAGCTGATTCCTTTGCTGCTGATAATTCTTCGTTGCTGTCTGTAAGCTACGTCTTCTCAGTTAAAGACGGGGGTGTGTGTGCCTGTTTTAAGGGCGGGCTGACGTCATGTTTTGGAGGTCGCGCTCTGCAATGATAGGCCGAGACAAGGATAGCCTAAAAGACTGCTCTTTGGCAATACTGCTCCCCTATGGCGATATTGGTGAGCAGATTAAACATCCATACTTGCGTCAAGTAGGCTAAATTATTGTAAACCTTGATATGTTCAGGGGGAGGACAGTAGTATAAGGATTCACGTACAAACGAGTTCGAACTGAAAAGCGTGTTTATTCACCAGCCACAACGCCAAATCTAACTTTCCCTCTTCTTCCTTGCCACTTCCTCTCTCCATGCTAAGCATTCTGGGCCTTGTAGTTCTGGCCAGGTATTACAGTTCTTACATTATCTAGCAAGATACTTTCCTACAAAGCCACTTCCCATGACATACCTTGCGACTGTCTCAAAGCCATCATTGCCCTTAACAATGTGGACTATCCTATCCACACATCCATTGTTACTGTATAACACAATGTGTAACCTTAACTTTAACAAGGCCCTGCCATTTGGACTTTAAGGAAATAACAGTCAGACATAATAATTATAATACGAATATAGAGTGTTTCAAAGTAAAAAAATGAATACTAAAGTGTGTTATTGTTAACTGAAATGTTGACTGAAGGAAGAAAGTTGAAAAAAAAAAAAAACTATTGTGAATGCAATAAATGAAGTTTCCAAGTGTTGTAAAATATTCCCTTGTGTATAAGCCTGTAAAATAAGGTATAATTCAAATCTAAAAATTATTAACGAATAAAGGAACACTCCAAGAAATTTATAAAACAGGTTGTGTACTTTTCTGGTGTGTAGTAAGCTTTAAAACACTTTTAAAGTGTATGTGCAAAAAACCTCAAAGTGAAAAGGGTGCAGGGAATTTGTGTGTGTGTGTGTGAGTGAGACGTATCAGAGAGAGAGAGAGAGAGAGAGAGAGAGAGAGAGAGAGAGATCTCCACATGTGTTGCACGGCAGCTCATGTGGTGCACTGTAACAGGTCTGCACATGTGGTTTGCAGATAGCAGATTTAAGCACCAACCACAATTTGTCATTTCACTGCAAGTATTTCAAGTGGTTGCACTGACTGTTGAAAGTTTGTGTAGTGGATTATATCGAGGTTTCACAGGTAATGGCAGAAAAACCAGAGGAAACCATCTCTGACAACAAAACACCAAAATGGATGAGGAGGACTAATCCGAAATAATAAGGAATGCGAGGAGGTTGCTATCAGAACAAGAGGCTTTTGCGTAATAGTCAAAAGATAATGCGCCTTTACTGTAGCGGTAGAGGAAATAATAGCGTTTAAAATATCCATTTAAATTGTAGCCTAATAATGCACTGTTGAGCGTTTTAAATCCGAAATAATAAGGAATGTGAGGAGGTTGCTATTAACTTTAAATCTACAATCAAAACTATCTACAGCCTATGACGCAAATTGAATAGCCATGTCCAATAGCCAACTATCCTAATAGAAAACTGATAGCTTTCCTGGCTAAATGGTATAAATTAGGCCTATTAGACAACATACATTGTGCTGACGACCCAAATAAAATCTCCTGCGACCCACCCGTGGGTCGCGACCCAGTCTTTGGGAAACACTGATTTAGCCTAGGCCTACTGCGCAATTGCTTACAATAGTGATTTAACTCGTTATTCTCTTATCCACAGAATGCAGGTCATCGGTACTGCTTTGGAAGAGCTACTCGTTTCGGCGAAGAATCAAGATTGCTTGACAGTCGGGGTACATGAATCAGCAAAAGTCATGAATGTGTAAGTAAAGCAGCGAATATTTCTGGATAAGAAATCTTTCTGGAACCTGATAAATATATCTGCTATTGTTACATGACATGGTTATTTGAATCAGTTTCTAACCAAGTGTCATTGTCATTCAACAGTTATCCAGACAATGTGGCATGCTGCGTCTTAGTGATTGACGAGGAGTACGAATGCGACATTGCCCGTCAGATTCACTTCACCCTCATCCAGGCTTTTTGCTTTGAAAACGACATCAACATCGTGAGGGTGAATGACATCGAGCGCCTTGCCAGTATTGCTGGCATTGACGAGTCGGAGGAATCTAAAGACGTTCACTGCCTTCTTATCACGGTAGGCTACACTTTTGCATCACTTCAGTTCCTGTTTAACCTATCATGACATTTATGCTGCAGCTATTTGTAGGTTAAGTTCGTGTTTAGGTCATACTAATTCTTGTGTGCCTTGTTATTGCAGAGCCCAAATGTGGACTCGTGGAAGGATCCTGCTTTGGACAAACTCCGGCTGTTCTGCAAAGAGAGCCGCGGCATGTACGAGTGGGTGCCGACAATTACCCTCCCCGAGCGCTGAACTGGGCCACTTCTCTACGCTTCTGCAACAGAAGGAGAAGGAACCTATTCCGGATCACCGAGTGTGAAGTTCCCACTCTGATAGCGGAGGATGTAAAGCGAACCTCCAGATTTCGGGGACTCTCTCTGGAATTCCGTGCTGGCGCTGACTGGATGGGTACAGGAGTCGACCGGGTCGTGGATTATGGGACATTTCTGACAGACAAAATCACTGAGTCATCTTTGTTATGCCGATATGATGGAAAAGAGATGTTCTACAGTAAAACCAAAATGCAATGATGTTGTTAAACAATTTGCAGACATAAATAAACATTTCAAAGGTTTATCCATTATCACTTGTGTCAGTTGCTTGTTTGGTATGTAATAATAATAATAATAATAATAAGAAGAATTTTGCAGTAAAAACTGGAATCTTTTTGGAACGAAACCCCCTTTCATCCTCCTTTGCCCATCGTGTCACTCAAAAGCTGTTGTTCATGTCACCCCGAGCACATGGCTACTTACCATATGACGTATTAAAGGCACCAGCAAACATTTAAAGCAACAAGGCCTGTTTTTTAAAAGGTGCATTTATGTTTGCATGGTTTTAGCCTTATGAATGGCTCAAAGTTAGTAAAGTAAAGTAAAGTAAAACATTGATTTTATGACTTGTTTCTGCATTTAAATAAACAAAATATGTATTAGTATTATTGTATTGGAGTTATTTGCATGGTTTTAGCCTTATGAATGGCTCCAGGTTTAAAAAGTAAAGTTAAAAAGAATGTAAATAGACAAAGACAAGGTTGTAATCAATGAAATGTTTATTAAAAATATTTAAAATGTAGAACAGGGCAATCAAACAGACAATAATAGTAATAATAATAAAAATATAACAATAATAATAAAAAATCTAACAATTAGAATACAATGGTCCTGAAGTAATTGATAGCTGACAAAATGTATGTCGCTTTGGATAAAAGCGTCTGCTAAATGCATAAATGTAATCACATATGACTCTTTTAATAGCATGTTTTCACTCTGGGCCCTTTAGCGACAGTATATGAGAATGACAGTCTGTCTGTGTCTATGAGAGAGAACACAGTCTAGCAGAGTGTGTGTGTGTGTGTGTGTGTGTGTGAGAGAGAGAGAGATAGAGAGACTCCAGATGTTTGGTCTTTTGTGTTGCTTTTCTGCCTTCCATTCTGCTCAAATAAAGTGGTTGAATGATTTGACAGTCTGTTTTTGCCTCACCTACCAAGACACACCTACCAGTCCGGTCAAACCCCCATGTTCTCGCAGGACGGCACCTCTATTGTTTTCATCAGGAGGTGTGTAGGCACCCCCTGTTGGGAAGGAGCCTCGGCACCCTGTGTTTTACACTGTCCATTTCAGACCCTAGTCTCTACCTTAGAGGTGGTCTTTGAACTTGTCCCTGGTTTGACCCCCTTGATGTCCCTGGTTTGACCCCCATGACCCTTATTTGAAGTGAGGAGAGGGAATGATGTGATGTGTGACTAACTTGTGGGGATTTAGTGATATCAGGCACCTAGTCTAGATTTTTAAAGGTAGAAAAAAAAGCAGGATATAGCAAGTTTTTTTTAAAGAAAAGTTTATTTAAAACAAAAACAATTAAAACAACTATATAATATTTATTATAAAACACAAACTATATACACACAAGAGAACAGGGGTGTCTCTTTCCAGCTTCAAGAAACTTCAAGACCCAACTCTTTAGAGAGCACCTCCTGTCTTAGCACTTACCCTGCATTACCGTCTCCACCCTGTACAGCACTACTTTCTTCTACACACTTCCCTCTATGTAGCTTGATTGTTAATCCTCGTTTGTAAGTCGCTTTGGATAACAACTATATAATATTTATTATAAAACACAAACTATATACACAATATTTACAAACACACACACACACACACAAAGTGTCTGCTCAGGGAGGGGGAGCTGCCCCATCACACACACACACACACACACACACACACACACACACACACACACACAAAGTGTCTGCTCAGGGAGGGGGAGCTGCCCCATCACACACACACACACACACACACACACACACACACACACACACACACACACAAAGTGTCTGCTCAGGGAGGGGGAGCTGCCCCATCACAGGTCTAAAAACTCCTCCAAATCAATTGTGTCATACGTGCACTGAAAAAAAACAAAAAGACAGAAGACATGTGAATATTGCTCTAGTGAAACTAAAATGGGATTCACAAGCCATGAAAATCAGAAGTGAAAAGAATAATTATGGTCTGCTTTTGTCAAAAAATGTACAGTTAAAGTCAGTAACAAAGAGCGGATTCACAGGACTGGAGAGAACACAGATTGCGGAGGGACATAGAGGGAATGCACTTGATTACTTGTTACTTGATTACTAGATTCATATTAACCTCTTGTGGGAACAGTTGGTCAATGATAGCCATGGGGTCTTGGCTGTAATCTGGCCACTCAGGGATTTTTGTGGCACCACTTTTTTCTGGGGCAACACCAGGCTCACTTAGCAGAATGGAAACGGAGAAAAATACATTAGTGAATGAACATGGCATTCCTAACTCTGCAAGATTCATGGCCTGTCTTCCAGACTACAGACTGCATTTGTGCAGCGCCACATTACAATACAGTTGTTTCCTGGCGATATACAGTCATTATTAAAGAGGAATGGTCAGGGAAAGTACAGTTAGTACTTCCTGGCTCATGTGGCCCACAGAGGATGAAGAGCTGCAACTAAGTACATGTCATTTCTAAAGCAAATTTAAAACAGCTCATGTTATGGTCATGTTCAGCACTGGCAAGAAAAGCATAAAACAATAACTGTAGCTGGGTTGTAATGAAATGGATGTATTATAGGAGAAGGACAAAAAAGGAGGAAAAACACACACACACAAACACACACACACACACACACACACACACACAAAAAAAAAAAGTGAAAACGTAGAAAAGTGAAGTTAAAAATGAAACATCTGTGGTGGGCGTTCCAGAGTATGAGAGCGTGGTGGGAAAATCAGTTGATTGACCTGGAGGATGACATACTCCCGGGTCTCTTGGATACTCCTGCCTCATCTTCAACGACACGTGTGGGGGTAAAACATTCCAGGGAGGATGGTGCAGTGCCTTCTCCTGGCCCTCGACTGCTTCCTAACCTTTACCAAGTGGTTTTCCTTCGATACACTAATGGGATAGAGTAGGTCAGCGGGAATCCAACAGCGCCTCGTTAGGAAAAAAAAAAAGTTAAAGAGTGGGGCTTGTTGAGGTCCTGTGTTGCATTGTGTCAGTGTTGTGCAAGTCAGAGCCTTGCGTAGCCAAAGTGATGTAAAAAATATATGTGAAATGCCTGCATCAAGTACTCCCAGAAGAGCACAGAGTAATATCTTAGTGTTGACTGGTGTTCATACACATGTATGTTGATTGGCATCCATGTGTTTCACCATGTCTCAGTGATGACATTCAATCTCAGGGGGTTCTTAAATCCATTTCAGTCCCCAATGTGTCCAAAAATGTGCCTTGTGCTTGTTTGTTTTTTACATGAGATTATGAATGTGGTTATTATTATGCTGTTATGAACACTATATAAATACATTTTTGTTATGTATTTAATCATTTGACATAAACAATATTGTAATAATGCAAAATGTTTACACAAAACAATTCCACAGTGATCATTAACCAGAATTCATGTTTTTAGCTATATAAAAGTTGACAAAAGAAGTGTGACACACACATGAATTTAGTTTATATTTAGAGCACTGCACTGCTGGGGATAGGTGGCAGAGGTCCCAGCATCGTCAGTTGTGAAATCAAGATCTGGTCTTTTTGAGGAACACACAAGAGAACAGGGGTGTCTCTTTCCAGCTTCAAGAAACTTCAAGACCCAACTCTTTAGAGAGCACCTCCTGTCTTAGCACTTACCCTGCATTACCGTCTCCACCCTGTACAGCACTACTTTCTTCTACACACTTCCCTCTATGTAGCTTGATTGTTAATCCTCGTTTGTATGTCGCTTTGGATAAAAGCATCTGCTAAATGCATACATGTAATGTAATGTAATATTCACCTGTCCAGGACATGGTTCTGTTTCCCAGGGCTACCCGGAACATTGTTCACCTGCAATACAAACAAACAGCGATTTATGTAAATTTCCTAAACCCTAAGCTTGGATCATCTACAGAAACAACAGCAATGAAAACAACAAATACACACACACACACACACACACACACACAAAACAAGTTAAGAAAAAAACATACCACTTCTTTTTCATTTGTAACGACATCTGCCGTGGAGCGTCCTGGGTTATTGAGCACAAAAAAGCCTTTGCTCTCCAATCTCTCAATGAGTGCACGGCAGGGATCTGCGCTGTTCATTAACTCCGCGATCTCACCGTATTCCCAACTTCTGGCCACCTTGGTCCAGTCTTTTTGGGATGTCTTTGCTTGCCTGAGTCGTTCTTTCCGCATTTCCTCCGTGTCTTTTTTCATGCAGACCTTTCTCATATGCGTGGACAAGTTTCCATACGGCTTTTTGCATTTAAGGCAGTAAATGATTTGCCTGTCAGGTCCGTCCCTATAAAAAACATAAATAAACAATGATTTACACACTGTTACAACTGGCTCATGCAGACACGTGCAGAAACAACGGAAGAGTGGATAGGCCTAAAGAGGTCCATCACAATCCACATACACAGAGTCATGAGATCACTGGGATGTGCAATCCCATTTTTAAAATATCAACCTGCCAGGGACTGCAGATGAAAACTAGTTAGTGACTAAATCTGGTGCATTTACATGTTAAGGTCCTGTTGATTAATGTACACTGTTCCTTTCTTTCTTAAAATACATGTAAATAGACAATTGAGATGTATTATTAAGGAATTAGCAAGTATTCAGCGTTTTCTAATTCTTACATTGTATGCCACTTCAACAGCTGTCGATTTAAGTCAAACAACAAATGCACTTCAAGGCAGGGGTTACCTAGAAATCAAAATGAAAAATGAAGGAAATGACACTGTTATTACATGACACTGTTATAAGCAAACTTTTCACAGAATGAGGTGAATTTAGATAGATAGATAGATAGATAGATACTTTATTGATCCCCAGTGGAAATTCAAGGTCTCAGTAGCACACAGACAATACACACACATTCACTAACAGCAGAAAAAGTAATTAAAGTATATAATATAAAAACACAACTAAGCAAGGACAGTAGAAGAGAAATAATATACTAAATATACTAAAATACAAATTATACTAACTAACACTTTATCTAAATCAATTCTAAAAAACAGTATACACATAGTGTTGATTAATCAATCAAGAGGCACTTGCAATGACTGAGGCAGGGACTGAGCCTGTTATTCTCTGTGCATAGTAAGGTAAGGTAAGGTTCTCTGTGTGAGTGAGTGCAATGGTGATAGTGGTCATGGTGATAGTGCAAATGAGTAAGTCCAACAGTGTAACAATGCAGTAATAAAGTCTATATATATATATATATATATATATATATATATATATATATATAACTATTTTAAGAAAAGGTATAAGTGTGGCCACAGCTCGGCTGTGGCATGGAGGGAGGGGTTATGCACATGTGCTAATGTGCTATCAGTGAGGCAGAAAGACAGTGGTAAAAGTTGCTAGTGGATTTAGTCACTCACTTTCTGTGTGTCTGCCACTGTCCCCAGCAACAAAAGAGGTGTGTCTTAAAGTGTGTGTGTGTGTGTCTGTGTGTGTGTGTCGCACCCCCGCGATCTCCTCCTTTTGTGATCTCCACTGGTATTATACTACCCCTCCCCCAAATAGGTCAATGGGACCAGTAAAAATTGGTTTCTTGCTTCCTACAAATCTCTGACAACATATTCAATCTTACATTTTAGAAGATTCACATTTTAGACGATACTTTTATGTCTCTGTGACAAAAACTCGCGGAGCTCTAATAGTAAGCCTAAAAGTACAAAAAAAAGGCTATATGTATGTATCTCACCGGCGGGATAGAGACGTCTCTGATGCTCAGTGTTGGGGAGTAATGAGATAGGCTACATGTAGGCTAATTGCGTTAGGTAATTTAATTACAAAATAAATGTAACAGTTATACATTACAGTTACTGGAGAAAAATGTGGGTTTGTTTGATAGCGTTAACCTTTACTGTTTTTTTCTTCTGACCTAGTCGGAGAACAGGGAGCTTGTTACCACTCCAGAGCCGAAGTTATCCGTAACTTCGGGGCTAAATCCCTGACATTCTATCTGAAAGTGGTTAGCAAATGAACGAGGATTTTGGTTTTATCTGCGGATTTATTTTTGCATTATTTTGAATATGACTAGCTCCAGTCTCAACAGCACGTTCCACACGCATCTCATTCTCAGTTCGAAAAACCTCTCCGCTTTCTCTCACTCCATCCCTGCGCACGGGGCTCTCTTAAAAGTGACCCCAAAGACTTCGTTTACAGGCCTTAACATCACTGCACTGACAAACTTTATCATCCAACAAATCAAGTTTCCATGGGCTTACCTTTAGCTGATTCCTTTGCTGCTGATAATTCTTCGTTGCTGTCTGTAAGCTACGTCTTCTCAGTTAAAGACGGGGGTGTGTGTGCCTGTTTTAAGGGCGGGCTGACGTCATGTTTTGGAGGTCGCGCTCTGCAATGATAGGCCGAGACAAGGATAGCCTAAAAGACTGCTCTATGGCAATACTGCTCCCCTATGGCGATATTGGTGAGCAGATTAAACATCCATACTTGCGTCAAGTAGGCTAAATTATTGTAAACCTTGATATGTTCAGGGGGAGGATAGTAGTATAAGGATTCACGTACAAACGAGTTCGAACTGAAAAGCGTGTTTATTCACCAGCCACAACGCCAAATCTAACTTTCCCTCTTCTTCCTTGCCACTTCCTCTCTCCATGCTAAGCATTCTGGGCCTTGTAGTTCTGGCCAGGTATTACAGTTCTTACATTATCTAGGAAGATACTTTCCTACAAAGCCACTTCCCATGACATACCTTGCGACTGTCTCAAAGCCAAAGCCAGCATTGCCCTTAACAATGTGGACTATCCTATCCACACATCCATTGTTACTGTATAACACAATGTGTTAAACTAAACTTTAACATTTCTAGTCTGCCACATATTGGTAACTGTAGGCTACATCATCTGCTTGACGCCAGGCAGTTTCAGCCTGCAGGCCTGAATCTTGAATTTCCCCTAGGGATCAATAAAGTATCTATCTATCTATCTATCTATCTATCTATCTATCAGTGTTGCGCGGGTTTGGTCACAAGCGGCCCGCGGTCGCCCGATATTTTAATCAACCCGACAGCAACTCGGACCGCGAATATTAATTAGGACAAAATTATACCCGACCTGCGATCCGACCCGCTTATTTACAAAATGTGTGCTTTTGGTTATAGCCTGCATGCAGTGTGACAGTAGGCCATTTCTGTAAAACAAACTAATTTCTTTGCGAAACTTTATGCGGTAGAACTGCACGCAGTATGCAGGACATAATGTTTGCGCAGGAGAGAGAATGAGAATAAGAGCGCAAGCACGCATGCAACCACCAAGGATTAGAACACTATACGATTTGAAGGCCATGGACATAGGACTACATCTTTCTTTCGAAAACAGAAATGGTGAGGCAAGTTATAGGCAAGAGAGATACGTTGCTGGTCAAAACGTTAGCGTAAGAACTGGTTTATAATGCTGAATGAAGCACAAAGCACATTTACTAAAGCACATCCACTGTTTAAAGTCACAAACACAACGAACTAAGGTAACTTTTATGCATGCGCGAACCTATAGCCTACCGGTAGGTATGGCTGTGTAGTCTGTGCCTGCCATAACATTTATTCCTGCAGGCTGCCCGTTTTGGCTGTCATACTTTTAAATGGCTTCGCAAGAAGTAGGCCTACATAGACCATAACTTGTACTACTGTCATCTTCTAAGAACTTTTCCCAATATTTCCCATAGCTTAGGCCCTATCGCTTTTCCTGAAGGGGTGTCTTTATTATTTTAACTCGCGTCTTCAGCTTCTTTACTTACTTTACTGTATTGATGCTTTACTGTATTGATGCTAGCCTTCTTCTGATATTTTAAGTAGGCCTATTTGTAGAAAATATATATTTAATTAATTTTAACTGACCCGCCCGCAAATTACCCGAATATCATTAAAATATTTTGTTTATGACTCATAACCGCGGGTGACTGCGGTCATCCGCGGGCCGCTTAATTTCGGGCAGACCGCGCAACACTGCTATCTATCTATCTATCTATCTATCTATTTACCTTGGTTTTTCTCGCGAATCGTTAGTAATAGTCTACCATTACAAACAATGTTTGTTTATAAATTTCCCTTTGATGTCAGATTTTTAGCATGATAAATGCAAATGACTAAAGTTATCACTGAATTATCCTCCACGATTAGTCCTGTTATGGTAATTCAAACATGTAGGTTTTTATTCACATAGTTCCTAGGCTGTTGCTTTTTTGTATCCAGTAGGTGGCTAACCTAGTATGTGGCAGTCCAGGATAAGCCTATACAGATTGACAGGTTTGCAGCAACATGCTTTATTTTTTTAAATTACAAAAACGATAGGTAACACAGTCCGTCGATGTCTGGTGGCATTTTGAGTTCGTTCGCTGTATTCTCGCATGAGATCTAGTGTCTGTCGATTTTTCTCAAAAGTGGAGGGAATGTCAGTCAGTGATGCCAACTCCTCAGTAAAGCAAGCAGCAGTCAATACGTCATCACGTATTTGCGTATTTAATTGAATGGCGCTAGAGGATGAGAAGCCTGGGAGAGAAGAGGTTACTGTCTATGGAGAGAACGTGGGTATCATCATGGCTAAAAATGAAGTGAATGAATGAAGTGTTTTGGTTCTTGGTTTGGTTTCTTTACATTTAAATCAATTTTGTTCTGCATGTTTAAATATCATTAGTATAGTATAGTATTAGTATCATTTTTGATCAAAAGACTGTCTATAGAGCGCGAGGCTCCCCAAAAACGCTAAGAATGTGATTGTTGCAATGCTAAATCCTTCCTAGCAACATTGCACAACATGTACTAGTTGGAACATAAAAAAAAGTTGTGGTAGGCTATGTTGCTTTACGTCTTTTACGAAGAAGACAACAACAGCCTGGCACATTCAACCAATAACCTAACGTCTCAACAGCTTGCCAGAGTTAAATACAGAAACACTGTTAAACAGGCAGCTATGTGCACATGGCCAACAACGAAATAAATTCAGAGACAGTAAAATTGTAAAGTAGCCTAAGCTCAATCAGGAAGACTACCGTCCCCCTGTCATATTCAAAACTAGCTAACTGGCTTACTGGCTAAACCGCAACAGATTGTCTGTGCACCGTGTAGCAGAGATGGCCATATGAAGATGTTCTATGTATAACTTTTGCGTTGTGTTTAAACTTAAAAATAACTTGACGTGACAACGACTGACAAGGCTAGCCCACTACATTTATTGATCCACAACTTCCAACCGACTGTAACAAGTCAGATCTGCGCTTGGCAGAATTTCACTACAATTACCAATAGGCTATAGGCAGTCTTCCACTAGGCTTCACCAGCAATATCCACATGTGAGCCTGTCATTAGCAGAGTTTCACTTTTCACTTTCAGAATTTAATTTTACATGCAGGCCTGAAACGCGCGAAATCACATCTAATGATGAATGCTGAATAGGCTAAACCTCCCTTGAATTTGCTAAATATGGAATTTCAAGCATATCAGACATTTCTTTGGCAAAGGAGGCATGAAAATTTTATTTTTTGGCGTCGTTTGTCATTCAAATGTTTCCAGATCGGCCCGAGTGGCCCAGGGCCCCAACTGTACCACTAATTGATGAAGCCCTTCAGGCTCTGCTGTGACCCAAAACCACATTCCACCATTCAAAGTCAAAGTTATTACTTTGTATATATGTATATACTTACTTATGTATATATATATATATATATATATGTATATAATTACTTCATTGTTATCCCCTTTTTATTGGCTAAAAATGTCATTTTATTCCATTTTGCCTTGCAGATAATCTAGATGTAAATGTGGAACTTTTCTTGATAATGGCTGTTTTTAATTTATTTTTATTTTTATGTGTAGTGTCCCAGACAAGGAATTGGACCCCCCCCCCTCCGAGGACAAGCTGTAAAAGTATGTATGCAAGCAACAAACACAGACAGACAGACATACATACCGTAAAACTCCAAATAATAGCCTGGGCTTTTATTTTCCCAAATCGCCAAACTGCACCGGCTAGTATTAGAGACAGGCGTCTATATGAGACAGGCCTTTAATTCCCTTTACACAAAACTTTTCCTCTGCAAAGATGGAAAATATTATCGAATTAATTATTTCAAACACACTGAATGTCTACCTATATGACTAGGCTATCTGATGACAATTACGGATCATCATTAGTCATCATAGTAAGTCCCTGCCCCCCCTACATACACAGCACATTATTTCATCAGGAAGCTTCTCCAACACACATCCCCAACATACTTACAGCACACTGCCCCCCCCACCCCCCCCAATACACAGCACATTGTCTCATGAGGAAGCTTCTCCAACACACATATTGCACACTGCCCTCTCCCCACATACACAGCACACTATCCCCCATCTCCCCTGTCATCCCCCCAACACACACACCAAGACCCCTGGCAGTTGGGTTAGCCCCTTGAGCCGTGGATCTGCCCAAGGTTTCTTCCTTGGTAAGGGAGTTTTTCCTTGCCCCTGTTGCTCTTGGGTGCTCCTTGTTGGTGCCCCCCACCCAATCCCAATCCTCCCCCACCTTTTTGTTATGCAGCCCTTGCCACTTAATCTACTAAACCCCTCTTCTACTGCACTTTTTACCCCCCCATAAATGCACAAATAGGCTGACACCAGACATAATTTCACTGCATTTCTTACTTCCAGTAACTATATGCATGTGACAATAAACTTCCTTGTATCCTTGTATCCTTGTATCATTCATTTAGTGTTGAGATGTTCATTGAGTGAGATACAGTAAGATCCAAATAGCGGGGATAGCCAGAACAGATGAACCACGTTTTAATTAAACGTAATCTACAAAGAGATCGTATCACACTGAAAGCTCATATTTTGTCACTAGCAAATAGCCTATATTGGTCCTTTGTCAAATACAGTTGCATTATCAGCCCTGACAAAAAAACGTTCAGGAATTATTTATGCAAAAGTGGAACGTGCTTAATGTTTCATTCTCCCTACTTTTCGGCATGAATGAAACAGCATGAGAGAGCATGAACCATATTGTTTCTCCCGTTTTGTATTTGCCAAATTTAACAACAGTCTACATTCAAATCATAGCCTACTTCCAGGCGCACGGGAACATATTTTTGACCAGGGGTGCTGAATAACAAAATAATCATGGATGTCCGACGATTTCTCCCCCAGCATATGATTCAAATTTAGACAGCTAAATACGCCATTTCACCGACGTGTATGAGTAGGTCTAAGAGTGAGAAGTTTTATAATGCCCTGGGCAGCCACATTCCACTGCAACTATGCGCAGCACTTGCCACTCTGACTCATCAATAAAAACG
Organism: Alosa sapidissima; assembly: GCF_018492685.1. Taxonomy (NCBI): domain Eukaryota; kingdom Metazoa; phylum Chordata; class Actinopteri; order Clupeiformes; family Clupeidae; genus Alosa; species Alosa sapidissima. The sequence continues at coordinate 30,924,141 of NC_055979.1, forward strand.
GTGCGCACAAACACCAGTCCCTAGAAGCGCACTTGACTTTACATCATAAACCTATTTCAGTAGGTTATATAGCCAGAGAATGTCCGTAGACGGGCTCTGATATAGCCTACACTCTTAGAAAAAAGGGTTCTTGTGGGTGCTAAATAGAACCATTGGGGTTCTTTGCCAAGGAAATAGAACCTTTTGCCTGAAAAGGGTGCTATTTCTTACTCGCGAGGATTATTTGAACTTAAACGACCGTTTATGGAACCCTTTCCCGGAGACGCTCACTCTGCTGCAGTGGATTTAACGGTAAGTGGCACAAAGTTTTTTCTGCTTTTCCCCCATTCATAATCATTGCCTGTGTGGCCTGCAAATCGAAACATTAAGTGATACTTTTTTAAGCAAAAGCAAGAAGCGTTCCCCGTAAACGTTGGTGGGCGATAACACATGACTGTCAGCTGTCAGAAGTAGTAAATTGTAACGTTAGAGGTTCGTTGAATGTTAGCAGCAGCTAGCTATCATAGACATTGATTCACCCTAACGTTACTGGATCCATCATTAAGATAAGTTTTGTACTTTCTTGTCAGCCTGGCAATAAAATCAACTATCGATTATATGATTTCGAGCTTGTGTAGAACGACACTAGCTACTGTTCAATATCCTCCCTCTCCCCTATTGAGTTAAAGCTATCTACAGCTAGCCTGCTAGCGCTAGCTGTCGCTAGTTAGTGAACATAGCATTAGAAGCAAAGCAGAGTAATCAGCTACTAACGTCAGCTAACATACGATGCAAATGATTTGGCAATAACTAATACTTCATTAGCAGACTGTTTAGTTCAATTACAGGGAACCCAGCCAACAAGTTAGGATAGCTAACAGTAGCCAATAGTGCTATAACAGACTTCTGAAACACATACAGATCAGTTGAACCTCGTTCTTGTATCATGCTGGGCTCATTGCAAATTACAATGTATTTAGTACATCTGTATAGCTAACGCTACGGCTCTGGTGTCTGTAAGACAATACAGGCATCTAAAAGAGGATGGAACTCACTACAATATGTACTTAATGTCTATGTCTTATTTTTCATTTTAGATGAAGATGTCTGTCAATGATGAAGATGTCTGAAACACAATCTTGTTTTTGAGAGGTGGAAAAGTTACGCAAATCATCGTTGGTTCAGTGAGTATACTTCATTAATTCAATAATTTTTTTCATGAAGGTTTTTAGGACCACATGTTGTTTTTTTCTACCTATAGACTTTTGTTATTTTTTTCCTGCCTATTGTTTAATAACGCTCAGCATCTCCTCTGCTACTAAAACCATAAGTAGGACAATTCTAATTCCAATGATTGTTCTTTCAGGTACCCAAACCATAAAAAATACACTGATGTCCTGTGGTGTCTAGATATCCGTTTCTTAATGACCACAGCTAATCTGGTTATGTATGTTATTTTTTAACGTTTTGTTATGGAAAACATTATTCCTCAATTGAATTCCTATACTACTCTGACTCTGTCTGAGTCTCATAATTCATGTCTTTACTCAAAGGAGACCCTGCTGGAGTGTATTAAGAATAAGTTCAAAAAGGAAAGGTCTCCTTTGATAAACTTGACGACGGTGCAGGAGATTAAGAGAAAGTTTGGTGTCAGAAGACAAAGAATTGTGGCCATGTGCCTCTGGAGGACCCACCTGGACATCAGGTGCCATTTTTACATTCTTGCTTGTCTTTAGCCCGTTTGTTTTCTTGTCTGCATGTCTATATGCTAGCTAGTCACAGTAGCCACTGTTTGTCAGTACAGATATCTTAATATTACACATTTCTCTTTGCTAATTTCAGAGAGCAAAAAAGTACAGAGTGGGGGTCCAGATGTCTTCTGATTACGAGCCAACACAAGAGGTTTGTAATATGTTTGTGAATGAAATGTTGAATCATACAGCAGTTAGGTCCGGCTACATTATTTATTTATTTCTGATTGAATGAAAGACTATCTGGCTTGAGAAAATTTATATTATCATTGCTCACATACGTTTTGCATTCTCTGAATGTCTTTTTTTTTTTCAGATTATGTTGGACCTTGAAGCAGTTGGGGAGGACTACCACAGCTTTCAAGAGCATATAAACGCCATAAACAATTAGTTGTGTCGTCGTCAGCCAGATATTAGTCATATAATGGACAGGATGAGGCAAACTGTCTATAAGAGGGTAGAGCAAATGGGAAAACCAACTGAGGAGGTGATGGAGATGTTCCAATTTCTTTGGGTGCCAGAGCTGGTGAGTAGCAAAGTCTTATAGTAGTATTACTAAAATGTGAGTTCAGTGCTGTTCAGTAGTAAGTTCTATAACCATTTATTGGTAACTACAATTTCCTCTGTTTTGTTTTGTTTGTTTATTTGTAGATGCATCATGAAATGAAGTTGCGGTTTGGACTGGACTTAAAGCTAAGCCTGCATAACACCCTCGGTATATTGACCCCTAACGTCATCAGAGTGGCTGACAGTGGGAGTCAGAGGGAGAGCCTGTCAAGCCTACGAGATACTAACACAGATGGTAAGTCAGCAGCTTCTTCTTTTCCCTTGCACCCTTCAATTATTTAATAATAATAAGATCATTAAAATATGTTTTAATGAAATCATTCTTTGTTTCTTTTGACATTTCAGACCTTCAAAAAAGTGCTGCTGTCCTAATTTTGCCTGCCCTTTTTAAGGAGGATGCCAAGTTTCTGTATTGTTTAGACGAGGTATTTGATGTTTTTAACATTACAATTAACATTGCTTTATGTTGTCAATTCACATCATAGACTCTTACAGGAGATCCCTTGTACATTTCTCATTTGCATAGGAACCACTGAGCGTGTTTCCAACCATCATCTTCCAGGGTGGTGATACTCCCCTCCTTGCCAGGAGAGCATCCATAAAGATGGATGGCATCACAATAGCAAGTGGAGAGATGGATGTGCCACATGCCCTCCAATGCGAATTTGTCATTGGCCCCTCCCCTGACATTGATGCCTCCTTAGGCCTTATCTGTATTTTTTGTTTATATTTTCTTTTTGATGTTCAGTACCCAAAAGAGGCCCACCACACATTACTATTCTTTGACAGACGCCTTAACCTGTCTATGTCTAAGCCCTCCACTCCAGTGTTGCGTGTGGAAAAAATGTTATCATAAAGTGTGTTTTATAATCATTTGAAATGTATTAATTTGTAAAAATGTAACTATTGCTGTTTTGAGTGTATTTATGACACATTTTTTATGCAAGTAACAGAAGATATGTTTAAGCAATGAATATGTAAATTAATGTAAATATGTATCTATTGTTGTTTTGAGTGTCTTATGACACACGTTTTTTTGCGAGTAATATAAAAGATATGCTAAAGCAATGAATATGTAAATTAATGTAGAAATACTGAATACAGTATTTGAATGATAATTGACTGATGTCAATTTTTGATTGTTGTCTATTTGTATTTAACATTTCGTACACATTATACGCTACTTCTCATTAATTAGCACAATGAATGAATATGAATAATAATGAATTAATAAAAGTAATACTACTACTAATAATAATAGTAATAATAATAAGTAGTAGTAGGCCTAGTAGTAATAAAACACACCTGGTAGTTATGGTTCCATTTAGAACCATTAGAATGTAAAATAATGGCACCCCTGATGGTTCATCATATAGAACCTTTTTAAAAGGTTCCATTTGGAACCATTTTTTCTTAGACTATAGTCTAAGGTAAATTCCTTTTCTGACTTCTTTCTCTTTATCGCCATGGCATTTAGAATAAAGAATAAAGTTCGCGAACCGTTCTGGTTTTGTTGCCAGCATAAAAACCAGCTTACCATCGGCCTATCCGCAAATTTTAAACACAAGGGATGAATTGAACGATGACGAAGTCGGACATAGGCAAAGTTCATATTGGGAAAAAAGTTTTGGAATTTGGAACTCTAGCTTTTCCCCGCTGCAGTCTTTTAATGCCATCTAATCATAATGTGCGCATTCTACGCCATACTTAAGCCCAAATTACACCCAAGATTCGCAGCGAGATGAGCAGCAACTTGATGCAACCTTGCAACTGTGACCAGACATGTGAATGCTTTGCGACGGCTTGTAACGACGTGCAACATCTAATTCACACTGCTGTAACCTCCTTTCTGTAACGGTTTCGTGTCATTGCGAATCTTTAAACAGACGATCTGACGGGTTTTAGAAGATTAAATAACCCGAAACTAAAAAACAGACCAGGCCTCTACTGGAGACCGGCCTTTAACCCAAACCTGTAGCCACGCCAGGCGTTTAAAAGAGACAGGCGTCTCTTAGGGACTCGGCGATTATTTGAAGTTTTACGGTACTCGAACACACATTTTCTCTGTCTGTCCCCCTGTCCCCCCATCCACTCTGGGACACAAAGTCCATGTCCAGACAATGACTAGGTGGCAGAACGCATGCTGGTGCCAGATCTATGTAGTATTAATGTGGAACTTGTAATTTGATTGGAAAGCATACTTTCTCCCCCTTCATGTGCATCATTGTAAATAAAACCAGCATCTGACTTGGGCTCCAAAAATCACCCATGTTTCATGATCTTTCTGAAATGTCTTTTATCTCTGGTGTTCTGCAGTGCTGTATACGGAAATGTTGCCGATGAACCGCCCCCCCCCCCCCCAGCGCACCCCCCCTGGTTGACCCCCCCTCCCCGGAGACAGAACAGAATGGGTAAATCCAGTATGAAGCAAAATACTCAATTTGTGTATTTGTGTTACATTATTACTCATTATTTTTCTCTCTCTTTTTGTTCCAGATGCAGATGCCACCCCATCACGGTCATTTTCTGTGTAGTTTGTCTTGTTATTCTTTTGTTGCTTTTTGTTATTATTTTTTGTACCATTAAAATGCTTGAGTAAATTTTACTTCCATTTGCTTTATTTTGTTGCTTCAAACACATAGAACATGGGTGGGCAAACTCTTCGGTATGCAGGCCAGATACTGAAAAATGTAAGCTGCCAAAGGCCAGTGTAAATAAGAGCACCCGTTTTTTAACCAGCAGGCCTTCTAAAACATTCTGCATGATGCTACACTCACTCTCACAGCACTAAATCTATGATGTGTGACACATATCTGCTCTAATATTACATTAATGTAACAATGGGTGATGTGTGTGTTTGAGAGAGACGGAGAGAGACAGAGAGAGAACATAGTCTAGCAGTGTGTGTGTATGTGTGTATGTATGTGTTTGTGTGTGAGAGAGAGATATTGGGCAGAGTCTAGAACTTTGAACTTTATTTGAATACAAATCAACATACACATACGTTCTTTTTTGGTGCTTAAAAGCGGCATATAGGAGGCAAATCCAGCACAGCAATGTCAGCAAACACCAGAAAAATGTTTGTCTCATTCATCTAACCAGTCCAAGTCAAGACCTTCACCTCTGAATGATGTCTTGTTTACGCCATAGTCCCACAAGATTTCGTCATTGCACTGGATATCCTTTGATGCCAGGAACAGTATAGTGTCTCTGCAACCATCAGGGAATTTCAATTGGAAATGTACCGGCTTGACATTGAATTTCTTTTTAGAATGATTCATCCTCCTCCCAAATGTGTCTTTAAGGGGGTGACATTCACAAGGGAAGGTCTGTGCATCGATACAAAGACTGGCACCACCTCTGGTCTTGAAAAAAAAAAGATAGCCCATTTCTCCACTCTGCTGTTCTGAAAGCAATTTCTTTCCTTCAGATGCCGGGATTATTCGGCCATGGTAGTCACAAAGGACATCTCCTTTGGTGAATGGCATGGTGGCAACGACACCTACAACAGAACAGACTAGAATATTTACGGCCATGTCCATTTCAAATCTTGACATTGCTTTTCATTTGTTATGTTTCTTGTTTGCTCACCTTTTCCCTTATCTCCACCAAAGTCCTGGATCTGAAGCCCTTTCCATTTTTGCTCCGAAACTGCCTTTATGATTTTGCCATCCTTTTCAATGCTCGTCTTCTGTTCAGATATCCAAGCCTGAAGAATATCCTTAAGGTCCGGGAGGTTTGCGTGCCACTTTTCTTTGGAGATGACGAGACGGACTTTGTCCAAAGTCGGTTGATGCCTGCCAATGTGAGCTGAGATGGAATTGTAAGCTGGTGTCAGTACAGAAACAATGAAAATCAGCACACCTTCTCTTTTAGAGTATCTACAACATTCTTTTTTGTTTTCAAAGACATGACACTTATGACATGATGCATGGCATGATGCTTACCGAGGATATAATTTAAGCGCATCTTGTACTGCTCTCCTCTCCACTTGTCATAAACGTCACGGCCTTCAAATCCAGCGCTCATCCTCCTCTTTTTTGTGGGTGGTTCGTCGTTGAGAGTGACGGGAAACATTTCAACAAATGTTTCAAACTGGTCAAGAGCTGTTGTATTCAAAGCTGAGGAAGAAGAGCTATGAGAATAGGTTAATTTCAGGACTGCTGGGTGTACTTTCAAAAGCGCTACATTAAAGCATTCACTCATTCGTATAGCACATACCTTTCACCAGATTGTAAGAATGTGAAATGAATAAATATCAGAACAAGAGGCTTTCGCGTAATAGTCAAAAGATAATGCGCCTTTACTGTAGCCTACGGTATAGAGTTTGCGAGGTGGAAAACGAGAGGAAATAGTAGCGTTTAAAATGTCCTTTTAAATTGTAGCCTAATAATGCACTGTTGAGCATTTTAAATCCGAAATAATAAGGAATGTGAGGAGGTTGCTATTAACTTTAAATCTACAATCAAAACTATCTACAGCCTATGACGCAAATTGAATAGCCATGTCCGCATACGGATGCCTGCTTTAGTTGACTGGATTTCAAGTTGAATAGCTGATTAGGCTGATGTCCCTTGCATTTTGCCACTGCGTGGTCCGCACAGAAATGTTTCATTTTGCGAATGAGATGTCCACGCTGTCCCCTGTGCGACGTGTTGCCCCCCCCCCAGTTTCAGAGCTATTCTAAATGCAAAATTGCGCAGAGGGCCGTGACTGTGGTAAACTATCCTAATAGAAAACTGATAGCTTTCCTGGCTAAATGGTATAAGTTAGGCCTATTACACAACATAAATTTTGCTGACGACCCAAATAACCTAACCCAGTCTTTGGGAAACACTGCTCTGACTGATGTTCTCACAACTGAGAATATAGGGAAATTAATGTGCATTACATTGGTGTAACAGGGACCTTAAAAGATAATTGTTTGCAAACACAATACACACCTCTCACCAGCCACCTGTGTATCCTCAGGAATCGGCTCACTGCTTTGAGTCGTCTGCTCACAACTGAGTAAATGGGAAAAAAATACATATGGTTTACACTGGTGTGCATGACACAGACCTTGGAAGAACATATACCACTGCTTGCACACACCTCCCACTAGCTGTCTGTGTATCCTCTGGAATCGGCTCACTGCTTTGAGTCGTCTGCTCACAACTGAGTAAATGGGAAAAAAATACATATGGTTTACACTGGTGTGCATGACACAGACCTTGGAAGAACATATACCACTGCTTGCACACACCTCCCACTAGCTGTCTGTGTATCCTCTGGAATCGGCTCACTGCTTTGAGTCGTCTGCTCACAACTGAGTAAATGGGAAAAAAATACATATGGTTTACACTGGTGTGCATGACACAGACCTTGGAAGAACATATACCACTGCTTGCACACACCTCCCACTAGCTGTCTGTGTATCCTCTGGAATCGGCTCACTGCTTTGAGTCGTCTGCTCACAACTGAGTAAATGGGAAAAAAATACATATGGTTTACACTGGTGTGCATGACACAGACCTTGGAAGAACATATACCACTGCTTGCACACACCTCCCACTAGCTGTCTGTGTATCCTCTGGAATCGGCTCACTGCTTTGAGTCGTCTGCTCACAACTGACAACATGGAAAGATAAATATGCTTTACCTATGTATGCATGACATGAACTGTGAAAAAAATAGAACCTGATCCAATTTAAACATCTTCTAGCTGGTGTCTGTGGATCAACTTATACAGTGTACTTGTGTGTGTGTGTGTATGTGTGTGTGTGTGTGTGCACAGTACATATACTTACAACTTCCAAAGACGTTGTAAATCTGTTTTTGTGTTTGCAATGGGACCACCATTCTGTCCTAGAAAGAAGCAGCCTTCGTCGTCCATATATTCATCTTGTCTAAGTAAAGCCAGTGGCCGTATCTTGGTAAAGTACAACTCAAACCACTGTTGAATTAAATGAAAATATCAGCAACCAGATTGAATTTGGAATACATTATTCAAGTCGTTTAGACTGTGGCAACATACAGTACCTCTTCTTCTTCCTTTCTGAGTGTACAGGCCACTGAATTATCACTGAATTGGATGGTCACACCACTTGATGTCTGCTGTCTATCAACCCAACCTGCAGTCTGTAGAGCAGATGGTATACATGAATGAGCACAATTTTTTTGAAACAGGTATAATTTCTTACCTTTAAATGTATGCAAAGCATTTCATGACTGAGATGATTTAATTTTGTTGTGCAGGAATAAAATTTGGACACTTGCGTACTTTGAAAGTCTCTATACTCTTCAAAGATTTGTTGTATACCACAGACAACACGCCCATACAAAAGTATCGGAACTGTGTCGTGTAGTTTGTTGCCACGTTCACTCCAGTCTTAAGTTTGGCAACCATACTGCGCATCCACGGAGTGACGTCTTGCAGAAGCTGCCGTTGCTCAGCTGGAGAGCTAATTATAACCAACAACAGATGAGAGACACATATTAGACACCTTATGAACACTAATAAAGATTGAAACCATAAGTCATTTAAAGGGAGAATCTAACCTTTCCGATGGGTCTTTGACTATAAAGAAGCCCTTGCTTTTCAGCCGGTCGATGAGGGCACGGAGGGGATCTTCCTCATTCATTAAGGAATCAACCTCATGGTACTCCCAACGTCTGCCCACTCTCGTCCATTCTTTTTGGGATATTTTGGCCTTGGTCAACTCAGCGTTACGCTCTTCTTCTGTGTTGTCCTTCATACAGGCCTTCTTAAGGTGACTTGACAAATTTTCATGAGGCTTCTCACATAACAGGCAGTAGACAATACGCCTATCAGCGGCCATCCTTCAATAAATGCAAAAAAACACACACACAGAGAGAGAGAGAGAGAGAGAGAGAGAGAGAGTTCATTGAAATAGTGAAATACCAATGTTATGAGTAGGATGTCTGATCCATTGAGCTTTGCTATCTGCTCCATGTGGTACTTACTTGTCAATGCTGCTTGACAACCAAGGAATACCAATCCTGATGAGTTATGTAGGCCCTGAAAAGGAAAATAATTTAAGAAAAAATCATTTCACTCAAATGGTCTAGTCAGCTTGCTGGTTATTAGTACATCAACATGTAGTTTGCTGTCTTCAGAGCATGAATGCACATCTGTCCCAAAGAGTTTAAACATGGGTCAGATTTCTTTAGAATAACAACAGAAAAATATGTTTTACTGTGTACCATACCGTTTATTGTAGCCTCCACAATTCCAATTTCCGTCAGTGAAATGTTCCAACTTCTTAGCGCTCTCTGGGTCAAAAGGCGAGTCACACACACTAGTTTGTGAACAAAAATTTTCAGGTCGTCTTTTAAACTGTGGGAGTGAGCGTCATATGTGACAATCATGTAGTGGATTCCCCATATACGATGCCATTGCAGTGGTCTTCAGATGTGATGTCTCTAGCAGTGGATTTCACATATGATGCAACTATGGGTTAGTGAGCATTTGTGGTGGTGGGTTCCACATTTGGAAGTGTGTTCCACATTTGATACTTTTGGCAGCGGTCTTCACTAGCGGAGCTAGTAGGTTTGCTGACAGTCTGTTACATGTTCATCACATATGACTCTTGAGTTAGCGCCTGGAGGTTTGCTAGGGCCGGAATCATATACGAACCCGCAGGTATACCATGGGTTTGAGATTTTTTCGGCTCTGCTTAAGGCTTTAACCCTTGCGAGGTTAGCTTAAGTGGGGCACAGTGCACCAGTACTTATCGGTGCTTAAGCCTGGTTGTCCGTGGGGGGGGTGGTACCCAGAGGGGGGGGGCGTTTGCCACTTTGTGTTGCGGGCTTAGCATAGAGGGTGTTAGCTAGTTTGATTAGCGTGTTTAATTTGGGTTAAGTTTAGGAGTAGGATACAGGGTAATGCTCCCAGGCTCACACACACGCGCGCAGGGGACAGAGAGGAGTCTTTGGAGCCTCTGTGAGCAGCTGCAGCCTGTGTGAGAACACGCACTGTCTCCTAGGCCTCTCTGTGCCTCTCCGAGCGTCAGGGCTCAAACCAGAGGTCAAGCTGTAGCTAGTAGGCCTCTGACAAGGCCTCGGCCTAAGTTTGGGCCTCTGTGAGTAGCCGCAGCCCGTGTGAGCACAAGCACTCTTCCCCAAGCCTCTCCAAGCATCAGGGGTCAAGTCAGAGGTCAGCAGTAGCTAGTAGGCCTCTCACAAGGCCTCAGCCTAAGCTGGAGGATTGGGTTAGATTGTAAATTAATTTTGGGAGAACAGAGTCTAGGTTGTGCTAGCTGTGGAAAAGGGGATAGGGAAGAGGTTGGGCCTCTGTTCGTGTATTAATCGGGGTTAAGTTTAGATGTAGGATACAGGGTAATGCTCCCAGGCTCACACACACGCGCGCAGGGGACAGAGAGGAGTCTTTGGAGCCTCTGTGAGCAGCTGGGGCCTGTGGGTGGGTGTGTGTGTGTGTAGGGGTGCTGCAGTGGGTATAGCACAGCATCTAGGCCCAACTTTAATAATAATAATGTAATAATAATAATAAGTCGGGGCCTCTCTGAGCAGCTGGAGCCTCTCTGAGCAACAGGCCCCTCTCACTGTCCCTCTCTATCACCTGCGCGCGCGTGCGTGCGTGTGTGTGGCTGTGCTTGGTGGGGGGGGTCTAGCGCAGCTCTCTGTGTCTCTCCCTGCTCCTAGGCCCGAGTTGAGCCCGTCTGAGCACAAGCACTCATCCCCAGGCCTCTCCCGGCCCGTCCCGTCACAGTAGCTAGTAGGCCTCTCACAAGGCCTTAGCCTAAGCTAATGTGTGTGTGTTTGGGGGGGGGTGGGGGAGGGGGCGCTCAGGATCGGGTGAGATTCTAGATTAATTTTGACGCTCCGGACGCAACGCCGCCACCCCCGTCTCGCTGTGACCTTGCGTCGCGGAGATAGGCGGTTGGCTAGGGCCAGAATCGTATGTGAATCCGCAGCTAGCGTGACATGTTCATCACATACGACTCTTGACTTAGCGGGTTTTCACTCTTGGCCCCTTAGTGGCAGTATGGGAGAATGACAGTCTGTTACATTTTCCATCACATACGACTCTTGACTTAGCGGGTTTTCACTCTTGGCCCCTTAGTGGCAGTATGGGAGAATGACAGTCTGTTACATTTTCCATCACATACGAGTCTTGAGTTAGCGCTTTTTCACTCTTGGCCCCTTAGTGGCAGTATGGGAGAATGACAGTCTGTTACATTTTTCATCACATATGAGTCTTGAGTTAGCGCGTATTCACTCTTGGCCCCTTAGTGGCAGTATGGGAGAATGACAGTCTGTTACATTTTTCATCACATATGAGTCTTGAGTTAGCGCGTATTCACTCTTGGCCCCTTAGTGGCAGTATGGGAGAATGACAGTCTGTTACATTTTCCATCACATACGAGTCTTGAGTTAGCGCTTTTTCACTCTTGGCCCCTTAGTGGCAGTATGGGAGAATGACAGTCTGTTACATTTTCCATCACATACGAGTCTTGAGTTAGCGCTTTTTCAGTCTTGGCCCCTTAGTGGCAGTATGGGAGAATGACAGTCTGTTACATGTTCATCACATATGACTCTTGAGTTAGCGCCTGGAGGTTTGCTAGGGCCGGAATCATATACGAACCCGCAGGTATACCATGGGTTTGAGATTTTTTCGGCTCTGCTTAAGGCTTTAACCCTTGCGAGGTTAGCTTAAGTGGGGCACAGTGCACCAGTACTTATCGGTGCTTAAGCCTGGTTGTCCGTGGGGGGGGTGGTACCCAGAGGGGGGGGGGCGTTTGCCACTTTGTGTTGCGGGCTTAGCATAGAGGGTGTTAGCTAGTTTGATTAGCGTGTTTAATTTGGGTTAAGTTTAGGAGTAGGATACAGGGTAATGCTCCCAGGCTCACACACACGCGCGCAGGGGACAGAGAGGAGTCTTTGGAGCCTCTGTGAGCAGCTGGGGCCTGTGGGTGGGTGTGTGTGTGTGTAGGGGTGCTGCAGTGGGTATAGCACAGCATCTAGGCCCAAGCATCTAGGCACAGCATCTAGGCCCAACTTTAATAATAATAATGTAATAATAATAATAAGTTGGGGCCTCTCTGAGCAGCTGGAGCCTCTCTGAGCAACAGGCCCCTCTCACTGTCCCTCTCTATCACCTGCGCGCGCGTGTGTGCGTGTGTGTGGCTGTGCTTGGTGGGGGGGGGTCTAGCGCAGCTCTCTGTGTCTCTCCCTGCTCCTAGGCCCAAGTTGAGCCCGTCTGAGCACAAGCACTCATCCCCAGGCCTCTCCCGGCCCGTCCCGTCACAGTAGCTAGTAGGCCTCTCACAAGGCCTTAGCCTAAGCTAATGTGTGTGTGTTTGGGGGGGGGGGGGAGGGGGCGCTCAGGATCGGGTGAGATTCTAGATTAATTTTGACGCTCCGGACGCAACGCCGCCACCCCCGTCTCGCTGTGACCTTGCGTCGCGGAGATAGGCGGTTGGCTAGGGCCAGAATCGTATGTGAATCCGCAGCTAGCGTGACGTGTTCATCACATACGACTCTTGACTTAGCGGGTTTTCACTCTTGGCCCCTTAGTGGCAGTATGGGAGAATGACAGTCTGTTACATTTTCCATCACATACGACTCTTGACTTAGCGGGTTTTCACTCTTGGCCCCTTAGTGGCAGTATGGGAGAATGACAGTCTGTTACATTTTCCATCACATACGACTCTTGACTTAGCGGGTTTTCACTCTTGGCCCCTTAGTGGCAGTATGGGAGAATGACAGTCTGTTACATTTTCCATCACATACGAGTCTTGAGTTAGCGCTTTTTCACTCTTGGCCCCTTAGTGGCAGTATGGGAGAATGACAGTCTGTTACATTTTCCATCACATACGAGTCTTGAGTTAGCGCTTTTTCAGTCTTGGCCCCTTAGTGGCAGTATGGGAGAATGACAGTCTGTTACATGTTCATCACATATGACTCTTGAGTTAGCGCCTGGAGGTTTGCTAGGGCCGGAATCATATACGAACCCGCAGGTATACCATGGGTTTGAGATTTTTTCGGCTCTGCTTAAGGCTTTAACCCTTGCGAGGTTAGCTTAAGTGGGGCACAGTGCACCAGTACTTATCGGTGCTTAAGCCTGGTTGTCCGTGGGGGGGGTGGTACCCAGAGGGGGGGGGGGTTTTGCCACTTTGTGTTGCGGGCTTAGCATAGAGGGTGTTAGCTAGTTTGATTAGCGTGTTTATTTTGGGTTAAGTTTAGGAGTAGGATACAGGGTAATGCTCCCAGGCTCACACACACGCGCGCAGGGGACAGAGAGGAGTCTTTGGAGCCTCTGTGAGCAGCTGCAGCCTGTGTGAGCAACAGGCCCCTCTCTCTGTCCCTCTCTATCACCTGCGCGCGCGTGTGTGTGGCTGAACCTGCTGGGGGGGGGTCTAGCGCAGCTCTCTGTGTCTCTCCCTGCTCCTAGGCCCAAGTTGAGCCCGTCTGAGCACAAGCACTCATCCCCAGGCCTCTCCCGGCCCGTCCGATCACAGTAGCTAGTAGGCCTCTCACAAGGCCTTAGCTTAAGCTAATGTGTGTGTGTTTGGGGGGGAGGGGGGGGGGCGCTCAGGATCGGGTGAGATTCTAGATTAATTTTGACGCTCCGGACGCAACGCCGCCACCCCCGTCTCGCTGTGACCTTGCGTCGCGGAGCTAGGCGGTTGGTTAGGGCCGGAATCATATGCGAGTCCGCAGCTAGCGTGCCTTCCACATTCAGGGGGCGTCGGGATTCACATGTGAGCGCCTCCCTAGCGTGACTAGTGTCGCCCTCGTGTGGAAATCAGGCAGCTATGCCTCAGTGGCCGTGGTCTGTTTCATCACCGAGATACAGCCGTGCGCAACACCTGGAATCACATTTCTTGAATTTCCCCTGGGGATCAATAAAGTATCTATCTATCTATCTATCTATCTATCTATCTATCATATGAATCGGGGTCTACTGCCAATAGCCAAGGCCCATAGCTTGGAGTTCAGCCCGCTCTCCTTGGTCACAAGAGATGTGTACACCTTCAGCCTAAAACCAGCAGGTTCCCCACGGTTGTCACCCTATTGAAACCCTGTCTCCTGCTTAACCTTCCCTTCCTATTCACGCTGTACATCTGCATACACATATATGAATGTATCTAAACATCTGTGTATTAGGCTACATATTACATATGTATACCTGTACATCTGTACATTGCCTTATATATAGTAGTACAGCATATTTTGTATATTAACATACTTCAGCTGCACATTGCTCTTTAGTAAATCAATACTTATTCATACCCATCTTTACCCTGCTACTTGCCCTTCCTATTAGATGCTAAACTGTATTTCCGTTACTCTGTATTCACACATATTGACAATAAAACTATTAAGACCACAATTAGACATCTCATTCCAAGATACGGTGTACAATGAAACACTACATTACCATATAATATTTGACTCATGATTGCAAAACCCTTTACCATGAAGCACATATGATTACTGGCCACCATGCATATATGGTGTACTCTATCAGATATCATATATGATAGCAGGGTTGTCTTTTAAACTGTGGGTTTGAGCGTCATATGTGACAATCATTTAGTGGATTCCCCATATACGATGCCATTGCAGTGGTCTTCAGATGTGATATCTCTAGCAGTGGATTTCACATATGATGCCACCAGGGGTTAGTCAGCATTTGTGGTGGTGGGTTCCACATTTGGATCTGAGCAAGATGCTAAACTGTATTTTCGTTACTCTGTATTCACACATATGTATTGACAATAAAACTATTAAGACCACAATTAGGCAAGATACAGTATACAATGAAACACTACATTACCATATAATATTTGACTCATGATTGCAAAAGCCTTTACCATGAAGCACATATGATTACTGGCCACCATGCATATATGGTGTACTCTATCAGATATCATATATGATATCAGATATCATATATGATATCTGATAGAGTACACCATATATGCATGGTGGCCAGTAATCATATGTGATATCAAAAGCCTCTATTGGCTGGCCATATGTGGTGTTCAGTGAAACTCTTTAAAATGTGTGTGGTGTGAGAGTGACCAGGAGAAGATAGAGATTGCGAATGATGGCAGACCCTAGTGCAGCACCTGAAGCTTCTACCGTGCCTCAAGATGAGAGAACCAGTGGACAATCAGCAAATACATCAGACGTCAGAGATGTGACACTGAACCCTGTCCGCAGTGCATCGAAACGAACCTCTGGTGTGCAGCAAGGGAGGAGTGTGGACTCTGAAGGGCTTTTTGACCCTAAAAGGATGAGACTGACACCAATATCAAGGCCCATCATACCTCTCAGAGATGATGACCAGATGGGTGAGTCTTCTGCAAGGTCCAGACATGACACATCAAGAGCAATCACACCTCCCAGAGACGACGATGACGACGACGACGACGATGAAGAGTTGGATGTGTCCTCTGCAGAAGAGGTGGACCAACCCAGCTCCATACCATCAACAGCCACGGTCAGCTTGAGGGATGTGGCGCTTGAGAACACGAAAGCCCTATTAATCGAGTTTGAAAAGTGCAGTGACATCAAGGTTTTTCTACATGCTGATATTCGCCTCCCAATTCACTCCACTATCGTCTCAGATCCCAACTGCCTGGACTACAGATTTGATGTTGATGGAATAATGTTCCAGATGAAAGAATTAGTGGGGATCCTGTCGGAAATTTACCATATAAATTTTCCACATTCAGACAGTATGCAGCTGACGCCACAATACAACTACTTGAAAAAACATATACCACTGACCAAGTGCACGGAAAAAGGCATCCGTGCACTTAAAAATGCAGTTGGCTACAAATTGGGCCACGTGACTGGGGGGTACGTCCTCACACTCTGTGCTATCCCTGCCAGCCTACAGAGCCCAGATGTAAGATTGGAGAATTCTGTCCTGTACCGTCAGATGGCTTCAGAACTGCTGTGGTCTGTGACTGCCGAGTTCAAAAAGCTTCTTACCTCCCTGCCACTGGAAGATATGTGTCGCCCTACTATTCAAAAACAGGGAACAACAAACTTGGGCAGTTTCAGAGTCTTGAGGCAGGATCAAGTGTTTATCCTTAAGCTCTTGGATAAGGCTGTGGAGACGGTAAACTCCCGTAACTTTCTGAAAGCAGTTGCTACCCTTGGGCAGTTTGGCCAGCGAGATTCAGAAGAAATTGACATACTTGACGTGGTCAACCCGGAGTGTGTGGACTCTGTTACTTATCATTTGGCTGTTAAAATAACGGCGGCAGAGAAGGACACGCACCTTTTCTTTTCCCGCTTTGGTCTGCAGGATATTACCGGTGTGAGAGGATCCTTGTTTTCAACACTAGGAATGCACGAGACCTGCAATTTTCAATCCAACTTGAATCATTTGCAAATGGATCTGAGCAAGGCCGTTACTGACACATTGTCCCCGAGTGGCTTAATTACATTTGTACAGCTCTATGCGGATACCCCACATGCCCATTACCGCCAGCCCTTTAAACACCCGGTCAGTGGTACTTTGGCAACCTGCAGGTTATCCCATCCCAACCACCAGTCTGCAGTCATTTCTAGGGCGCTCAAATATATGACACACATGCAAGACTTAAACCATCGCCTGGTTTGTCAGGTTGGCTGCCGGATAGAGCAGGTTGTGAGGTTTGAGTATGGTGAAATTCCTACTGCTGTGGCGCCAGCTGAACATTTCAACATGAATGCCCTAACTGAGCTCTTGGGTAGTAACGCTCTCTTAGTGCCTTTTAAAGACTTAACGGATGGCCTGGGCCTGCTTTCTGTAGTACGGTGTGCTGTTCACTTCCTCATTGGCACCCTCAGAGAGGCTTTCGGATCGAGCGAGGGTGTAGGCAGGTATGACATGACTTGGCGTGCCTTCCAAGCAGAGCTGGCCTTGGAGGAACTGTTCTTTGGCCATCCATTGTCAGCCCTGGACAGTGTATGGAGTGCAAGCTTGGGAACATGTAGTCTGAGAGAGAGAAGCATCACACATGAGAGAGGTTTTCTTGGACTTGCTCCTCATAACAGTGCCAGTGTAGAGGAGTCACCACCACCCCTGCAGCACTGGACCATGGATGCCCTCCAAAGAACACGGATTGAGAGGATTTGGACATTCTGCCAATGTCTCGACGCTGGTCCGCCAGTGATAGGGGTTGCACTCATTAAGGTCGTCTTGGGGGACTTGTACAAGAGAAATGACAGGCTCCCGTGGGCAGAGCTTAAATCTGACCAACCCCCAGGAAGGCTGGTCGGTGCCTTGGATGTGAAGACTCTCTCCTGTGATCTCGCGACGAAAAACAGTTTCCCTCCACCCAACACCTTTAAAAGAGCCCGCGAAATGGTAGAAGATAAAGGGCAGGATGTGACAAAGTGCCTAGAAGAAGGCTTTGCGTCAGAGGCCATTGCATATTTCCCATCCTTCAAGTTCGTGGACACAAGAGGGACAAGGAGGATAAACTGGAATTTTAAAGACTGGGTTTATCTTCAACAATATGGACGTGTTTCACAATTGTCAGTGGTGGCTTCCAACACTCTCAAAGTTTTGACAGAAATAGAACGGCGCAAACTTTGTTATTCGAATCAACTCGAACTATACAGGTAGGTTGTTATTCCAACATTTTGACATACCAAATTTGTGGTTTTCATTGGCTCTAAGCCAGTCATCAAAATTTACACAATGACTTAAAAAGTTCACTTAATGTTTTTGCCTTGAATTATTAATAGTTCACTTTATGTGCAATGACTTTGTAATACAAGTGTCATTTTTGCCTTGAATTAATGAAGGAAATGAAATGAAATATTAAAATAGATTCTAATTGTTTGACACCTATCTTTACAGAGAGCATGGTATGCCATGGATGGCAAAATCCTTGGAGAGACTTCCTCCAGCAATGACAGGGACATCTACACACCTGATCACCTTGACTTTCATATCATGCGTGGCAGTACTTCAAAATGGAGGATATGTGGACTTTATACATCTCAAAGATTTAGTAAATGAGATGAGTCTGCGCGGGGTGTCCCAGAAAAAACTCCAGGATTACCAGATTTTGGGGAGATTCATCTATCCCAAGGTGAGAAATGTTAATATATGGACCCTCCATCCAACACTCCCATACAAGCTACAGCAGACAAATCGTCCCATCCCAAGTCTACAACCGTCAGCCCAGGTATTTCAGGACCTCGCCCAACCAGAAGATGCTGACGTGCAGGCTGTCGAAGACCAGGACAATGCCAAACCAGTAGTGAATTCACCTGCCATGCGCCTGCCCGCAAATCATAATCGCCGCTGGACGAGACCTGAGGACTCGTGCGTCAGTACAAGTCCAACAGATTCACACAATGAGGCCTTTCAGCTTTATCTGAAACGGTGCTCTGAAAAGAGAATTCCTTCAAGAAGCTTTGAGGCTTTCAAACGTAGAAGGCAGCGTCTCATGTCGTAGGCCTATCCAGCACTTGTCTACCTAAACTGGGATACTGCAGCACAGTTATTCCACCATTGATGGTACTGTTTAACCAATGACACACCAAGGAGTTCTAGCCAGGACAACATTTGTCACAGTGCAAGTGTGCCACCCTGTGGCGCTATTGGTGAACTGCTAAAGCCTGCGCACAAGCGTAGAGGTCTGTTTAACCCCTGCTGGAATCCCTTCAGACCTGATTTTTTTTCTGTTAAAAAAAGTTATTCAGCTGATTTTTACTAATAAAGGGGAAAAAATAATTATTTGATAAATCATGTCTTTATTACTGTTTTTTAATGTCCATTACAATGGACGCCTCGACTAAATAGGTGTAAAATGACATGAGTATAGTATTGAAAGTAATAATCACGTATGACTTAAACATTTGGAACTGGATGTTTGCATGTGTCTAAATGTTTTTATATGTCTATGAGCATGTCAAAACATGCACATAGATAGATAGATAGATAGATAGATAGATACTTTATTGATCCCCAGGGGAAATTCAAGGTCTCAGCAGCATACATACAACACAAACACATTCTTTAACATCAGAAAGAGTAGTTAAAGTATATAATATAAAAACACAACTAGGCAATAAGGACAGTAGAAGATAAAGAATATGCTAAATATACTCAAATACAAATTATACTAACACTTAATACAATATATAAAAATATACTAAAATACAAATGACAAAAATACAAATTATACTAACTAACACTTAATCTAAGTCATTCTAAGAACAGTATCCACATAGTGGTGATTAATCAATCAAAGGCGCTTGCAATGACTGAGGCAGGGACTGAGCCTGTGATTCTCTGTGCATAGTGAGATATGGTAAGGTGCTCTAAGGTGCTCTGCGAATGAGTGTCATGGTGGTAGTGCAATGGTGATAGTGGTAGTGGTCATGGTGATAGAGCAAATGAGTAAGTTCAACAGTGCAACAATGCAGAAGTAAAGTAAAGTAAATCAAAGTAAATAAAGTCTATATATCTATATATTTAACTATTTAAGAAATGTATAAGTGTGACCACATTAACTAATTTGCCAGATTGCGTCCACACAATACCTGTGGTGCTAGTACAAAATGTTTAGCAGTTTTCAATATACACACACAGTTTGCGTTGTTTTTTGCATTTTGCACTTTCACACAGTCTTGTGAACTGAACTGTTAAATTTAATTTTTAAATTACATGTTCCAATACGGAACACCGGGGGTATGTTTGCAACATATTTGCTTGTGTATATGGAGGGAATGTGCTTTACTAAAGTGTGCGTGCTCATTTTACTAAATTGTGCGCTCAATTTTGTAAATCGTGTGTTTGTTTTACTAAACAGTGTGTTTATTTTACTACATTGTCGGCTCATTTGCTAAATTGCACTCATTTTATTTCATCACATTCTCATTTTAATTTTTGGAAAAATAACACACAATTTAGGTAAAATAAGTGTACTTTTTAATAAAACGAGAGCACGATTTAGTAAAATGAACACACTATGTACTGTAGTTAAACGAGCTTTATGTGAAACAGTGCTCTGAAAAGAGAATTCCTTCAAGAAGCTTTGAGGCTTTCAAACGTAGAAGGCAGCGTCTCATGTCGTAGGCCTATCCAGCACTTGTCTACCTAAACTGGGATACTGCAGCACAGTTAGTTCACCATTGATGGTACTGTTTAACCAATGACACAACAAGGAGTTCTAGCCAGGACAACATTTGTCACAGTGCAAGTGTGCCACCCTGTGGCGCTATTGGTGAACTGCTAAAGCCTGCGCACAAGCGTAGAGGTCTGTTTAACCCTTGTGTTATCCCTCAAATCTTACCGACACTCTTTATTCTTGGGGTCAATTTGACCCCAGCCAAATAAACCCTATAAATAAATGATTATAATTCATATTGTTACCCAGTTTTTTTGTGACAGGTACTTAACAAGAGTGTAATAGCCACCACCAAAAGCCCTAAAAAACAATTCCACCCCCCCCCCCCTACACCCCTTTATGAACCTTGGAACCCTGGCTGGCAATATTGCCCATCCAGTGTCAGCAGCCCAAATGCTTGCTGTTGCTTCCCCTTTTGACTTATACAGTCCTGCCAAAATGACTTATATGTAATATGTACTTGTGTATCTAATAATGATAATAACAATATGTAGATAGATAGATAGATAGATAGATAGATACTTTATTGATCCCCAGGGGAAATTCAAGAATGTTCTCATACTATTCAAATAATAATATCCATATTGTGTCAAATATTCATGTATCCTATGTTTCATACAGCTGGGGTCAAACTGACCCCAAGGAACATCAATGTACAAAATATTTGTATAGGACATTGAAAACATATTATTGTACAAATTTCATGCTAACTCTGTTATACTTACTTAATGTAACAGGAAGTAGTTGGAGGCCAAAATAGAATGTTCAAGCATTGTTTTGCCATTGTTTTTATTTACATGCAATGGATTAATGAATTAATTAATGTAGGCCATATATCATTCATGTGAAAAGTTGGGTTTCCTGTACATACAGAAAATAGCCTAGGCAGTGCAGTAGCATAAAACCAGGTGACATCTGTCCTTATCGAGACCAGTGAGATTGGGTGAGATTGACAGTGGTAAGAGGACGGCCAAATGTTAAATCTGTAATGTTTATGTTTTTTCATATAAAATATTCTGAAACAGGTTCGATTTAACAGATGTCACTCCGTAGCATTTTAATACAGTGTAGTAGGCTATAGGCCTACATTCCACTTGTTGAGCTTAAACCGTTTTTCTTGCCTTGCAGATAATAGATTGTAATTTTAGAGCTTAATGGATAGCCTACCACCAGTGACTATGGTAAGTGTTGTGTGTGAATTGTCGCTACCAATAATCTAATGAACTCATTTTGTATGAACTTCATCACCTTGAACTTTTGGCGTAATTACTAGTGCAGTTCATCAGCCCAGTTTAAATGTAATTGTTTATTACATGTAGTTGTGGCCAAGAAGGCTCGCAGACACACCCTCGGCATAATTCAAAATGTAATTTTACATATTTAAGCCTTTGTCTACGTACAAATTTGACATGAAAGTGAGCGATTCATTTGGCATGATTTATGAAACGTTTAACAGTTGTAGCCAATTTATTCACAAAGGTTACCAAACTGAAAACTCAGTATTTTACCACGACCCTACCCCTTCATAAGCCACAGTATCTGTCCCCTTAAGGACACTATCATCACTATTGTCACTGGCACCTCCAGCTATGTTGGGCAGAGGGTCGAAATAAGCATGGTATGCTTAGTGGACACTGTCGACGCTCCGTGACTATTAGTCAATAGACGATCGATCATATTCTTCTCCAAAAGGCAGATATTCTCCTTCAGAATCAAAATAGGTGAATAACAGATCCAAGACTTCATCACACATGTTTTTTTTTCTTCAAGATTTGGTGTATTTCTGCTTCAATTTGTGCAAAACTATGGCCCGCATCGCTTCCGCGTTATGGAGGAAATGCACTGTTCTTCATGTGAGGTTGAGCTTGAATCGAAGCTCTGGGTGTCTGCCTGTCATTGGTGACTTCTAAGATGCAGGCATTAACATTCCATATGTCATGTTAATGTAACAGGAAGTAGTTGGAGGCCAAAATAGAATGTTCAAGCATTCTACTAACTATTTACATATTTAAGCCTTTGTCTATGTACATATTTGACATGACAGATGCAAGCTATTTGCTAAGGTGCTAGCTACATTTACGTTAGTTTATGACCTGGCAGGTTTAAGGTGCACACATAAAATCACATACAGTCACTAAATACTGGACAGACTGTACACAGGCTAGTAGATTTTCAACATGGATTATGGAAGCCCTGATCATGCTGACTACAACAACACAAAAAACAAACAAAAAAACCTTTGGAATGTTGAGAGCTTACCAGATCCATATACAATCGACAAGGATCTGTGTATTGTAGACTGTAAAAAATGGCCAGCCATTTAATGGCCTGATATAACTCTCTAATCCGTACACCAAGCATGTACACAAAATAATAACTTATTTGATGACCCAGACAGCACACATAAATCTTACCGAGGTCGGGCCGATGAATGCTGTTACAGTCTAGAAGACATTGCCTAGGAAGCATTTGCTCATTTACAAGACATCGCCGGGATGTCGGCAAATCATCGAAAACGACAATGAGCCAATGTTTCAACGACTCATCAAAACTATGCCCAACCCCGGCTTATACGACCTTTATTTATTTAGGTCGGAACTTGAGATTGCACATTTTACACTAGGCTATAAATGATTCGATCTATAAAGACACAAGAAAGATGCCAGAAATATTTTCATTTCATTTTATTGAATGTTGTTAGAAAATGTTCCCCCAAAAATCAGGTTCTTCTCCTGCAAGAGACAAAAACAACAATTAATTCACCGCAACACTTTCATCTTTTAAGTCTACCCTTACCGATTGCTGTTAATGAACTTCCATAGATGCAGAGAACCACTACCGAGCTCGGAGAAATAGATTTCAAACCCATTAGCGTTACCTCAGCTGATATTTAAATCAAGCAGAAGCGAGCTAATGCCGTTTACTTGGCTAGTGCGCTAACGCCGGCCAAAACACAAACTCTGGAAGTGACTAGATAAAGTTGGGACTGAAACGTAGCCTACATTTGCTTTGGGAACTTCGGCTGATGCATATATCTGTGCATTTCCTCTGTGCAAAGGTGTTATGATGGGGGTTCACCCTTTATTATGACATCCCGTTAGTACGACAACCCTCTATTATGACATACCGTTATTACGACATGCCTCTATTTAGACATGCCCCTACTCCGATTTTTTTTAGTACCGCTAGTCCGACATTACCAATCCTCATTTTCAATTTATCTCTGCACCAACATCCTAGATGCATGGATGAGCTAGTCATGTCATCTGCACCTGCAGCTACACCAACACCCGCCATCCACTCCAAACAATGTTTTTCCACATAATCGCCACACATTTCAGTCAAAACCTTAGGTGATTTTGAACTGGCCATGTGAATAAATGTTACACATTATATGTAAAACACAGGTAGCTTTCCTCATTTTATTCTCTAAGCTCTAAGGGGGAAACGGTCGGAAACTCTATGCGTGCAGGCCACCTATATTGATTAATTAATGGCCGTCAATCAATGGCCAATTGCGCAAAGACCGGCGGAATTCTTATAACCTGACTCTCGCCAGATGAATTTTGTTTCGCCTAGCGAGAGTCAGGTTAGAATTCTTACAGTCCAGTAGCCTAAACTACTTCAGTGAACGTTCAAATAACCCCCAGAGTTCAGTGTCCATCAGGGTGTTCAAACTGGATGTGCGATATATTCAAGTTGCTTATATTGCATTTTAGAGGACAATGATAAAGCCATGTGCAACGCATTTTGGCTTGCCAGCAGGTTGGATAAACTCAATTTACTACACAATAATGTATGCTAGGAATATATCTTTTATATGTCATGCGTGCAGTTGTTGAATTGCACATAACATGTCTGCATATTTATTTAGTCTTCTTTCTCTCGACTCTAGGCTAGCGCATGCATTATCATGGCCCTATAATTGTGCAAAGACAGGCGGGATATCCGACGCTCCTTTTACAGTAAACCACTTCACAACGAACGTTCAAATAACCCCCAGAGTTCAGTGTCCATCAGTCCCAACATTTGGAAACATAATCGAAAAGTCCAAGCGTGAATTGGGTGTGTTTTGATTTTGAGAGAGACTGGAGAAGGGCCGTATGTCTCACAGCAACTGCGATAACCTTGTTTCTTGAAGGCTATGCTTACGTCCAGATTGTCAGGATCTGGCCCGGACTGTTGAGTTTGTGCCACCCTGGTGGCCATTTTGTGTATTGTCCTGTGTTTGTTTTTGCCTGTTCCCCATGTGCTTTGCGTTACCTGCCTGTCACCTGTCTTTGTCTCCGCCCCATCTCCTTATTTGGTCTGTGCTTCCTGTCTTGTTTGTTTTCCCTCCATTTCTGCCTCCTCACCTGTTCCCTGTTATTGTCTCTGATTTCTGATTTCGTCCAGTCCTCTGTCTTTCTGTTAATTGGTATGTATATTTCTACCCTCCTGTTTCTCTGTTCCTTGTTGGATCGTCTCTCTGTTTCACCTTGTCTAGCCCAAGTCCTGTTTGTATGTAAGTAAGTCTTTGAAAGTTTGTGTTAAGAATTAAATTGTTTTTGTCCGTAATTCTGCCTGGTGGAGTCTTGCATTTGGGTCCTCCTGCACAACCGACACCAGATATCCACATCTACTGAGGGTCGGCGACTATCCAATGCCCAATACTATTTGCAATACCCTCAATATACATATTGTTGGAAAGCTTATGGCTGTTCGTGTGAGTACAATAACTTAATTTTGTAAATTTTACCAAAACGACTGGTTTCGCCTTGCAGGGTCACATTTCATTCATTGTCTTCATCTTTTTTTTTTATTCAAAACAATTCGTAGGTATCCATACTCAAGTCTAATTACCACCAGACACAAACAATCATCACCTAGGTTAAATCCTCTCTCTCTCCAAAATCTCTTCCTCTGAGATGCACACGCTATAGGCTATAATTTAGGCTACCCGACATTTCAAATGTGACTCTCTAATCAACTTTTTTTTTAGCTCTTAAACACCTAAAATACACTGTTCAACGGAGCTGGTGTGTGTGAGGCGCACTCTTGGACTCCTTGAGACACGACTATCCTTTCGGTTGAAGTTATTGTGCGTAGGCTATTATATAATCCAATCCTGTTGCCCCTGCTATTTATCAATGTAGCCTTTTATTGTTTTTTTGTCATGAATCTTCTGAGCTGTGATGAAATCGTGTGTTTGTTTAAAGTTGGGATTACGGTAGGCCTAGGCTATACTGCCCATATTGGAATAAAAAAAATAAAGGCCCACCCTAGGCCTTCTTCGCAAAAGTCCACTCCGTTGAAAAATCCTGGCTACGCCACTGTTAATGACCTTGTGTCGGAATGGCAGGACGTCTAAAAAAAAAACGTGTCGCTACTCCGACAATGGAAAAACAAAATTGTCGCAGTAGTGGGACGCTTGAAAATTAATGTTAATGCCGCCACTTCGACAATTAGACGCCAATGTCTAAGTAGCGGCATGTCGGAATAGCTGCATGTAACCGTTATGATGGCTCGTCCAGCAGGTTAGCTCAGCCAAGACAGTAACGTTAGCTAATAGCCTACTCCCACTCCTCTCCATACAAAAACGACAGCCTTTCCTGGGTTAAGTCTCACGGTCAACTAACAACTTTCTATTCTTACACCCAAGCATATTGCTGTCCTTGTACCGGTAATCATGGATGCTGTAGTGTTAACATTTCACCATAGCCGTTAACGTTATAGGTTTAACATATTTTCCAGTGTTAGCTCAACTAGCTAACGTGAATTAGTTCACAACGAAGTTGTAATTACCCCAAAACCGCTCTTTATATAATGTACACTAAGTTATGGCTTGGCCAGGCAGGCAAATATATCAAGTCATTTAATTGACACAATGCCTATTTTCTGACCATTCACATGAGTGAATTTACCAACCTGAAAATCGCTGCTCCAGGAGGCTGATCTGACATGCCTGGCTGCCTGCTACACACACAAAAAAAAAGAACAGAGAGCGGGATCTGCGTTGGGTAGTAGGAACGATCAAAAGCCGACATACATGGAAGCTGGGGTAAAAAAAACAGATAGTGGGATCTGCTTTGGGTAGTAGGAACGATCAAAAGCCAACATACATGGAAGCTGTATGTGTGCTGTCTGGGGATGATTATTTGGGATGCACCAATTGTGAAATTCAGATGCTGATATTCAGATTTCTCATTTCTTATTTTTACTTCATTTTCGTTGTGAATCATACCCTTTGGTAAGAATGAAACGTTAGCCTCCGCAAATGTCACCGGATGAAATCACCCAATTAGGATTGAGTGAAGCATGAGTCGGCACAGAGGAGAGGACGAACGAGTATTGTTTTTTTCATGTTTTTGTTCCGGTAGCTCATACCTATGTCTGACATATTTAATATGTCTCTCTCTCTCTCTGTCTTTCTTCCGTCAGAAACCCAAACAGGTTGATTTGGTTATCTGCTGTTCTCACTGACTACAGCCGTAATCGGATCCCTTCAGTTTGGATACAACACGGGTGTCATCAATGCTCCAGAACAGGTGTGATGTGTTTGTGTGTGTGTGTATTTCTGTCTGAAATAATCAGCTGAAATAAGTATGCTGGTCTTTCACTCCTGTGCCCTTGTGATTGGTCCTAATGCCTGTCTGTCATGTTGTGTGTCAGAAACTGCGAGCCTTCTTCAACAACACCTGGATGGAGCACTATGGGAAGCCCATCGAGCCAGGCACCTGCACCATCGTGTGGAGTCTGGCGGTGGCCATCTTCAGCGTGGGTGGCATGGCCGGGTCCTTCAGTTTGGCAGTCATATCCAACAAATTCGGATATGGATCGGAATTTTTTTAATGCAACTCATTTTTGTGGTAAACAAAATGGATCACGCACCTTCTACAGCTCTAATCTCACCGTCTATGTAAAACCAGATTTGCAACTTGCTCTCCAACAACTCAAGAATCTAAGAATCACAAATTGCGTTACGGCAATTGTGCAATAGCCTACCTGTATTAATAATGACCTTGTCAGTTGACATGGGTCTTCAGAAATTATCTTTGAAGGATACTAGCCTTTTAGTGGTTTTTCATGACAGTTTTGTAAAATACAAATACTTCACAACTACTGTACAGGGGTAGCTCAGTAGCAAAAAAAATATTGTAAGGAAAGGGAACATTTTGCTCAATAGAGTTATTAGAATTGATTAATGACTTGGCTAACTTTGCCTGTGATCCCAATCTGCTCATTGCCTTTTTTCAGCTTCTCGAAGTTAATTATCAAAGATACTGTATCATTGTAAGATGAACTAACCCACCCATGACTTTGTTGTGAAACACTAGAAAAGGGATCTGTGATTATTGCTGAGGGAGAAATAGAGCTCTGGCCGTTCTCCAACTTCTTGTGTTGTGCTGTAGTATTTCTGAGGCACTCTCCCCAAAGTGTCCGCCCCCATCACCATCACAGGGCACTCTTACACTCATTCGGTTGCCGTTCTCTCTGGATGCTCACTTTTACTGTCTTACTCATGCCTGTCTTCATTTCACAAGATCTCTTGTCCTCCTCTTACATCATATTCTCAACATGGGTTTATCTACCAGCACATTTTCAACGTGGGTTCATATATCTGTACATTTCCAACATGGGTCTATCTACCTGTAGTATCTTTGTCTGTCAGGATGGACTTTTTTGTTGCCAGAATCATTTCTCTTTTCTTTATTCCCCTCTTTTTATCCTCATTGCTTTCAAAAGCATTTTGTATCACTGTGTACTAAGAAGTATAGCATGAACCATGACAATCAGACAATCAGACAAATGACATACTCATTTTGTAATTTAACTCTTTCTCATGTGCTCAGGCGGAAGGCCATGTTCATCGTGAACATCCTGGCCGTGATTGGCGGTGCCCTGATGGAGCTCTCTACCATCTGCTCCTTTGAGATGGTCATCGCCCTCTTCTGCGGCATCTTCACGGGCCTCACCCCCATGTTTTTTATGGCTATTAGGATATCTTTAGGATCGCCACCATGGTAGTCATGGACCACACTGGGCAGCAGAAGCTGCACAACATGGTGGCCTACTGCCAAAATGCAGACAAATGTCGGCGTGCCACCATCGCTGTGCATTTCGACGAGGTTTGGGATGACTAGGACTGCAATGAGATGTGTGATATCTGCCGCCAAGGCAACGACTACATCACAGTGGATATCACCAAGCATGACCGCGAGGTGCTTCTGATCGTGGAGCTGGCCGGCTCGCTGGACGAGAAGGTGACCCCACTGAAGGTGTCCGAAACATGGCTGGGCAAGGGCCCTGCCAAACGCCGGCAGATGATCCGTGTCACAGCTCTGACCCGCTTTGAGGCTTCACGGGCCTCACCCCCATGTGCGTAGGCAAGGTGTCCCCGACTCCTCTCCGCTGGGCATTTGGAACGCTCCACCAGCTGGGAGTGGTGGTGGGAATCCTCATCGCCCAGGTAGAGCTGCTTCAACACCGCTGGTGCATATTTGTGGTTGCTGTCTGGTCTCTTTGGGGGTTGCAAGATCCTGTGTCCACTGGTATTACTGTAGTAGTTAGTTATTACTAAGCTAAACTAGTTGGATACAAACTTCTACTAAATCATTGTGAAGTTGTCTCAGTTTTTCTGCTGTTACATTTCTTACCAGTTACATTATTACCAGACATATTTCTACAACATTTGCCAAAAATGTAGAATCTCATAAAAATGAATTATGAAAAAATAAGTTTTTAAACCTCCAGCCATGCCTTCAACCTTCATGTTTTTACACACTTGCATTCCCTGTCTTTTTAATTTCACTTTTTATTTAATTTCAACTAAAATGACACGAATGACCTGAATCTGGTTACTGATCAATAATACTTAGCCCTCCTGCTACAGTGTTCTGTTAGATCTATTAGATTTAATAGATCTACTAGATCTATTAAATCTAATCCTTGCAGGATCAAAATAGTATATATACTTATGTGTAATGTTCAGCTGTTGATTAGCCACTGCTAATCTGGTAAATCCCCCACCTATAGCAAAAGGAACATGACGCTCGATGGTGTTTGAAGCCCCCACCGTCGACTTTAAGGCAGCGCTGCGACCGTTGACTTCAAGGCACCTAACCTTAGCCCCAACCCTACTCCTTACCTAACCCTTGCCTGGAAGACAACGTTGGGGGCTTAAAACACCAAAAGGCAAAAATACACCTGAAATGACCGCCTCCTGCTAGCACCTGATAGAGTTCAGGCGTGGTGCCTGAATTCGGGCTTGAGCTTGGCCATGTACGATGTCAAGAAAGGCTATTCTCTATATTGTCTTTGAATGTATTTGATAATTTCAGGCACAGCGCACCCCCCCTGGTTGACCCCCCCCCCCCCACCGGAGACAGAACAGAATTGGTAAATCCAATATGAAGCAAAATACTCAATTTGTGTTACATTATTACTCATTATTTTCTCTTTTAGTTCCAGATGCAAATGCTCACCCATCACAGTCTTTGTCTATTTCATTTTACTTGTGATTATTCTTTTGTTGCTTATGGTTATTATTTTTGTACCATTAAAATGCTTGAGTAAATTTTACTTCCATTTGCTTTATTTTGTTGCTTCAAACACCTAGAACATGGGTGGGCCAACTCTTCGGTATACACTGAACCCCCACTAGCTAGCGAGCTAGCAATAAACCAAGGCAAACACATTGTTTAAGAGACTATCAAATCACATTACAAAAACGAAGTTCACCCAAGGGTAGGCTACTTACAATTTTAACGGCAACAAAGTCAAGTCGGAGTCCGTTTTGCAGTCTTCTTAGAAACTACAATATGACTACATTTTCGAGTATTTCCGCCGAGTTACATCCGGATGTGTTCGGACCGCGAGCAGAAAGTTGCATATTCGGTTTTTCCACGGAGAAGCACTAGGGGGAGACGAAGCACCCACCAAACGACCCAAAAAGTGTTGTAGAACCATCAGAACTTGTTGCATAGGGCCTCTTTAAAGTCTCACCTTTTAATCGAGCTGGCTGTACAAAGATCATCAACAATGGTCTAGATTGCTGGGACTCTAGGACAAAGCTCCCAAAAACAGCTTGGCATTCAATGAGTTAAACACGAAAAATACACTGTTCAACAGAGCTGGTGTGTGTGAGGCACACTCTTAAAGACGCAACCTTTCGGTTTAATTCGGTTAAAGTTCTCGTGCGTAGGCTATTATAGGCTAGAATCCAATCCTGTTGATGCCCCTGCTATTTATCAATGTAGCCTTTTTATTGTTTTTTTTTTTGCCATGAATCGTCCACTCCATCCACTCCGCTAAACTCTAGGAACGCAACCAGTAGGTGGCGATGAGATTACTTTCCCTCCCTATGGCTAGCTTGATGAAAATAGAACGTTGAAACCGGACATGACAATGTTAGCAAAAGCAGCTAAAACCAAAGTGTCTGCTAAAACTTAGCCGAAATTTCAAAATAAAAGACCACGTCCGCAATCCACACGGATCCAAAGCGGTTTCAGAGAAAGCATTGCTAATAGGGCTGAGACAACGCGTCGACGTAATCGATGACGTCGACACAAAAAATACGTTGACGCAAAATATGAGCGTCATTCGTCAAGAATAACGTGTGCTGCTAAATATTTTTAATTTTACACCTTCAGTGATTTCCATACGTTGACTAATCTGTGGCTGGGCACCACAAAATCAAAACCGGCCACCACACATTGATGTTCTATATTGTAGGCCTACTACAATCGTGAATATTTTGTTAAAGGGGAACTTGGCAACTATTTCAACGTAATAAACCCGTTTAGAAATCATTTGGATGGTTAAATGACCTGTTCCGGTGAAAATGGTGACTTTTCCCGCTGCCCCTAGCGTCCCCAGGCAGAAAACCAACCTTGCAACATTGAGACTACCGTCCCGAAAAGATAAGTGAGAAACAAGAAACTAGTTTTAAATCGTGTTTCTTACCTTGTAACATTCACATTGTCTGCCAAACTTATGCTAACCGTTTTGCTAGCTTGTAAACAAATCCATGTGCTTTATCGTTACCTTTGTCCACAGTTTGAAATAGCATAATGCACAATTTCTCCAGCAGAGGGGGAAATCCTGCCAAGTTTCCCTTTAAATGCACATGCAGAGGAGGAGCAGCGGGCTCGTTACGAGAGAGAGCGGTCGGGGCGAGGAAAGGCTTTGTGAGTAAAAAGTGCAGCTCAATGAAATTATTTTATCTTATCTTTAATTTAAGTTGAAGGATTGTTGTTGCCACATAGAAGCACTGCATAGAACACAGTGGGCTAAATTGCTATTAAATCCGGTTAGCATCATGACCATGCTGCACAAATTTGTTCAAAACTGCTGCATTAAAGTTAAAGTAAACTCTGCTAAGGTCTTATCACAACATAGTTTAGTCTCCTCAATGTACTAAGTTAAGTTACAGTATGCAATCAAGCAGTATCTCAAAGCTAACGTTAGAATACTGTTTGGATGTCAAGTTTAGCATGCTTACTTGCAGCTGCTTGTATTCGTTACTCATGCAGGGCTCATTTTATTGACTCTGAATGTTTGCAAAATCCCAATGTAAATGGAAAAGTGTTTTCCAAGACTCAAAAGTGCTTGTCCAAAGGAGAAGTACGAACCGTTATTTGAACTAACTACGTTATGAATTGCATCCACACATCAGCAGGCTTTTAACTGTGTTAATGTTAATTGCAAGGATTCCCACACAAACGTCTTAAAATGACACTCAATTAGACATACACTACTGAACTTCATTGAATGCTACCTCTGACTAAGAATGCATTACTTTGCACTTGTATAGTCTTTTATTTTGGAATCTTAAGAGCAATAAACATATATTGCAATGTTTTCATGTTTTTTCATTCAGATATGTTACAAATAAACATATCTAAGTTGCTATTAGTGAATTAATGGGGAGATAATCGAATCGAAAGCGAATCAGACTGAAAAAATGAATCGTTAGATTTATCGATGCATCGAAAAAATAATCGCTAGATTAATCGTTTAAAAAATAATCGTTTATCCCAGCCCTAATTGCTAACAATGAACTGCATGACAACCGAAGAGTTAACATTTCGATGTTTAATGTTGAAGATTCAGACATTAGGTTGTTCACATGAAGTTGTAATAGCCTAGTAGTTTCCTGTTGAACCAATGTAATTAAAATAGGGTAATAATAAAGATTGTAACCACAATGAAGTGAACTCCATAAAGGAACTTGTCCTTTGTTTTTGTTGCCATGAGAAGGTAGTAGGCTGCTGCATTTGCGAGGCATATCTTTTAACAACCGGCATCATTGCATTTCATTTGGTCCACTGCAATACCTTTGATTTATTTTGTAAACATCTTTTTTGTACATTGCTGTGGGTCATTCCCATTATCTTTGTTCATTAATCAAAATCACCTGTAAGGGTAATTTAAACATTTAAAAACAGTCTTATAAAACATGATTTGGAAACTTGAGACATATTTGGGGGGGGGGGGGGGGGGGAGTTGACACCAATTGCTTCTGATTTCATAATGCATGAAGAAGCCATGCATTGTTTAATTTCTGTGGTAGATACATTGCAAGCCTGTATTTATGTTTCCTTGAAAAGTTCTGAATGTAAATCTCTGTTGTCTTGATGGTTGTCATTTCATGTAATGTGAATGTAATGAATTGTCAGGTTAGGGTTATGTTTAGGCCTAGCGTTGAGTTTTAGAGACTGGTTAACATTGGGGTTGGGGTTAAGTTCAGGTATCTGGTTAAGGTTAGGCAAAGTGTTGAGTTTTAGGGGCCTGACTGTGTGTGTGTTACACCCCACCTTTACGTGGCCCTTTAGGGGTGAACAAAAACCCACCACTGACCCCAAATCCTAATAAATATCAGTAACACCTTTTAAAATTTACCCAACCAGTGGGATTTATTAATGAAGATAAACCATAACAAAACACTACATAGACATGACACAAAGTCCAAATCAAAAGACAAGACAAAATCCCAGGCTGAGAGGCAACAAGACAGCCAGCAGTCCCCACACCAAAAGCCTCAAGACTGGGAACACATTGACTTAGCTGACACCAGAATTTACCTGGCCCCTCTATGTGAGATACAACAACTTGTGCAGACCTTCCTATGGTGAATAAATGCTCTTTGAGAACAGTTTTTGTATGACCAATCACAAAATCACATGTACTACATTGCTCATTGCTTTTCAGGCTTTCCCCCTCAGTCCAGTCCTCTCCAGAGCCCTCCGCTGTGGAGCACCCAGAGTCTGGTCTTGGTGAATAGCGGTCATCTGCCACATCTTTTAGAGCAAAGCCTTCAACCCACATCATTTCATTGATGGATTTTAGACCATCAGTCTTGAAAACAACTCCACCATGTATTTGTCTTGACACTGTGCAATAACATGCATGTCCAACATTATCTGTCTAGTCTCATCCACAAAGAAATCAATTGCTTTTTGACTCCAATCTTGATCAATTGGGCATATATCTGAGAGGGAGCATTTGAATGCAAGTGCTTGCAATGTTCTGTGACCACTACAGAGGATGAGGTTTTTCTGATCCACTATTGCCTCATTTCCATGGTCAACAAATTACACTTGAACTTTTGTGCCATGGACTCCTTTGACAAGCACACAATAGATACCATCAGGTTTGATCAGGGCTGCACACAAAATGCCCACTTTTGGACTTTGGATGGTTAAATAATTTCCTCTTCCACAGTAATACTTTTCAGACATTTCCATCTGCGTAGCTTCATGTCTATCCATAGCCAACTCTGTCTGAACCCAAAATTCAGAGGGATTTTTAACAAATTGCACAGTCACTGTATAATCCGCAATCTACTTTTGGTGTGTCAGAGAGGACTGGGTTTGCATAATCTTTGTGAATTCTTGGCAACGCGTGATCTCTCAATTTTAAAATTTGGGGTCAGTGGTGGGTTTTTGTCACACCGCACCTTTACATGGACCTTTAGGGTTAGGGTTTGTGTCTGATTTTATACATTTTGTATCTCTGGACTGGAATGTCGTACAGACTTATGATGTGACATATTTTGTTTCTCTCCACAGAAATCATGGATGACAGCAGCATGGATGACAGCGGCATGTATACCAGCGGTGGTGAATCCCAGGTAAGTATAGCACTAACTTTGGATATTTCTTATTTTAAATTTATTTTAAATTTATTGTTGGGTGTAATTTTGTCTTTCTTTTTTAGGCTACCACAATATTATTCTCCAGGAGTGTAAGTCTTACTTAAAGGATAATTCCGGTGTGATTTGGACCTAAAGTGTGTTGAAACACGATACCGAGTGTGAGCGTATGTCTCATAGCTCACCTCGGCTTGTCCCCTGCACTCCAAAATCTGGCGCTAGTTAGCCGATGCTACCAACATAGTGTTTCGTTGTGGTGCCTCGGGCATCGGCCTAGCCATGCAAATAAATCACTGTTTTACACCATTTACGAGGCTCAAAGTAGCTCCATACTTCATTGTTAGACTTCCGAGGGCCTTGACATTTAAAACGAGACATGGAGAACTTTGAAAAAGCACTGGTAGTTTATTTACAAGACGATTTATACAGACAGTACCTTAAGGAATTTTACCGTTCAACGCCATCTTGAATTAAGTCACGATAAGTCGAGCGAGGAGTACGAACAAACAGGTCTGATAAGGGATCAGATTCCAAAAATAATTCCGTAAAAATGCATGGATTCTAGTTGCTGCTACTGGAAGAAACTGTAATCCATGCATTTCCACTGAATTATTTTTGGAATCTGATCTCTTATCATACCTGTTCATTCTTACTCGTTGCTCGACTTATCGTGACTAAATTCAAGATGGCTGCAAACGCTAAACTTCGTGAAGATACTGTCTGTATAAATCGTCTTGTAAGTAAACTACCAGTGCTTTTTCAAAGTTCTCAATGTCTCGTTTTAAATGTCAGGGCCCTCTTCACCTTCTCCACCTCCACCTCCACCTCTACCAATGAAGTGTGGAGATACATTGAGCCTCGTAAATGGTGTAAAACAGTGATTTATTTGCATGGCTAGCCCGATGCCGAAGCACCACCATTGAAAAAGCTGTTGGTAGCATCGGCTAACTAGCGCCAGATTTTGGAGTGCAGGGGACAAGCCGAGATGGGCTATGAGACATACGTTCACACTCGGTATCATGTTTCAATACACTTTAGGTCAATATCACACCGGAATTCTCCTTTAATAACAATAAGAAGGTAAATATTTTAAGGATGCATTTTAAATATTTAATAAAAAACTTTATTTTTCAACCCCCTTGCAGGAGGGTGACTTTGTGTCGCCCTCTGAGTTTGAGGACGATGGGCACAGCCCTCTTCCTTCTCCACCTCCACCTCCACCTTCACCACCACCCCAGGGCTTGCTCCCCAGACAGCCCAGACTGTGGCTGGAGAATGATATGGATGGCTACCTTGGTGACGAGGAAGATAGCGATGAGGATGATGAAAATTTGTAATTTTGTATATTCTTTATCTTCTTCGGCCCTTATTGCTTAGTTGTGCTTTTTATATTATATACTTTTAATTACTTTTTCTGCTGCTATTGAATGTTTGTGTGTTGTCTGTATTCTACTGTGACCTTGAATTATGTGTAATGTGTAATAAACGTGTAACTGTGATAAATGTGTATAACTGTGTAATAACCGTGTACTGGAGTATGGGATTGGGTTGGGTTAGGTTAGGAAATTAGAATTCAAATTTTATTTTAGTGTGTAGTTGGTTTGACTATTGTGCACTGGCCAGTTGTTCTCGCCCCACTATTCCCATCTAAAAGTCAAATTAAATAAAAGTTAAAAAGAAGAGATAAAAGAGAGGAGCTATAAAAGACACAGAGTGGTTTAAAACTTTAATTTAATTTTTCATTAAGACCTTGTGGGTGTAGTGTTTGAAGTTTTAAAATCCACAATCTCTCTGTTCTTTTCCTCTGTAAAATTGTCCAGCCAAAATGCAGACAAATGTCGGCGTGCCACCATCGCTGTGCATTTCGACGAGGTTTGGGATGACTAGGACTGCAATGAGATGTGTGATATCTGCCGCCAAGGCAACGACTACATCACAGTGGATATCACCAAGCATGACCGCGAGGTGCTTCTGATCGTGGAGCTGGCCGGCTCGCTGGACGAGAAGGTGACCCCACTGAAGGTGTCCGAAACATGGCTGGGCAAGGGCCCTGCCAAACGCCGGCAGATGATCCGTGTCACAGCTCTGACCCGCTTTGAGGCTTCACGGGCCTCACCCCCATGTACGTAGGCAAGGTGTCCCCGACTCCTCTCCGCTGGGCATTTGGAACGCTCCACCAGCTGGGAGTGGTGGTGGGAATCCTCATCGCCCAGGTAGAGCTGCTTCAACACCGCTGGTGCATATTTGTGGTTGCTGTCTGGTCTCTTTGGGGGTTGCAAATGCTCACCCATCACAGTCTTTGTCTATTTCATTTTACTTGTGATTATTCTTTTGTTGCTTATGGTTATTATTTTTGTACCATTAAAATGCTTGAGTAAATTTTACTTCCATTTGCTTTATTTTGTTGCTTCAAACACCTAGAACATGGGTGGGCCAACTCTTCGGTATACACTGAACGAGCGAGCTAGCAATAAACCAAGGCAAACACATTGTTTAAGAGACTATCAAATCACATTACAAAAACGAAGTTCACCCAAGGGTAGGCTACTTACAATTTTAACGGCAACAAAGTCAAGTCGGAGTCCGTTTTGCAGTCTTCTTAGAAACTACAATATGACTACATTTTCGAGTATTTCCGCCGAGTTACATCCGGATGTGTTCGGACCGCGAGCAGAAAGTTGCATATTCGGTTTTTCCACGGAGAAGCACTAGGGGGAGACGAAGCACCCACCAAACGACCCAAAAAGTGTTGTAGAACCATCAGAACTTGTTGCATAGGGCCTCTTTAAAGTCTCACCTTTTAATCGAGCTGGCTGTACAAAGATCATCAACAATGGTCTAGATTGCTGGGACTCTAGGACAAAGCTCCCAAAAACAGCTTGGCATTCAATGAGTTAAACACGAAAAATACACTGTTCAACAGAGCTGGTGTGTGTGAGGCACACTCTTAAAGACGCAACCTTTCGGTTTAATTCGGTTAAAGTTCTCGTGCGTAGGCTATTATAGGCTAGAATCCAATCCTGTTGATGCCCCTGCTATTTATCAATGTAGCCTTTTATTGTTTTTTTTTGCCATGAATCGTCCACTCCATCCACTCCACTAAACTCTAGGAACGCAACCAGTAGGTGGCGATGAGATTACTTTCCCTCCCTATGGCTAGCTTGATGAAAATAGAACGTTGAAACCGGACATGACAATGTTAGCAAAAGCAGCTAAAACCAAAGTGTCTGCTAAAACTTAGCCGAAATTTCAAAATAAAAGACCACGTCCGCAATCCACACGGATCCAAAGCGGTTTCAGAGAAAGCATTGCTAATAGGGCTGAGACAACGCGTCGACGTAATCGATGACGTCGACACAAAAAATACGTTGACGCAAAATATGAGCGTCATTCGTCAAGAATAACGTGTGCTGCTAAATATTTTTAATTTTACACCTTCAGTGATTTCCATACGTTGACTAATCTGTGGCTGGGCACCACAAAATCAAAACCGGCCACCACACATTGATGTTCTATATTGTAGGCCTACTACAATCGTGAATATTTTGTTAAAGGGGAACTTGGCAACTATTTCAACGTAATAAACCCGTTTAGAAATCATTTGGATGGTTAAATGACCTGTTCCGGTGAAAATGGTGACTTTTCCCGCTGCCCCTAGCGTCCCCAGGCAGAAAACCAACCTTGCAACATTGAGACTACCGTCCCGAAAAGATAAGTGAGAAACAAGAAACTAGTTTTAAATCGTGTTTCTTACCTTGTAACATTCACATTGTCTGCCAAACTTATGCTAACCGTTTTGCTAGCTTGTAAACAAATCCATGTGCTTTATCGTTACCTTTGTCCACAGTTTGAAATAGCATAATGCACAATTTCTCCAGCAGAGGGGGAAATCCTGCCAAGTTTCCCTTTAAATGCACATGCAGAGGAGGAGCAGCGGGCTCGTTACGAGAGAGAGCGGTCGGGGCGAGGAAAGGCTTTGTGAGTAAAAAGTGCAGCTCAATGAAATTATTTTATCTTATCTTTAATTTAAGTTGAAGGATTGTTGTTGCCACATAGAAGCACTGCATAGAACACAGTGGGCTAAATTGCTATTAAATCCGGTTAGCATCATGACCATGCTGCACAAATTTGTTCAAAACTGCTGCATTAAAGTTAAAGTAAACTCTGCTAAGGTCTTATCACAACATAGTACATTGAGGAGACTAAACTAAGTTAAGTTACAGTATGCAATCAAGCAGTATCTCAAAGCTAACGTTAGAATACTGTTTGGATGTCAAGTTTAGCATGCTTACTTGCAGCTGCTTGTATTCGTTACTCATGCAGGGCTCATTTTATTGACTCTGAATGTTTGCAAAATCCCAATGTAAATGGAAAAGTGTTTTCCAAGACTCAAAAGTGCTTGTCCAAAGGAGAAGTACGAACCGTTATTTGAACTAACTACGTTATGAATTGCATCCACACATCAGCAGGCTTTTAACGGTGTTAATGTTAATTGCAAGGATTCCCAC
The DNA here is from genome assembly GCF_018492685.1 of Alosa sapidissima. Lineage (NCBI taxonomy): Eukaryota > Metazoa > Chordata > Actinopteri > Clupeiformes > Clupeidae > Alosa > Alosa sapidissima. Next base: position 30,963,196 of record NC_055979.1, read on the forward strand.
ACAAACGTCTTAAAATGACACTCAATTAGACATACACTACTGAACTTCATTGAATGCTACCTCTGACTAAGAATGCATTACTTTGCACTTGTATAGTCTTTTATTTTGGAATCTTAAGAGCAATAAACATATATTGCAATGTTTTCATGTTTTTTCATTCAGATATGTTACAAATAAACATATCTAAGTTGCTATTAGTGAATTAATGGGGAGATAATCAAATCGAAAGCGAATCAGACTGAAAAAATGAATCGTTAGATTTATCTGCATCGAAAAAATAATCGCTAGATTAATCGTTTAAAAAATAATCGTTTATCCCAGCCCTAATTGCTAACAATGAACTGCATGACAACCGAAGAGTTAACATTTCGATGTTTAATGTTGAAGATTCAGACATTAGGTTGTTCACATGAAGTTGTAATAGCCTAGTAGTTTCCTGTTGAACCAATGTAATTAAAATAGGGTAATAATAAAGATTGTAACCACAATGAAGTGAACTCCATAAAGGAACTTGTCCTTTGTTTTTGTTGCCATGAGAAGGTAGTAGGCTGCTGCATTTGCGAGGCATATCTTTTAACAACCGGCATCATTGCATTTCATTTGGTCCACTGCAATACCTTTGATTTATTTTGTAAACATCTTTTTTGTACATTGCTGTGGGTCATTCCCATTATCTTTGTTCATTAATCAAAATCACCTGTAAGGGTAATTTAAACATTTAAAAACAGTCTTATAAAACATGATTTGGAAACTTGAGACATATTTGGGGGGGGGGGGGGGGGAGGGGAGTTGACACCAATTGCTTCTGATTTCATAATGCATGAAGAAGCCATGCATTGTTTAATTTCTGTGGTAGATACATTGCAAGCCTGTATTTATGTTTCCTTGAAAAGTTCTGAATGTAAATCTCTGCACACAATAGATACCATCAGGTTTGATCAGGGCTGCACACAAAATGCCCACTTTTGGACTTTGGATGGTTAAATAATTTCCTCTTCCACAATTTTATACATTTTGTATCTCTGGACTGGAATGTCGTACAGACTTATGATGTGACATATTTTGTTTCTCTCCACAGAAATCATGGATGACAGCAGCATGGATGACAGCGGCATGTATACCAGCGGTGGTGAATCCCAGGTAAGTATAGCACTAACTTTGGATATTTCTTATTTTAAATTTATTTTAAATGTATTGTTGGGTGTAATTTTGTCTTTCTTTTTTAGGCTACCACAATATTATTCTCCAGGAGTGTAAGTCTTACTTAAAGGATAATTCCGGTGTGATTTGGACCTAAAGTGTGTTGAAACATGATACCGAGTGTGAGCGTATGTCTCATAGCTCACCTCGGCTTGTCCCCTGCACTCCAAAATCTGGCGCTAGTTAGCCGATGCTACCAACATAGTGTTTCGTTGTGGTGCCTCGGGCATCGGCCTAGCCATGCAAATAAATCACTGTTTTACACCATTTACGAGGCTCAAAGTAGCTCCATACTTCATTGTTAGACTTCCGAGGGCCTTGACATTTAAAACGAGACATGGAGAACTTTGAAAAAGCACTGGTAGTTTATTTACAAGACGATTTATACAGACAGTACCTTAAGGAATTTTACCGTTCAACGCCATCTTGAATTAAGTCACGATAAGTCGAGCGAGGAGTACGAACAAACAGGTCTGATAAGGGATCAGATTCCAAAAATAATTCCGTAAAAATGCATGGATTCTAGTTGCTGCTACTGGAAGAAACTGTAATCCATGCATTTCCACTGAATTATTTTTGGAATCTGATCTCTTATCATACCTGTTCATTCTTACTCGTTGCTCGACTTATCGTGACTAAATTCAAGATGGCTGCAAACGCTAAACTTCGTGAAGATACTGTCTGTATAAATCGTCTTGTAAGTAAACTACCAGTGCTTTTTCAAAGTTCTCAATGTCTCGTTTTAAATGTCAGGGCCCTCTTCACCTTCTCCACCTCCACCTCTACCAATGAAGTGTGGAGATACATTGAGCCTCGTAAATGGTGTAAAACAGTGATTTATTTGCATGGCTAGCCCGATGCCGAAGCACCACCATTGAAAAAGCTGTTGGTAGCATCGGCTAACTAGCGCCAGATTTTGGAGTGCAGGGGACAAGCCGAGATGGGCTATGAGACATACGTTCACACTCGGTATCATGTTTCAATACACTTTAGGTCAATATCACACCGGAATTCTCCTTTAATAACAATAAGAAGGTAAATATTTTAAGGATGCATTTTAAATATTTAATAAAAAACTTTATTTTTCAACCCCCTTGCAGGAGGGTGACTTTGTGTCGCCCTCTGAGTTTGAGGACGATGGGCACAGCCCTCTTCCTTCTCCACCTCCACCTCCACCTCCACCTTCACCACCACCCCAGGGCTTGCTCCCCAGACAGCCCAGACTGTGGCTGGAGAATGACATGGATGGCTATCTTGGTGACGAGGAAGATAGCGATGAGGATGATAATTTGTAATTTTGTATATTCTTTATCTTCTTCGGCCCTTATTGCTTAGTTGTGCTTTTTATATTATATACTTTTAATTACTTTTTCTGCTGCTATTGAATGTTTGTGTGTTGTCTGTATTCTACTGTGACCTTGAATTATGTGTAATGTGTAATAAACGTGTAACTGTGATAAATGTGTATAACTGTGTAATAACCGTGTACTGGAGTATGGGATTGGGTTAGGTTAGGTTAGGATTAGGGGTTAGGTTAGGTTAGGAAATTAGAATTAAAATTTTATTTTAGTGTGTAGTTGGTTTGACTATTGTGCACTGGCCAGTTGTTCTCGCCCCACTATTCCCATCTAAAAGTCAAATTAAATAAAAGTTAAAAAGAAGAGATAAAAGAGAGGAGCTATAAAAGACACAGAGTGGTTTAAAACTTTAATTTAATTTTTCATTAAGACCTTGTGGGTGTAGTGTTTGAAGTTTTAAAATCCACAATCTCTCTGTTCTTTTCCTCTGTAAAATTGTCCAGCCTGGGTTCCCTAGGGTTAGGGTTAGGGTTAGGGTTAGGGTTAGGGTTAGGGTTAGGATAGGAGGTAATAGCCACAAGTGCACCGGGGTGCAGTTGGTTTTTTGGCCACAAGTCGTGCAGCGTTGGTATTAGACTGGCGGCACCCCCATGCGCCCCCATGTTTTCTGACGCTCCGGACGCAATGGCGCCACCCCCGTCTCGCTGTGACCTTGCGTCGCGGAGCTAGGCGGTTGGCTAGGGCCAGAATCATATACGAATCCGCAGTTAGCGTGCTTCCACATGCGGGGGGGGGTCGGGATTCACATGTGAGCGCCTCCCTAGCGTGACTAGTGTCGCCCTCGTGTGGAAATCAGGCAGCTATGCCTCAGTGTTTTCACTCTCACTATCCCTGACTATGATAGGAGGTAATAGCCACAAGTGCACCGGGGTGCAGTTGGTTTTTTGGCCACAAGTCGTGCAGCGTTGGTATTAGACTGGCGGCACCCCCATGCGCCCCCATGTTTTCTGACGCTCCGGACGCAATGGCGCCACCCCCGTCTCGCTGTGACCTTGCGTCGCGGAGCTAGGCGGTTGGCTAGGGCCAGAATCATATACGAATCCGCAGTTAGCGTGACATGTTCATCACATACGACTCTTGACTTAGCGGGTTTTCACTCTTGGCCCCTTAGTGGCAGTATGGGAGAATGACAGTCTGTTACATTTTCCATCACATACGAGTCTTGAGTTAGCGCTTTTTCAGTCTTGGCCCCTTAGTGGCAGTATGGGAGAATGACAGTCTGTTACATGTTCATCACATATGACTCTTGAGTTAGCGCCTGGAGGTTTGCTAGGGCCGGAATCATATACGAACCCGCAGGTATACCATGGGTTTGAGATTTTTTCGGCTCTGCTTAAGGCTTTAACCCTTGCGAGGTTAGCTTAAGTGGGGCACAGTGCACCAGTACTTATCGGTGCTTAAGCCTGGTTGTCCGTGGGGGGGGTGGTACCCAGAGGGGGGGGGGCGTTTGCCACTTTGTGTTGCGGGCTTAGCATAGAGGGTGTTAGCTAGTTTGATTAGCGTGTTTAATTTGGGTTAAGTTTAGGAGTAGGATACAGGGTAATGCTCCCAGGCTCACACACACGCGCGCAGGGGACAGAGAGGAGTCTTTGGAGCCTCTGTGAGCAGCTGGGGCCTGTGGGTGGGTGTGTGTGTGTGTAGGGGTGCTGCAGTGGGTATAGCACAGCATCTAGGCCCAAGCATCTAGGCACAGCATCTAGGCCCAACTTTAATAATAATAATGTAATAATAATAATAAGTTGGGGCCTCTCTGAGCAGCTGGAGCCTCTCTGAGCAACAGGCCCCTCTCACTGTCCCTCTCTATCACCTGCGCGCGCGTGCGTGCGTGTGTGTGGCTGTGCTTGGTGGGGGGGGTCTAGCGCAGCTCTCTGTGTCTCTCCCTGCTCCTAGGCCCAAGTTGAGCCCGTCTGAGCACAAGCACTCATCCCCAGGCCTCTCCCGGCCCGTCCGATCACAGTAGCTAGTAGGCCTCTCACAAGGCCTTAGCTTAAGCTAATGTGTGTGTGTTTGGGGGGGAGGGGGGGGGGCGCTCAGGATCGGGTGAGATTCTAGATTAATTTTGACGCACCGGACGCAACGCCGCCATCCCCGTCTCGCTGTGACCTTGCGTCGCGGAGCTAGGAGGTTTGCTAGGGCCGGAATCATATACGAACCCGCAGGTATACCATGGGTTTGAGATTTTTTCGGCTCTGCTTAAGGCTTTAACCCTTGCGAGGTTAGCTTAAGTGGGGCACAGTGCACCAGTACTTATCGGTGCTTAAGCCTGGTTGTCCGTGGGGGGGGTGGTACCCAGAGGGGGGGGGCGTTTGCCACTTTGTGTTGCGGGCTTAGCATAGAGGGTGTTAGCTAGTTTGATTAGCGTGTTTATTTTGGGTTAAGTTTAGGAGTAGGATACAGGGTAATGCTCCCAGGCTCACACACACGCGCGCAGGGGACAGAGAGGAGTCTTTGGAGCCTCTGTGAGCAGCTGGGGCCTGTGTGAGAACACGCACTGTCTCCTAGGCCTCTCTGTGCCTCTCCGAGCGTCAGGGCTCAAACCAGAGGTCAAGCTGTAGCTAGTAGGCCTCTGACAAGGCCTCGGCCTAAGTTTGGGCCTCTGTGAGTAGCCGCAGCCCGTGTGAGCACAAGCACTCTTCCCCAAGCCTCTCCAAGCATCAGGGGTCAAGTCAGAGGTCAGCAGTAGCTAGTAGGCCTCTCACAAGGCCTCAGCCTAAGCTGGAGGATTGGGTTAGATTGTAAATTAATTTTGGGAGAACAGAGTCTAGGTTGTGCTAGCTGTGGAAAAGGGGATAGGGAAGAGGTTGGGCCTCTGTTCGTGTATTAATCGGGGTTAAGTTTAGATGTAGGATACAGGGTAATGCTCCCAGGCTCACACACACGCGCGCAGGGGACAGAGAGGAGTCTTTGGAGCCTCTGTGAGCAGCTGGGGCCTGTGGGTGGGTGTGTGTGTGTGTAGGGGTGCTGCAGTGGGTATAGCACAGCATCTAGGCCCAAGCATCTAGGCACAGCATCTAGGCCCAACTTTAATAATAATAATGTAATAATAATAATAAGTTGGGGCCTCTCTGAGCAGCTGGAGCCTCTCTGAGCAACAGGCCCCTCTCACTGTCCCTCTCTATCACCTGCGCGCGCGTGCGTGCGTGCGTGTGGCTGTGCTTGGTGGGGGGGGTCTAGCGCAGCTCTCTGTGTCTCTCCCTGCTCCTAGGCCCGAGTTGAGCCCGTCTGAGCACAAGCACTCATCCCCAGGCCTCTCCCGGCCCGTCCCGTCACAGTAGCTAGTAGGCCTCTCACAAGGCCTTAGCCTAAGCTAATGTGTGTGTGTTTGGGGGGAGGGGGGGGAGGGGGCGCTCAGGATCGGGTGAGATTCTAGATTAATTTTGACGCTCCGGACGCAACGCCGCCACCCCCGTCTCGCTGTGACCTTGCGTCGCGGAGATAGGCGGTTGGCTAGGGCCAGAATCGTATGTGAATCCGCAGCTAGCGTGACATGTTCATCACATACGACTCTTGACTTAGCGGGTTTTCACTCTTGGCCCCTTAGTGGCAGTATGGGAGAATGACAGTCTGTTACATTTTCCATCACATACGACTCTTGACTTAGCGGGTTTTCACTCTTGGCCCCTTAGTGGCAGTATGGGAGAATGACAGTCTGTTACATTTTCCATCACATACGAGTCTTGACTTAGCGCTTTTTCACTCTTGGCCCCTTAGTGGCAGTATGGGAGAATGACAGTCTGTTACATTTTTCATCACATATGAGTCTTGAGTTAGCGCGTATTCACTCTTGGCCCCTTAGTGGCAGTATGGGAGAATGACAGTCTGTTACATTTTTCATCACATATGAGTCTTGAGTTAGCGCGTATTCACTCTTGGCCCCTTAGTGGCAGTATGGGAGAATGACAGTCTGTTACATTTTTCATCACATATGAGTCTTGAGTTAGCGCTTTTTCACTCTTGGCCCCTTAGTGGCAGTATGGGAGAATGACAGTCTGTTACATTTTCCATCACATACGAGTCTTGAGTTAGCGCTTTTTCACTCTTGGCCCCTTAGTGGCAGTATGGGAGAATGACAGTCTGTTACATGTTCATCACATATGACTCTTGAGTTAGCGCCTGGAGGTTTGCTAGGGCCGGAATCATATACGAACCCGCAGGTATACCATGGGTTTGAGATTTTTTCGGCTCTGCTTAAGGCTTTAACCCTTGCGAGGTTAGCTTAAGTGGGGCACAGTGCACCAGTACTTATCGGTGCTTAAGCCTGGTTGTCCGTGGGGGGGGTGATACCCAGAGGGGGGGGGCGTTTGCCACTTTGTGTTGCGGGCTTAGCATAGAGGGTGTTAGCTAGTTTGATTAGCGTGTTTATTTTGGGTTAAGTTTAGGAGTAGGATACAGGGTAATGCTCCCAGGCTCACACACACGCGCGCAGGGGACAGAGAGGAGTCTTTGGAGCCTCTGTGAGCAGCTGCGGCCTGTGTGAGAACACGCACTGTCTCCTAGGCCTCTCTGTGCCTCTCCGAGCGTCAGGGCTCAAACCAGAGGTCAAGCTGTAGCTAGTAGGCCTCTGACAAGGCCTCGGCCTAAGTTTGGGCCTCTGTGAGTAGCCGCAGCCCGTGTGAGCACAAGCACTCTTCCCCAAGCCTCTCCAAGCATCAGGGGTCAAGTCAGAGGTCAGCAGTAGCTAGTAGGCCTCTCACAAGGCCTCAGCCTAAGCTGGAGGATTGGGTTAGATTGTAAATTAATTTTGGGAGAACAGAGTCTAGGTTGTGCTAGCTGTGGAAAAGGGGATAGGGAAGAGGTTGGGCCTCTGTTCGTGTATTAATCGGGGTTAAGTTTAGATGTAGGATACAGGGTAATGCTCCCAGGCTCACACACACGCGCGCAGGGGACAGAGAGGAGTCTTTGGAGCCTCTGTGAGCAGCTGGGGCCTGTGGGTGGGTGTGTGTGTGTGTAGGGGTGCTGCAGTGGGTATAGCACAGCATCTAGGCCCAACTTTAATAATAATAATGTAATAATAATAATAAGTCGGGGCCTCTCTGAGCAGCTGGAGCCTCTCTGAGCAACAGGCCCCTCTCACTGTCCCTCTCTATCACCTGCGCGCGCGTGCGTGCGTGTGTGTGGCTGTGCTTGGTGGGGGGGGTCTAGCGCAGCTCTCTGTGTCTCTCCCTGCTCCTAGGCCCGAGTTGAGCCCGTCTGAGCACAAGCACTCATCCCCAGGCCTCTCCCGGCCCGTCCCGTCACAGTAGCTAGTAGGCCTCTCACAAGGCCTTAGCCTAAGCTAATGTGTGTGTGTTTGGGGGGGGGGTGGGGGAGGGGGCGCTCAGGATCGGGTGAGATTCTAGATTAATTTTGACGCTCCGGACGCAACGCCGCCACCCCCGTCTCGCTGTGACCTTGCGTCGCGGAGATAGGCGGTTGGCTAGGGCCGGAATCGTATGTGAATCCGCAGCTAGCGTGACATGTTCATCACATACGACTCTTGACTTAGCGGGTTTTCACTCTTGGCCCCTTAGTGGCAGTATGGGAGAATGACAGTCTGTTACATTTTCCATCACATACGACTCTTGACTTAGCGGGTTTTCACTCTTGGCCCCTTAGTGGCAGTATGGGAGAATGACAGTCTGTTACATTTTCCATCACATACGAGTCTTGAGTTAGCGCTTTTTCACTCTTGGCCCCTTAGTGGCAGTATGGGAGAATGACAGTCTGTTACATTTTTCATCACATATGAGTCTTGAGTTAGCGCGTATTCACTCTTGGCCCCTTAGTGGCAGTATGGGAGAATGACAGTCTGTTACATTTTTCATCACATATGAGTCTTGAGTTAGCGCGTATTCACTCTTGGCCCCTTAGTGGCAGTATGGGAGAATGACAGTCTGTTACATTTTCCATCACATACGAGTCTTGAGTTAGCGCTTTTTCACTCTTGGCCCCTTAGTGGCAGTATGGGAGAATGACAGTCTGTTACATTTTCCATCACATACGAGTCTTGAGTTAGCGCTTTTTCAGTCTTGGCCCCTTAGTGGCAGTATGGGAGAATGACAGTCTGTTACATGTTCATCACATATGACTCTTGAGTTAGCGCCCGGAGGTTTGCTAGGGCCGGAATCATATACGAACCCGCAGGTATACCATGGGTTTGAGATTTTTTCGGCTCTGCTTAAGGCTTTAACCCTTGCGAGGTTAGCTTAAGTGGGGCACAGTGCACCAGTACTTATCGGTGCTTAAGCCTGGTTGTCCGTGGGGGGGGTGGTACCCAGAGGGGGGGGGCGTTTGCCACTTTGTGTTGCGGGCTTAGCATAGAGGGTGTTAGCTAGTTTGATTAGCGTGTTTAATTTGGGTTAAGTTTAGGAGTAGGATACAGGGTAATGCTCCCAGGCTCACACACACGCGCGCAGGGGACAGAGAGGAGTCTTTGGAGCCTCTGTGAGCAGCTGGGGCCTGTGGGTGGGTGTGTGTGTGTGTGTAGGGGTGCTGCAGTGGGTATAGCACAGCATCTAGGCCCAAGCATCTAGGCACAGCATCTAGGCCCAACTTTAATAATAATAATGTAATAATAATAATAAGTTGGGGCCTCTCTGAGCAGCTGGAGCCTCTCTGAGCAACAGGCCCCTCTCACTGTCCCTCTCTATCACCTGCGCGCGCGTGCGTGCGTGTGTGTGGCTGTGCTTGGTGGGGGGGGTCTAGCGCAGCTCTCTGTGTCTCTCCCTGCTCCTAGGCCCAAGTTGAGCCCGTCTGAGCACAAGCACTCATCCCCAGGCCTCTCCCGGCCCGTCCGATCACAGTAGCTAGTAGGCCTCTCACAAGGCCTTAGCTTAAGCTAATGTGTGTGTGTTTGGGGGGGAGGGGGGGGGGCGCTCAGGATCGGGTGAGATTCTAGATTAATTTTGACGCACCGGACGCAACGCCGCCATCCCCGTCTCGCTGTGACCTTGCGTCGCGGAGCTAGGAGGTTTGCTAGGGCCGGAATCATATACGAACCCGCAGGTATACCATGGGTTTGAGATTTTTTCGGCTCTGCTTAAGGCTTTAACCCTTGCGAGGTTAGCTTAAGTGGGGCACAGTGCACCAGTACTTATCGGTGCTTAAGCCTGGTTGTCCGTGGGGGGGGTGGTACCCAGAGGGGGGGGGCGTTTGCCACTTTGTGTTGCGGGCTTAGCATAGAGGGTGTTAGCTAGTTTGATTAGCGTGTTTAATTTGGGTTAAGTTTAGGAGTAGGATACAGGGTAATGCTCCCAGGCTCACACACACGCGCGCAGGGGACAGAGAGGAGTCTTTGGAGCCTCTGTGAGCAGCTGCAGCCTGTGTGAGAACACGCACTGTCTCCTAGGCCTCTCTGTGCCTCTCCGAGCGTCAGGGCTCAAACCAGAGGTCAAGCTGTAGCTAGTAGGCCTCTGACAAGGCCTCGGCCTAAGTTTGGGCCTCTGTGAGTAGCCGCAGCCCGTGTGAGCACAAGCACTCTTCCCCAAGCCTCTCCAAGCATCAGGGGTCAAGTCAGAGGTCAGCAGTAGCTAGTAGGCCTCTCACAAGGCCTCAGCCTAAGCTGGAGGATTGGGTTAGATTGTAAATTAATTTTGGGAGAACAGAGTCTAGGTTGTGCTAGCTGTGGAAAAGGGGATAGGGAAGAGGTTGGGCCTCTGTTCGTGTATTAATCGGGGTTAAGTTTAGATGTAGGATACAGGGTAATGCTCCCAGGCTCACACACACGCGCGCAGGGGACAGAGAGGAGTCTTTGGAGCCTCTGTGAGCAGCTGGGGCCTGTGGGTGGGTGTGTGTGTGTGTAGGGGTGCTGCAGTGGGTATAGCACAGCATCTAGGCCCAACTTTAATAATAATAATGTAATAATAATAATAAGTCGGGGCCTCTCTGAGCAGCTGGAGCCTCTCTGAGCAACAGGCCCCTCTCACTGTCCCTCTCTATCACCTGCGCGCGCGTGCGTGCGTGTGTGTGGCTGTGCTTGGTGGGGGGGGTCTAGCGCAGCTCTCTGTGTCTCTCCCTGCTCCTAGGCCCGAGTTGAGCCCGTCTGAGCACAAGCACTCATCCCCAGGCCTCTCCCGGCCCGTCCCGTCACAGTAGCTAGTAGGCCTCTCACAAGGCCTTAGCCTAAGCTAATGTGTGTGTGTTTGGGGGGGGGGTGGGGGAGGGGGCGCTCAGGATCGGGTGAGATTCTAGATTAATTTTGACGCTCCGGACGCAACGCCGCCACCCCCGTCTCGCTGTGACCTTGCGTCGCGGAGATAGGCGGTTGGCTAGGGCCGGAATCGTATGTGAATCCGCAGCTAGCGTGACATGTTCATCACATACGACTCTTGACTTAGCGGGTTTTCACTCTTGGCCCCTTAGTGGCAGTATGGGAGAATGACAGTCTGTTACATTTTCCATCACATACGACTCTTGACTTAGCGGGTTTTCACTCTTGGCCCCTTAGTGGCAGTATGGGAGAATGACAGTCTGTTACATTTTCCATCACATACGAGTCTTGAGTTAGCGCTTTTTCACTCTTGGCCCCTTAGTGGCAGTATGGGAGAATGACAGTCTGTTACATTTTTCATCACATATGAGTCTTGAGTTAGCGCGTATTCACTCTTGGCCCCTTAGTGGCAGTATGGGAGAATGACAGTCTGTTACATTTTTCATCACATATGAGTCTTGAGTTAGCGCGTATTCACTCTTGGCCCCTTAGTGGCAGTATGGGAGAATGACAGTCTGTTACATTTTCCATCACATACGAGTCTTGAGTTAGCGCTTTTTCACTCTTGGCCCCTTAGTGGCAGTATGGGAGAATGACAGTCTGTTACATTTTCCATCACATACGAGTCTTGAGTTAGCGCTTTTTCAGTCTTGGCCCCTTAGTGGCAGTATGGGAGAATGACAGTCTGTTACATGTTCATCACATATGACTCTTGAGTTAGCGCCTGGAGGTTTGCTAGGGCCGGAATCATATACGAACCCGCAGGTATACCATGGGTTTGAGATTTTTTCGGCTCTGCTTAAGGCTTTAACCCTTGCGAGGTTAGCTTAAGTGGGGCACAGTGCACCAGTACTTATCGGTGCTTAAGCCTGGTTGTCCGTGGGGGGGGGTGGTACCCAGAGGGGGGGGGCGTTTGCCACTTTGTGTTGCGGGCTTAGCATAGAGGGTGTTAGCTAGTTTGATTAGCGTGTTTAATTTGGGTTAAGTTTAGGAGTAGGATACAGGGTAATGCTCCCAGGCTCACACACACGCGCGCAGGGGACAGAGAGGAGTCTTTGGAGCCTCTGTGAGCAGCTGGGGCCTGTGGGTGGGTGTGTGTGTGTGTGTAGGGGTGCTGCAGTGGGTATAGCACAGCATCTAGGCCCAAGCATCTAGGCACAGCATCTAGGCCCAACTTTAATAATAATAATGTAATAATAATAATAAGTTGGGGCCTCTCTGAGCAGCTGGAGCCTCTCTGAGCAACAGGCCCCTCTCACTGTCCCTCTCTATCACCTGCGCGCGCGTGTGTGCGTGTGTGTGGCTGTGCTTGGTGGGGGGGGTCTAGCGCAGCTCTCTGTGTCTCTCCCTGCTCCTAGGCCCAAGTTGAGCCCGTCTGAGCACAAGCACTCATCCCCAGGCCTCTCCCGGCCCGTCCGATCACAGTAGCTAGTAGGCCTCTCACAAGGCCTTAGCTTAAGCTAATGTGTGTGTGTTTGGGGGGGAGGGGGGGGGGCGCTCAGGATCGGGTGAGATTCTAGATTAATTTTGACGCACCGGACGCAACGCCGCCATCCCCGTCTCGCTGTGACCTTGCGTCGCGGAGCTAGGAGGTTTGCTAGGGCCGGAATCATATACGAACCCGCAGGTATACCATGGGTTTGAGATTTTTTCGGCTCTGCTTAAGGCTTTAACCCTTGCGAGGTTAGCTTAAGTGGGGCACAGTGCACCAGTACTTATCGGTGCTTAAGCCTGGTTGTCCGTGGGGGGGGTGGTACCCAGAGGGGGGGGGCGTTTGCCACTTTGTGTTGCGGGCTTAGCATAGAGGGTGTTAGCTAGTTTGATTAGCGTGTTTAATTTGGGTTAAGTTTAGGAGTAGGATACAGGGTAATGCTCCCAGGCTCACACACACGCGCGCAGGGGACAGAGAGGAGTCTTTGGAGCCTCTGTGAGCAGCTGCAGCCTGTGTGAGAACACGCACTGTCTCCTAGGCCTCTCTGTGCCTCTCCGAGCGTCAGGGCTCAAACCAGAGGTCAAGCTGTAGCTAGTAGGCCTCTGACAAGGCCTCGGCCTAAGTTTGGGCCTCTGTGAGTAGCCGCAGCCCGTGTGAGCACAAGCACTCTTCCCCAAGCCTCTCCAAGCATCAGGGGTCAAGTCAGAGGTCAGCAGTAGCTAGTAGGCCTCTCACAAGGCCTCAGCCTAAGCTGGAGGATTGGGTTAGATTGTAAATTAATTTTGGGAGAACAGAGTCTAGGTTGTGCTAGCTGTGGAAAAGGGGATAGGGAAGAGGTTGGGCCTCTGTTCGTGTATTAATCGGGGTTAAGTTTAGATGTAGGATACAGGGTAATGCTCCCAGGCTCACACACACGCGCGCAGGGGACAGAGAGGAGTCTTTGGAGCCTCTGTGAGCAGCTGGGGCCTGTGGGTGGGTGTGTGTGTGTGTAGGGGTGCTGCAGTGGGTATAGCACAGCATCTAGGCCCAACTTTAATAATAATAATGTAATAATAATAATAAGTCGGGGCCTCTCTGAGCAGCTGGAGCCTCTCTGAGCAACAGGCCCCTCTCACTGTCCCTCTCTATCACCTGCGCGCGCGTGCGTGCGTGTGTGTGGCTGTGCTTGGTGGGGGGGGTCTAGCGCAGCTCTCTGTGTCTCTCCCTGCTCCTAGGCCCGAGTTGAGCCCGTCTGAGCACAAGCACTCATCCCCAGGCCTCTCCCGGCCCGTCCCGTCACAGTAGCTAGTAGGCCTCTCACAAGGCCTTAGCCTAAGCTAATGTGTGTGTGTTTGGGGGGGGGGTGGGGGAGGGGGCGCTCAGGATCGGGTGAGATTCTAGATTAATTTTGACGCTCCGGACGCAACGCCGCCACCCCCGTCTCGCTGTGACCTTGCGTCGCGGAGATAGGCGGTTGGCTAGGGCCGGAATCGTATGTGAATCCGCAGCTAGCGTGACATGTTCATCACATACGACTCTTGACTTAGCGGGTTTTCACTCTTGGCCCCTTAGTGGCAGTATGGGAGAATGACAGTCTGTTACATTTTCCATCACATACGACTCTTGACTTAGCGGGTTTTCACTCTTGGCCCCTTAGTGGCAGTATGGGAGAATGACAGTCTGTTACATTTTCCATCACATACGAGTCTTGAGTTAGCGCTTTTTCACTCTTGGCCCCTTAGTGGCAGTATGGGAGAATGACAGTCTGTTACATTTTTCATCACATATGAGTCTTGAGTTAGCGCGTATTCACTCTTGGCCCCTTAGTGGCAGTATGGGAGAATGACAGTCTGTTACATTTTTCATCACATATGAGTCTTGAGTTAGCGCGTATTCACTCTTGGCCCCTTAGTGGCAGTATGGGAGAATGACAGTCTGTTACATTTTCCATCACATACGAGTCTTGAGTTAGCGCTTTTTCACTCTTGGCCCCTTAGTGGCAGTATGGGAGAATGACAGTCTGTTACATTTTCCATCACATACGAGTCTTGAGTTAGCGCTTTTTCAGTCTTGGCCCCTTAGTGGCAGTATGGGAGAATGACAGTCTGTTACATGTTCATCACATATGACTCTTGAGTTAGCGCCCGGAGGTTTGCTAGGGCCGGAATCATATACGAACCCGCAGGTATACCATGGGTTTGAGATTTTTTCGGCTCTGCTTAAGGCTTTAACCCTTGCGAGGTTAGCTTAAGTGGGGCACAGTGCACCAGTACTTATCGGTGCTTAAGCCTGGTTGTCCGTGGGGGGGGTGGTACCCAGAGGGGGGGGGCGTTTGCCACTTTGTGTTGCGGGCTTAGCATAGAGGGTGTTAGCTAGTTTGATTAGCGTGTTTAATTTGGGTTAAGTTTAGGAGTAGGATACAGGGTAATGCTCCCAGGCTCACACACACGCGCGCAGGGGACAGAGAGGAGTCTTTGGAGCCTCTGTGAGCAGCTGGGGCCTGTGGGTGGGTGTGTGTGTGTGTGTAGGGGTGCTGCAGTGGGTATAGCACAGCATCTAGGCCCAAGCATCTAGGCACAGCATCTAGGCCCAACTTTAATAATAATAATGTAATAATAATAATAAGTTGGGGCCTCTCTGAGCAGCTGGAGCCTCTCTGAGCAACAGGCCCCTCTCACTGTCCCTCTCTATCACCTGCGCGCGCGTGCGTGCGTGTGTGTGGCTGTGCTTGGTGGGGGGGGTCTAGCGCAGCTCTCTGTGTCTCTCCCTGCTCCTAGGCCCAAGTTGAGCCCGTCTGAGCACAAGCACTCATCCCCAGGCCTCTCCCGGCCCGTCCGATCACAGTAGCTAGTAGGCCTCTCACAAGGCCTTAGCTTAAGCTAATGTGTGTGTGTTTGGGGGGGAGGGGGGGGGGCGCTCAGGATCGGGTGAGATTCTAGATTAATTTTGACGCACCGGACGCAACGCCGCCATCCCCGTCTCGCTGTGACCTTGCGTCGCGGAGCTAGGAGGTTTGCTAGGGCCGGAATCATATACGAACCCGCAGGTATACCATGGGTTTGAGATTTTTTCGGCTCTGCTTAAGGCTTTAACCCTTGCGAGGTTAGCTTAAGTGGGGCACAGTGCACCAGTACTTATCGGTGCTTAAGCCTGGTTGTCCGTGGGGGGGGTGGTACCCAGAGGGGGGGGGCGTTTGCCACTTTGTGTTGCGGGCTTAGCATAGAGGGTGTTAGCTAGTTTGATTAGCGTGTTTAATTTGGGTTAAGTTTAGGAGTAGGATACAGGGTAATGCTCCCAGGCTCACACACACGCGCGAGGGGACAGAGAGGAGTCTTTGGAGCCTCTGTGAGCAGCTGCAGCCTGTGTGAGAACACGCACTGTCTCCTAGGCCTCTCTGTGCCTCTCCGAGCGTCAGGGCTCAAACCAGAGGTCAAGCTGTAGCTAGTAGGCCTCTGACAAGGCCTCGGCCTAAGTTTGGGCCTCTGTGAGTAGCCGCAGCCCGTGTGAGCACAAGCACTCTTCCCCAAGCCTCTCCAAGCATCAGGGGTCAAGTCAGAGGTCAGCAGTAGCTAGTAGGCCTCTCACAAGGCCTCAGCCTAAGCTGGAGGATTGGGTTAGATTGTAAATTAATTTTGGGAGAACAGAGTCTAGGTTGTGCTAGCTGTGGAAAAGGGGATAGGGAAGAGGTTGGGCCTCTGTTCGTGTATTAATCGGGGTTAAGTTTAGATGTAGGATACAGGGTAATGCTCCCAGGCTCACACACACGCGCGCAGGGGACAGAGAGGAGTCTTTGGAGCCTCTGTGAGCAGCTGGGGCCTGTGGGTGGGTGTGTGTGTGTGTAGGGGTGCTGCAGTGGGTATAGCACAGCATCTAGGCCCAACTTTAATAATAATAATGTAATAATAATAATAAGTCGGGGCCTCTCTGAGCAGCTGGAGCCTCTCTGAGCAACAGGCCCCTCTCACTGTCCCTCTCTATCACCTGCGCGCGCGTGCGTGCGTGTGTGTGGCTGTGCTTGGTGGGGGGGGTCTAGCGCAGCTCTCTGTGTCTCTCCCTGCTCCTAGGCCCGAGTTGAGCCCGTCTGAGCACAAGCACTCATCCCCAGGCCTCTCCCGGCCCGTCCCGTCACAGTAGCTAGTAGGCCTCTCACAAGGCCTTAGCCTAAGCTAATGTGTGTGTGTTTGGGGGGGGGGTGGGGGAGGGGGCGCTCAGGATCGGGTGAGATTCTAGATTAATTTTGACGCTCCGGACGCAACGCCGCCACCCCCGTCTCGCTGTGACCTTGCGTCGCGGAGATAGGCGGTTGGCTAGGGCCGGAATCGTATGTGAATCCGCAGCTAGCGTGACATGTTCATCACATACGACTCTTGACTTAGCGGGTTTTCACTCTTGGCCCCTTAGTGGCAGTATGGGAGAATGACAGTCTGTTACATTTTCCATCACATACGACTCTTGACTTAGCGGGTTTTCACTCTTGGCCCCTTAGTGGCAGTATGGGAGAATGACAGTCTGTTACATTTTCCATCACATACGAGTCTTGAGTTAGCGCTTTTTCACTCTTGGCCCCTTAGTGGCAGTATGGGAGAATGACAGTCTGTTACATTTTTCATCACATATGAGTCTTGAGTTAGCGCGTATTCACTCTTGGCCCCTTAGTGGCAGTATGGGAGAATGACAGTCTGTTACATTTTTCATCACATATGAGTCTTGAGTTAGCGCGTATTCACTCTTGGCCCCTTAGTGGCAGTATGGGAGAATGACAGTCTGTTACATTTTCCATCACATACGAGTCTTGAGTTAGCGCTTTTTCACTCTTGGCCCCTTAGTGGCAGTATGGGAGAATGACAGTCTGTTACATTTTCCATCACATACGAGTCTTGAGTTAGCGCTTTTTCAGTCTTGGCCCCTTAGTGGCAGTATGGGAGAATGACAGTCTGTTACATGTTCATCACATATGACTCTTGAGTTAGCGCCTGGAGGTTTGCTAGGGCCGGAATCATATACGAACCCGCAGGTATACCATGGGTTTGAGATTTTTTCGGCTCTGCTTAAGGCTTTAACCCTTGCGAGGTTAGCTTAAGTGGGGCACAGTGCACCAGTACTTATCGGTGCTTAAGCCTGGTTGTCCGTGGGGGGGGTGGTACCCAGAGGGGGGGGGCGTTTGCCACTTTGTGTTGCGGGCTTAGCATAGAGGGTGTTAGCTAGTTTGATTAGCGTGTTTAATTTGGGTTAAGTTTAGGAGTAGGATACAGGGTAATGCTCCCAGGCTCACACACACGCGCGCAGGGGACAGAGAGGAGTCTTTGGAGCCTCTGTGAGCAGCTGGGGCCTGTGGGTGGGTGTGTGTGTGTGTGTAGGGGTGCTGCAGTGGGTATAGCACAGCATCTAGGCCCAAGCATCTAGGCACAGCATCTAGGCCCAACTTTAATAATAATAATGTAATAATAATAATAAGTTGGGGCCTCTCTGAGCAGCTGGAGCCTCTCTGAGCAACAGGCCCCTCTCACTGTCCCTCTCTATCACCTGCGCGCGCGTGTGTGCGTGTGTGTGGCTGTGCTTGGTGGGGGGGGTCTAGCGCAGCTCTCTGTGTCTCTCCCTGCTCCTAGGCCCAAGTTGAGCCCGTCTGAGCACAAGCACTCATCCCCAGGCCTCTCCCGGCCCGTCCGATCACAGTAGCTAGTAGGCCTCTCACAAGGCCTTAGCTTAAGCTAATGTGTGTGTGTTTGGGGGGGAGGGGGGGGGGGCGCTCAGGATCGGGTGAGATTCTAGATTAATTTTGACGCACCGGACGCAACGCCGCCATCCCCGTCTCGCTGTGACCTTGCGTCGCGGAGCTAGGAGGTTTGCTAGGGCCGGAATCATATACGAACCCGCAGGTATACCATGGGTTTGAGATTTTTTCGGCTCTGCTTAAGGCTTTAACCCTTGCGAGGTTAGCTTAAGTGGGGCACAGTGCACCAGTACTTATCGGTGCTTAAGCCTGGTTGTCCGTGGGGGGGGTGGTACCCAGAGGGGGGGGGCGTTTGCCACTTTGTGTTGCGGGCTTAGCATAGAGGGTGTTAGCTAGTTTGATTAGCGTGTTTAATTTGGGTTAAGTTTAGGAGTAGGATACAGGGTAATGCTCCCAGGCTCACACACACGCGCGCAGGGGACAGAGAGGAGTCTTTGGAGCCTCTGTGAGCAGCTGCAGCCTGTGTGAGAACACGCACTGTCTCCTAGGCCTCTCTGTGCCTCTCCGAGCGTCAGGGCTCAAACCAGAGGTCAAGCTGTAGCTAGTAGGCCTCTGACAAGGCCTCGGCCTAAGTTTGGGCCTCTGTGAGTAGCCGCAGCCCGTGTGAGCACAAGCACTCTTCCCCAAGCCTCTCCAAGCATCAGGGGTCAAGTCAGAGGTCAGCAGTAGCTAGTAGGCCTCTCACAAGGCCTCAGCCTAAGCTGGAGGATTGGGTTAGATTGTAAATTAATTTTGGGAGAACAGAGTCTAGGTTGTGCTAGCTGTGGAAAAGGGGATAGGGAAGAGGTTGGGCCTCTGTTCGTGTATTAATCGGGGTTAAGTTTAGATGTAGGATACAGGGTAATGCTCCCAGGCTCACACACACGCGCGCAGGGGACAGAGAGGAGTCTTTGGAGCCTCTGTGAGCAGCTGGGGCCTGTGGGTGGGTGTGTGTGTGTGTAGGGGTGCTGCAGTGGGTATAGCACAGCATCTAGGCCCAAGCATCTAGGCACAGCATCTAGGCCCAACTTTAATAATAATAATGTAATAATAATAATAAGTTGGGGCCTCTCTGAGCAGCTGGAGCCTCTCTGAGCAACAGGCCCCTCTCACTGTCCCTCTCTATCACCTGCGCGCGCGTGTGTGCGTGTGTGTGGCTGTGCTTGGTGGGGGGGGTCTAGCGCAGCTCTCTGTGTCTCTCCCTGCTCCTAGGCCCGAGTTGAGCCCGTCTGAGCACAAGCACTCATCCCCAGGCCTCTCCCGGCCCGTCCGATCACAGTAGCTAGTAGGCCTCTCACAAGGCCTTAGCTTAAGCTAATGTGTGTGTGTTTGGGGGGGAGGGGGGGGGGCGCTCAGGATCGGGTGAGATTCTAGATTAATTTTGACGCACCGGACGCAACGCCGCCATCCCCGTCTCGCTGTGACCTTGCGTCGCGGAGCTAGGAGGTTTGCTAGGGCCGGAATCATATACGAACCCGCAGGTATACCATGGGTTTGAGATTTTTTCGGCTCTGCTTAAGGCTTTAACCCTTGCGAGGTTAGCTTAAGTGGGGCACAGTGCACCAGTACTTATCGGTGCTTAAGCCTGGTTGTCCGTGGGGGGGGTGGTACCCAGAGGGGGGGGGCGTTTGCCACTTTGTGTTGCGGGCTTAGCATAGAGGGTGTTAGCTAGTTTGATTAGCGTGTTTATTTTGGGTTAAGTTTAGGAGTAGGATACAGGGTAATGCTCCCAGGCTCACACACACGCGCGCAGAGGACAGAGAGGAGTCTTTGGAGCCTCTGTGAGCAGCTGCGGCCTGTGTGAGAACACGCACTGTCTCCTAGGCCTCTCTGTGCCTCTCCGAGCGTCAGGGCTCAAACCAGAGGTCAAGCTGTAGCTAGTAGGCCTCTGACAAGGCCTCGGCCTAAGTTTGGGCCTCTGTGAGTAGCCGCAGCCCGTGTGAGCACAAGCACTCTTCCCCAAGCCTCTCCAAGCATCAGGGGTCAAGTCAGAGGTCAGCAGTAGCTAGTAGGCCTCTCACAAGGCCTCAGCCTAAGCTGGAGGATTGGGTTAGATTGTAAATTAATTTTGGGAGAACAGAGTCTAGGTTGTGCTAGCTGTGGAAAAGGGGATAGGGAAGAGGTTGGGCCTCTGTTCGTGTATTAATCGGGGTTAAGTTTAGATGTAGGATACAGGGTAATGCTCCCAGGCTCACACACACGCGCGCAGGGGACAGAGAGGAGTCTTTGGAGCCTCTGTGAGCAGCTGGGGCCTGTGGGTGGGTGTGTGTGTGTGTAGGGGTGCTGCAGTGGGTATAGCACAGCATCTAGGCCCAACTTTAATAATAATAATGTAATAATAATAATAAGTCGGGGCCTCTCTGAGCAGCTGGAGCCTCTCTGAGCAACAGGCCCCTCTCACTGTCCCTCTCTATCACCTGCGCGCGCGTGCGTGCGTGTGTGTGGCTGTGCTTGGTGGGGGGGGTCTACCGCAGCTCTCTGTGTCTCTCCCTGCTACTAGGCCCGAGTTGAGCCCGTCTGAGCACAAGCACTCATCCCCAGGCCTCTCCCGGCCCGTCCCGTCACAGTAGCTAGTAGGCCTCTCACAAGGCCTTAGCCTAAGCTAATGTGTGTGTGTTTGGGGGGGGGTGGGGGAGGGGGCGCTCAGGATCGGGTGAGATTCTAGATTAATTTTGACGCTCCGGACGCAACGCCGCCACCCCCGTCTCGCTGTGACCTTGCGTCGCGGAGATAGGCGGTTGGCTAGGGCCAGAATCGTATGTGAATCCGCAGCTAGCGTGACATGTTCATCACATACGACTCTTGACTTAGCGGGTTTTCACTCTTGGCCCCTTAGTGGCAGTATGGGAGAATGACAGTCTGTTACATTTTCCATCACATACGAGTCTTGAGTTAGCGCTTTTTCACTCTTGGCCCCTTAGTGGCAGTATGGGAGAATGACAGTCTGTTACATTTTCCATCACATACGAGTCTTGAGTTAGCGCTTTTTCACTCTTGGCCCCTTAGTGGCAGTATGGGAGAATGACAGTCTGTTACATTTTTCATCACATATGAGTCTTGAGTTAGCGCGTATTCACTCTTGGCCCCTTAGTGGCAGTATGGGAGAATGACAGTCTGTTACATTTTCCATCACATACGAGTCTTGAGTTAGCGCTTTTTCACTCTTGGCCCCTTAGTGGCAGTATGGGAGAATGACAGTCTGTTACATTTTCCATCACATACGAGTCTTGAGTTAGCGCTTTTTCAGTCTTGGCCCCTTAGTGGCAGTATGGGAGAATGACAGTCTGTTACATGTTCATCACATATGACTCTTGAGTTAGCGCCTGGAGGTTTGCTAGGGCCGGAATCATATACGAACCCGCAGGTATACCATGGGTTTGAGATTTTTTCGGCTCTGCTTAAGGCTTTAACCCTTGCGAGGTTAGCTTAAGTGGGGCACAGTGCACCAGTACTTATCGGTGCTTAAGCCTGGTTGTCCGTGGGGGGGGTGGTACCCAGAGGGGGGGGGCGTTTGCCACTTTGTGTTGCGGGCTTAGCATAGAGGGTGTTAGCTAGTTTGATTAGCGTGTTTATTTTGGGTTAAGTTTAGGAGTAGGATACAGGGTAATGCTCCCAGGCTCACACACACGCGCGCAGGGGACAGAGAGGAGTCTTTGGAGCCTCTGTGAGCAGCTGCAGCCTGTGTGAGAACACGCACTGTCTCCTAGGCCTCTCTGTGCCTCTCCGAGCGT
The DNA here is from genome assembly GCF_018492685.1 of Alosa sapidissima. Taxonomy (NCBI): domain Eukaryota; kingdom Metazoa; phylum Chordata; class Actinopteri; order Clupeiformes; family Clupeidae; genus Alosa; species Alosa sapidissima. The sequence continues at coordinate 30,984,794 of NC_055979.1, forward strand.
CAGGGCTCAAACCAGAGGTCAAGCTGTAGCTAGTAGGCCTCTGACAAGGCCTCGGCCTAAGTTTGGGCCTCTGTGAGTAGCCGCAGCCCGTGTGAGCACAAGCACTCTTCCCCAAGCCTCTCCAAGCATCAGGGGTCAAGTCAGAGGTCAGCAGTAGCTAGTAGGCCTCTCACAAGGCCTCAGCCTAAGCTGGAGGATTGGGTTAGATTGTAAATTAATTTTGGGAGAACAGAGTCTAGGTTGTGCTAGCTGTGGAAAAGGGGATAGGGAAGAGGTTGGGCCTCTGTTCGTGTATTAATCGGGGTTAAGTTTAGATGTAGGATACAGGGTAATGCTCCCAGGCTCACACACACGCGCGCAGGGGACAGAGAGGAGTCTTTGGAGCCTCTGTGAGCAGCTGGGGCCTGTGGGTGGGTGTGTGTGTGTGTAGGGGTGCTGCAGTGGGTATAGCACAGCATCTAGGCCCAAGCATCTAGGCACAGCATCTAGGCCCAACTTTAATAATAATAATGTAATAATAATAATAAGTTGGGGCCTCTCTGAGCAGCTGGAGCCTCTCTGAGCAACAGGCCCCTCTCACTGTCCCTCTCTATCACCTGCGCGCGCGTGTGTGCGTGTGTGTGGCTGTGCTTGGTGGGGGGGGTCTAGCGCAGCTCTCTGTGTCTCTCCCTGCTCCTAGGCCCAAGTTGAGCCCGTCTGAGCACAAGCACTCATCCCCAGGCCTCTCCCGGCCCGTCCGATCACAGTAGCTAGTAGGCCTCTCACAAGGCCTTAGCTTAAGCTAATGTGTGTGTGTTTGGGGGGGAGGGGGGGGGGCGCTCAGGATCGGGTGAGATTCTAGATTAATTTTGACGCACCGGACGCAACGCCGCCATCCCCGTCTCGCTGTGACCTTGCGTCGCGGAGCTAGGAGGTTTGCTAGGGCCGGAATCATATACGAACCCGCAGGTATACCATGGGTTTGAGATTTTTTCGGCTCTGCTTAAGGCTTTAACCCTTGCGAGGTTAGCTTAAGTGGGGCACAGTGCACCAGTACTTATCGGTGCTTAAGCCTGGTTGTCCGTGGGGGGGGTGGTACCCAGAGGGGGGGGGCGTTTGCCACTTTGTGTTGCGGGCTTAGCATAGAGGGTGTTAGCTAGTTTGATTAGCGTGTTTAATTTGGGTTAAGTTTAGGAGTAGGATACAGGGTAATGCTCCCAGGCTCACACACACGCGCGCAGGGGACAGAGAGGAGTCTTTGGAGCCTCTGTGAGCAGCTGCGGCCTGTGTGAGAACACGCACTGTCTCCTAGGCCTCTCTGTGCCTCTCCGAGCGTCAGGGCTCAAACCAGAGGTCAAGCTGTAGCTAGTAGGCCTCTGACAAGGCCTCGGCCTAAGTTTGGGCCTCTGTGAGTAGCCGCAGCCCGTGTGAGCACAAGCACTCTTCCCCAAGCCTCTCCAAGCATCAGGGGTCAAGTCAGAGGTCAGCAGTAGCTAGTAGGTCTCTCACAAGGCCTCAGCCTAAGCTGGAGGATTGGGTTAGATTGTAAATTAATTTTGGGAGAACAGAGTCTAGGTTGTGCTAGCTGTGGAAAAGGGGATAGGGAAGAGGTTGGGCCTCTGTTCGTGTATTAATCGGGGTTAAGTTTAGATGTAGGATACAGGGTAATGCTCCCAGGCTCACACACACGCGCGCAGGGGACAGAGAGGAGTCTTTGGAGCCTCTGTGAGCAGCTGGGGCCTGTGGGTGGGTGTGTGTGTGTGTAGGGGTGCTGCAGTGGGTATAGCACAGCATCTAGGCCCAACTTTAATAATAATAATGTAATAATAATAATAAGTCGGGGCCTCTCTGAGCAGCTGGAGCCTCTCTGAGCAACAGGCCCCTCTCACTGTCCCTCTCTATCACCTGCGCGCGCGTGCGTGCGTGTGTGTGGCTGTGCTTGGTGGGGGGGGTCTAGCGCAGCTCTCTGTGTCTCTCCCTGCTCCTAGGCCCGAGTTGAGCCCGTCTGAGCACAAGCACTCATCCCCAGGCCTCTCCCGGCCCGTCCCGTCACAGTAGCTAGTAGGCCTCTCACAAGGCCTTAGCCTAAGCTAATGTGTGTGTGTTTGGGGGGGGGTGGGGGAGGGGGCGCTCAGGATCGGGTGAGATTCTAGATTAATTTTGACGCTCCGGACGCAACGCCGCCACCCCCGTCTCGCTGTGACCTTGCGTCGCGGAGATAGGCGGTTGGCTAGGGCCAGAATCGTATGTGAATCCGCAGCTAGCGTGACATGTTCATCACATACGACTCTTGACTTAGCGGGTTTTCACTCTTGGCCCCTTAGTGGCAGTATGGGAGAATGACAGTCTGTTACATTTTCCATCACATACGACTCTTGACTTAGCGGGTTTTCACTCTTGGCCCCTTAGTGGCAGTATGGGAGAATGACAGTCTGTTACATTTTCCATCACATACGAGTCTTGAGTTAGCGCTTTTTCACTCTTGGCCCCTTAGTGGCAGTATGGGAGAATGACAGTCTGTTACATTTTTCATCACATACGAGTCTTGAGTTAGCGCGTATTCACTCTTGGCCCCTTAGTGGCAGTATGGGAGAATGACAGTCTGTTACATTTTTCATCACATATGAGTCTTGAGTTAGCGCGTATTCACTCTTGGCCCCTTAGTGGCAGTATGGGAGAATGACAGTCTGTTACATTTTCCATCACATACGAGTCTTGAGTTAGCGCTTTTTCACTCTTGGCCCCTTAGTGGCAGTATGGGAGAATGACAGTCTGTTACATTTTCCATCACATACGAGTCTTGAGTTAGCGCTTTTTCAGTCTTGGCCCCTTAGTGGCAGTATGGGAGAATGACAGTCTGTTACATGTTCATCACATATGACTCTTGAGTTAGCGCCTGGAGGTTTGCTAGGGCCGGAATCATATACGAACCCGCAGGTATACCATGGGTTTGAGATTTTTTCGGCTCTGCTTAAGGCTTTAACCCTTGCGAGGTTAGCTTAAGTGGGGCACAGTGCACCGGTACTTATCGGTGCTTAAGCCTGGTTGTCCGTGGGGGGGGTGGTACCCAGAGGGGGGGGGCGTTTGCCACTTTGTGTTGCGGGCTTAGCATAGAGGGTGTTAGCTAGTTTGATTAGCGTGTTTAATTTGGGTTAAGTTTAGGAGTAGGATACAGGGTAATGCTCCCAGGCTCACACACACGCGCGCAGGGGACAGAGAGGAGTCTTTGGAGCCTCTGTGAGCAGCTGGGGCCTGTGGGTGGGTGTGTGTGTGTGTAGGGGTGCTGCAGTGGGTATAGCACAGCATCTAGGCCCAAGCATCTAGGCACAGCATCTAGGCCCAACTTTAATAATAATAATGTAATAATAATAATAAGTTGGGGCCTCTCTGAGCAGCTGGAGCCTCTCTGAGCAACAGGCCCCTCTCACTGTCCCTCTCTATCACCTGCGCGCGCGTGTGTGCGTGTGTGTGGCTGTGCTTGGTGGGGGGGGTCTAGCGCAGCTCTCTGTGTCTCTCCCTGCTCCTAGGCCCGAGTTGAGCCCGTCTGAGCACAAGCACTCATCCCCAGGCCTCTCCCGGCCCGTCCGATCACAGTAGCTAGTAGGCCTCTCACAAGGCCTTAGCTTAAGCTAATGTGTGTGTGTTTGGGGGGGAGGGGGGGGGGCGCTCAGGATCGGGTGAGATTCTAGATTAATTTTGACGCACCGGACGCAACGCCGCCATCCCCGTCTCGCTGTGACCTTGCGTCGCGGAGCTAGGAGGTTTGCTAGGGCCGGAATCATATACGAACCCGCAGGTATACCATGGGTTTGAGATTTTTTCGGCTCTGCTTAAGGCTTTAACCCTTGCGAGGTTAGCTTAAGTGGGGCACAGTGCACCAGTACTTATCGGTGCTTAAGCCTGGTTGTCCGTGGGGGGGGTGGTACCCAGAGGGGGGGGGCGTTTGCCACTTTGTGTTGCGGGCTTAGCATAGAGGGTGTTAGCTAGTTTGATTAGCGTGTTTAATTTGGGTTAAGTTTAGGAGTAGGATACAGGGTAATGCTCCCAGGCTCACACACACGCGCGCAGGGGACAGAGAGGAGTCTTTGGAGCCTCTGTGAGCAGCTGGGGCCTGTGTGAGAACACGCACTGTCTCCTAGGCCTCTCTGTGCCTCTCCGAGCGTCAGGGCTCAAACCAGAGGTCAAGCTGTAGCTAGTAGGCCTCTGACAAGGCCTCGGCCTAAGTTTGGGCCTCTGTGAGTAGCCGCAGCCCGTGTGAGCACAAGCACTCTTCCCCAAGCCTCTCCAAGCATCAGGGGTCAAGTCAGAGGTCAGCAGTAGCTAGTAGGCCTCTCACAAGGCCTCAGCCTAAGCTGGAGGATTGGGTTAGATTGTAAATTAATTTTGGGAGAACAGAGTCTAGGTTGTGCTAGCTGTGGAAAAGGGGATAGGGAAGAGGTTGGGCCTCTGTTCGTGTATTAATCGGGGTTAAGTTTAGATGTAGGATACAGGGTAATGCTCCCAGGCTCACACACACGCGCGCAGGGGACAGAGAGGAGTCTTTGGAGCCTCTGTGAGCAGCTGGGGCCTGTGGGTGGGTGTGTGTGTGTGTAGGGGTGCTGCAGTGGGTATAGCACAGCATCTAGGCCCAACTTTAATAATAATAATGTAATAATAATAATAAGTCGGGGCCTCTCTGAGCAGCTGGAGCCTCTCTGAGCAACAGGCCCCTCTCACTGTCCCTCTCTATCACCTGCGCGCGCGTGTGTGCGTGTGTGTGGCTGTGCTTGGTGGGGGGGGTCTAGCGCAGCTCTCTGTGTCTCTCCCTGCTCCTAGGCCCAAGTTGAGCCCGTCTGAGCACAAGCACTCATCCCCAGGCCTCTCCCGGCCCGTCCCGTCGCAGTAGCTAGTAGGCCTCTCACAAGGCCTTAGCCTAAGCTAATGTGTGTGTGTTTGGGGGGGGGTGGGGGAGGGGGCGCTCAGGATCGGGTGAGATTCTAGATTAATTTTGACGCTCCGGACGCAACGCCGCCACCCCCGTCTCGCTGTGACCTTGCGTCGCGGAGATAGGCGGTTGGCTAGGGCCGGAATCGTATGTGAATCCGCAGCTAGCGTGACATGTTCATCACATACGACTCTTGACTTAGCGGGTTTTCACTCTTGGCCCCTTAGTGGCAGTATGGGAGAATGACAGTCTGTTACATTTTCCATCACATACGACTCTTGACTTAGCGGGTTTTCACTCTTGGCCCCTTAGTGGCAGTATGGGAGAATGACAGTCTGTTACATTTTCCATCACATACGAGTCTTGAGTTAGCGCTTTTTCACTCTTGGCCCCTTAGTGGCAGTATGGGAGAATGACAGTCTGTTACATTTTTCATCACACATGAGTCTTGAGTTAGCGCGTATTCACTCTTGGCCCCTTAGTGGCAGTATGGGAGAATGACAGTCTGTTACATTTTTCATCACATATGAGTCTTGAGTTAGCGCGTATTCACTCTTGGCCCCTTAGTGGCAGTATGGGAGAATGACAGTCTGTTACATTTTCCATCACATGCGAGTCTTGAGTTAGCGCTTTTTCACTCTTGGCCCCTTAGTGGCAGTATGGGAGAATGACAGTCTGTTACATTTTCCATCACATACGAGTCTTGAGTTAGCGCTTTTTCAGTCTTGGCCCCTTAGTGGCAGTATGGGAGAATGACAGTCTGTTACATGTTCATCACATATGACTCTTGAGTTAGCGCCTGGAGGTTTGCTAGGGCCGGAATCATATACGAACCCGCAGGTATACCATGGGTTTGAGATTTTTTCGGCTCTGCTTAAGGCTTTAACCCTTGCGAGGTTAGCTTAAGTGGGGCACAGTGCACCAGTACTTATCGGTGCTTAAGCCTGGTTGTCCGTGGGGGGGGTGGTACCCAGAGGGGGGGGGCGTTTGCCACTTTGTGTTGCGGGCTTAGCATAGAGGGTGTTAGCTAGTTTGATTAGCGTGTTTATTTTGGGTTAAGTTTAGGAGTAGGATACAGGGTAATGCTCCCAGGCTCACACACACGCGCGCAGGGGACAGAGAGGAGTCTTTGGAGCCTCTGTGAGCAGCTGCGGCCTGTGTGAGAACACGCACTGTCTCCTAGGCCTCTCTGTGCCTCTCCGAGCGTCAGGGCTCAAACCAGAGGTCAAGCTGTAGCTAGTAGGCCTCTGACAAGGCCTCGGCCTAAGTTTGGGCCTCTGTGAGTAGCCGCAGCCCGTGTGAGCACAAGCACTCTTCCCCAAGCCTCTCCAAGCATCAGGGGTCAAATCAGAGGTCAGCAGTAGCTAGTAGGCCTCTCACAAGGCCTCAGCCTAAGCTGGAGGATTGGGTTAGATTGTAAATTAATTTTGGGAGAACAGAGTCTAGGTTGTGCTAGCTGTGGAAAAGGGGATAGGGAAGAGGTTGGGCCTCTGTTCGTGTATTAATCGGGGTTAAGTTTAGATGTAGGATACAGGGTAATGCTCCCAGGCTCACACACACGCGCGCAGGGGACAGAGAGGAGTCTTTGGAGCCTCTGTGAGCAGCTGGGGCCTGTGGGTGGGTGTGTGTGTGTGTAGGGGTGCTGCAGTGGGTATAGCACAGCATCTAGGCCCAACTTTAATAATAATAATGTAATAATAATAATAAGTCGGGGCCTCTCTGAGCAGCTGGAGCCTCTCTGAGCAACAGGCCCCTCTCACTGTCCCTCTCTATCACCTGCGCGCGCGTGCGTGCGTGTGTGTGGCTGTGCTTGGTGGGGGGGGTCTAGCGCAGCTCTCTGTGTCTCTCCCTGCTCCTAGGCCCGAGTTGAGCCCGTCTGAGCACAAGCACTCATCCCCAGGCCTCTCCCGGCCCGTCCCGTCACAGTAGCTAGTAGGCCTCTCACAAGGCCTTAGCCTAAGCTAATGTGTGTGTGTTTGGGGGGGGGTGGGGGAGGGGGCGCTCAGGATCGGGTGAGATTCTAGATTAATTTTGACGCTCCGGACGCAACGCCGCCACCCCCGTCTCGCTGTGACCTTGCGTCGCGGAGATAGGCGGTTGGCTAGGGCCAGAATCGTATGTGAATCCGCAGCTAGCGTGACATGTTCATCACATACGACTCTTGACTTAGCGGGTTTTCACTCTTGGCCCCTTAGTGGCAGTATGGGAGAATGACAGTCTGTTACATTTTCCATCACATACGACTCTTGACTTAGCGGGTTTTCACTCTTGGCCCCTTAGTGGCAGTATGGGAGAATGACAGTCTGTTACATTTGTCATCACATATGAGTCTTGAGTTAGCGCGTATTCACTCTTGGCCCCTTAGTGGCAGTATGGGAGAATGACAGTCTGTTACATTTTCCATCACATACGAGTCTTGAGTTAGCGCTTTTTCACTCTTGGCCCCTTAGTGGCAGTATGGGAGAATGACAGTCTGTTACATTTTTCATCACATATGAGTCTTGAGTTAGCGCGTATTCACTCTTGGCCCCTTAGTGGCAGTATGGGAGAATGACAGTCTGTTACATTTTCCATCACATACGAGTCTTGAGTTAGCGCTTTTTCACTCTTGGCCCCTTAGTGGCAGTATGGGAGAATGACAGTCTGTTACATTTTCCATCACATACGAGTCTTGAGTTAGCGCTTTTTCAGTCTTGGCCCCTTAGTGGCAGTATGGGAGAATGACAGTCTGTTACATGTTCATCACATATGACTCTTGAGTTAGCGCCTGGAGGTTTGCTAGGGCCGGAATCATATACGAACCCGCAGGTATACCATGGGTTTGAGATTTTTTCGGCTCTGCTTAAGGCTTTAACCCTTGCGAGGTTAGCTTAAGTGGGGCACAGTGCACCAGTACTTATCGGTGCTTAAGCCTGGTTGTCCGTGGGGGGGGTGGTACCCAGAGGGGGGGGGCGTTTGCCACTTTGTGTTGCGGGCTTAGCATAGAGGGTGTTAGCTAGTTTGATTAGCGTGTTTAATTTGGGTTAAGTTTAGGAGTAGGATACAGGGTAATGCTCCCAGGCTCACACACACGCGCGCAGGGAACAGAGAGGAGTCTTTGGAGCCTCTGTGAGCAGCTGGGGCCTGTGGGTGGGTGTGTGTGTGTGTAGGGGTGCTGCAGTGGGTATAGCACAGCATCTAGGCCCAAGCATCTAGGCACAGCATCTAGGCCCAACTTTAATAATAATAATGTAATAATAATAATAAGTTGGGGCCTCTCTGAGCAGCTGGAGCCTCTCTGAGCAACAGGCCCCTCTCACTGTCCCTCTCTATCACCTGCGCGCGCGTGTGTGCGTGAGTGTGGCTGTGCTTGGTGGGGGGGGTCTAGCGCAGCTCTCTGTGTCTCTCCCTGCTCCTAGGCCCAAGTTGAGCCCGTCTGAGCACAAGCACTCATCCCCAGGCCTCTCCCGGCCCGTCCCGTCACAGTAGCTAGTAGGCCTCTCACAAGGCCTTAGCTTAAGCTAATGTGTGTGTGTTTGGGGGGGAGGGGGGGGGGGGGCGCTCAGGATCGGGTGAGATTCTAGATTAATTTTGACGCACCGGACGCAACGCCGCCATCCCCGTCTCGCTGTGACCTTGCGTCGCGGAGCTAGGAGGTTTGCTAGGGCCGGAATCATATACGAACCCGCAGGTATACCATGGGTTTGAGATTTTTTCGGCTCTGCTTAAGGCTTTAACCCTTGCGAGGTTAGCTTAAGTGGGGCACAGTGCACCAGTACTTATCGGTGCTTAAGCCTGGTTGTCCGTGGGGGGGGTGGTACCCAGAGGGGGGGGGCGTTTGCCACTTTGTGTTGCGGGCTTAGCATAGAGGGTGTTAGCTAGTTTGATTAGCCTGTTTATTTTGGGTTAAGTTTAGGAGTAGGATACAGGGTAATGCTCCCAGGCTCACACACACGCGCGCAGGGGACAGAGAGGAGTCTTTGGAGCCTCTGTGAGCAGCTGCAGCCTGTGTGAGAACACGCACTGTCTCCTAGGCCTCTCTGTGCCTCTCCGAGCGTCAGGGCTCAAACCAGAGGTCAAGCTGTAGCTAGTAGGCCTCTGACAAGGCCTCGGCCTAAGTTTGGGCCTCTGTGAGTAGCCGCAGCCCGTGTGAGCACAAGCACTCTTCCCCAAGCCTCTCCAAGCATCAGGGGTCAAGTCAGAGGTCAGCAGTAGCTAGTAGGCCTCTCACAAGGCCTCAGCCTAAGCTGGAGGATTGGGTTAGATTGTAAATTAATTTTGGGAGAACAGAGTCTAGGTTGTGCTAGCTGTGGAAAAGGGGATAGGGAAGAGGTTGGGCCTCTGTTGGTGTATTAATCGGGGTTAAGTTTAGATGTAGGATACAGGGTAATGCTCCCAGGCTCACACACACGCGCGCAGGGGACAGAGAGGAGTCTTTGGAGCCTCTGTGAGCAGCTGGGGCCTGTGGGTGGGTGTGTGTGTGTGTAGGGGTGCTGCAGTGGGTATAGCACAGCATCTAGGCCCAACTTTAATAATAATAATGTAATAATAATAATAAGTTGGGGCCTCTCTGAGCAGCTGGAGCCTCTCTGAGCAACAGGCCCCTCTCACTGTCCCTCTCTATCACCTGCGCGCGCGTGCGTGCGTGTGTGTGGCTGTGCTTGGTGGGGGGGGTCTAGCGCAGCTCTCTGTGTCTCTCCCTGCTCCTAGGCCCGAGTTGAGCCCGTCTGAGCACAAGCACTCATCCCCAGGCCTCTCCCGGCCCGTCCCGTCACAGTAGCTAGTAGGCCTCTCACAAGGCCTTAGCTTAAGCTAATGTGTGTGTGTTTGGGGGGGAGGGGGGGGGGGGCGCTCAGGATCGGGTGAGATTCTAGATTAATTTTGACGCTCCGGACGCAACGCCGCCACCCCCGTCTCGCTGTGACCTTGCGTCGCGGAGATAGGCGGTTGGCTAGGGCCGGAATCGTATGTGAATCCGCAGCTAGCGTGACATGTTCATCACATACGACTCTTGACTTAGCGGGTTTTCACTCTTGGCCCCTTAGTGGCAGTATGGGAGAATGACAGTCTGTTACATTTTCCATCACATACGACTCTTGACTTAGCGGGTTTTCACTCTTGGCCCCTTAGTGGCAGTATGGGAGAATGACAGTCTGTTACATTTTCCATCACATACGAGTCTTGAGTTAGCGCTTTTTCACTCTTGGCCCCTTAGTGGCAGTATGGGAGAATGACAGTCTGTTACATTTTTCATCACATATGAGTCTTGAGTTAGCGCGTATTCACTCTTGGCCCCTTAGTGGCAGTATGGGAGAATGACAGTCTGTTACATTTTTCATCACATATGAGTCTTGAGTTAGCGCGTATTCACTCTTGGCCCCTTAGTGGCAGTATGGGAGAATGACAGTCTGTTACATTTTCCATCACATACGAGTCTTGAGTTAGCGCTTTTTCACTCTTGGCCCCTTAGTGGCAGTATGGGAGAATGACAGTCTGTTACATTTTCCATCACATACGAGTCTTGAGTTAGCGCTTTTTCAGTCTTGGCCCCTTAGTGGCAGTATGGGAGAATGACAGTCTGTTACATGTTCATCACATATGACTCTTGAGTTAGCGCCTGGAGGTTTGCTAGGGCCGGAATCATATACGAACCCGCAGGTATACCATGGGTTTGAGATTTTTTCGGCTCTGCTTAAGGCTTTAACCCTTGCGAGGTTAGCTTAAGTGGGGCACAGTGCACCGGTACTTATCGGTGCTTAAGCCTGGTTGTCCGTGGGGGGGGTGGTACCCAGAGGGGGGGGGCGTTTGCCACTTTGTGTTGCGGGCTTAGCATAGAGGGTGTTAGCTAGTTTGATTAGCGTGTTTAATTTGGGTTAAGTTTAGGAGTAGGATACAGGGTAATGCTCCCAGGCTCACACACACGCGCGCAGGGGACAGAGAGGAGTCTTTGGAGCCTCTGTGAGCAGCTGGGGCCTGTGGGTGGGTGTGTGTGTGTGTAGGGGTGCTGCAGTGGGTATAGCACAGCATCTAGGCCCAAGCATCTAGGCACAGCATCTAGGCCCAACTTTAATAATAATAATGTAATAATAATAATAAGTTGGGGCCTCTCTGAGCAGCTGGAGCCTCTCTGAGCAACAGGCCCCTCTCACTGTCCCTCTCTATCACCTGCGCGCGCGTGTGTGCGTGTGTGTGGCTGTGCTTGGTGGGGGGGGTCTAGCGCAGCTCTCTGTGTCTCTCCCTGCTCCTAGGCCCGAGTTGAGCCCGTCTGAGCACAAGCACTCATCCCCAGGCCTCTCCCGGCCCGTCCGATCACAGTAGCTAGTAGGCCTCTCACAAGGCCTTAGCTTAAGCTAATGTGTGTGTGTTTGGGGGGGAGGGGGGGGGGCGCTCAGGATCGGGTGAGATTCTAGATTAATTTTGACGCACCGGACGCAACGCCGCCATCCCCGTCTCGCTGTGACCTTGCGTCGCGGAGCTAGGAGGTTTGCTAGGGCCGGAATCATATACGAACCCGCAGGTATACCATGGGTTTGAGATTTTTTCGGCTCTGCTTAAGGCTTTAACCCTTGCGAGGTTAGCTTAAGTGGGGCACAGTGCACCAGTACTTATCGGTGCTTAAGCCTGGTTGTCCGTGGGGGGGGTGGTACCCAGAGGGGGGGGGCGTTTGCCACTTTGTGTTGCGGGCTTAGCATAGAGGGTGTTAGCTAGTTTGATTAGCGTGTTTAATTTGGGTTAAGTTTAGGAGTAGGATACAGGGTAATGCTCCCAGGCTCACACACACGCGCGCAGGGGACAGAGAGGAGTCTTTGGAGCCTCTGTGAGCAGCTGGGGCCTGTGTGAGAACACGCACTGTCTCCTAGGCCTCTCTGTGCCTCTCCGAGCGTCAGGGCTCAAACCAGAGGTCAAGCTGTAGCTAGTAGGCCTCTGACAAGGCCTCGGCCTAAGTTTGGGCCTCTGTGAGTAGCCGCAGCCCGTGTGAGCACAAGCACTCTTCCCCAAGCCTCTCCAAGCATCAGGGGTCAAGTCAGAGGTCAGCAGTAGCTAGTAGGCCTCTCACAAGGCCTCAGCCTAAGCTGGAGGATTGGGTTAGATTGTAAATTAATTTTGGGAGAACAGAGTCTAGGTTGTGCTAGCTGTGGAAAAGGGGATAGGGAAGAGGTTGGGCCTCTGTTCGTGTATTAATCGGGGTTAAGTTTAGATGTAGGATACAGGGTAATGCTCCCAGGCTCACACACACGCGCGCAGGGGACAGAGAGGAGTCTTTGGAGCCTCTGTGAGCAGCTGGGGCCTGTGGGTGGGTGTGTGTGTGTGTAGGGGTGCTGCAGTGGGTATAGCACAGCATCTAGGCCCAACTTTAATAATAATAATGTAATAATAATAATAAGTCGGGGCCTCTCTGAGCAGCTGGAGCCTCTCTGAGCAACAGGCCCCTCTCACTGTCCCTCTCTATCACCTGCGCGCGCGTGCGTGCGCGTGTGTGGCTGTGCTTGGTGGGGGGGGTCTAGCGCAGCTCTCTGTGTCTCTCCCTGCTCCTAGGCCCGAGTTGAGCCCGTCTGAGCACAAGCACTCATCCCCAGGCCTCTCCCGGCCCGTCCCGTCACAGTAGCTAGTAGGCCTCTCACAAGGCCTTAGCCTAAGCTAATGTGTGTGTGTTTGGGGGGGGGTGGGGGAGGGGGCGCTCAGGATCGGGTGAGATTCTAGATTAATTTTGACGCTCCGGACGCAACGCCGCCACCCCCGTCTCGCTGTGACCTTGCGTCGCGGAGATAGGCGGTTGGCTAGGGCCGGAATCGTATGTGAATCCGCAGCTAGCGTGACATGTTCATCACATACGACTCTTGACTTAGCGGGTTTTCACTCTTGGCCCCTTAGTGGCAGTATGGGAGAATGACAGTCTGTTACATTTTCCATCACATACGACTCTTGACTTAGCGGGTTTTCACTCTTGGCCCCTTAGTGGCAGTATGGGAGAATGACAGTCTGTTACATTTTCCATCACATACGAGTCTTGAGTTAGCGCTTTTTCACTCTTGGCCCCTTAGTGGCAGTATGGGAGAATGACAGTCTGTTACATTTTTCATCACATATGAGTCTTGAGTTAGCGCGTATTCACTCTTGGCCCCTTAGTGGCAGTATGGGAGAATGACAGTCTGTTACATTTTTCATCACATATGAGTCTTGAGTTAGCGCGTATTCACTCTTGGCCCCTTAGTGGCAGTATGGGAGAATGACAGTCTGTTACATTTTCCATCACATACGAGTCTTGAGTTAGCGCTTTTTCACTCTTGGCCCCTTAGTGGCAGTATGGGAGAATGACAGTCTGTTACATTTTCCATCACATACGAGTCTTGAGTTAGCGCTTTTTCAGTCTTGGCCCCTTAGTGGCAGTATGGGAGAATGACAGTCTGTTACATGTTCATCACATATGACTCTTGAGTTAGCGCCTGGAGGTTTGCTAGGGCCGGAATCATATACGAACCCGCAGGTATACCATGGGTTTGAGATTTTTTCGGCTCTGCTTAAGGCTTTAACCCTTGCGAGGTTAGCTTAAGTGGGGCACAGTGCACCAGTACTTATCGGTGCTTAAGCCTGGTTGTCCGTGGGGGGGGTGGTACCCAGAGGGGGGGGGCGTTTGCCACTTTGTGTTGCGGGCTTAGCATAGAGGGTGTTAGCTAGTTTGATTAGCGTGTTTATTTTGGGTTAAGTTTAGGAGTAGGATACAGGGTAATGCTCCCAGGCTCACACACACGCGCGCAGGGGACAGAGAGGAGTCTTTGGAGCCTCTGTGAGCAGCTGGGGCCTGTGTGAGAACACGCACTGTCTCCTAGGCCTCTCTGTGCCTCTCCGAGCGTCAGGGCTCAAACCAGAGGTCAAGCTGTAGCTAGTAGGCCTCTGACAAGGCCTCGGCCTAAGTTTGGGCCTCTGTGAGTAGCCGCAGCCCGTGTGAGCACAAGCACTCTTCCCCAAGCCTCTCCAAGCATCAGGGGTCAAGTCAGAGGTCAGCAGTAGCTAGTAGGCCTCTCACAAGGCCTCAGCCTAAGCTGGAGGATTGGGTTAGATTGTAAATTAATTTTGGGAAAACAGAGTCTAGGTTGTGCTAGCTGTGGAAAAGGGGATAGGGAAGAGGTTGGGCCTCTGTTCGTGTATTAATCGGGGTTAAGTTTAGATGTAGGATACAGGGTAATGCTCCCAGGCTCACACACACGCGCGCAGGGGACAGAGAGGAGTCTTTGGAGCCTCTGTGAGCAGCTGGGGCCTGTGGGTGGGTGTGTGTGTGTGTAGGGGTGCTGCAGTGGGTATAGCACAGCATCTAGGCCCAACTTTAATAATAATAATGTAATAATAATAATAAGTCGGGGCCTCTCTGAGCAGCTGGAGCCTCTCTGAGCAACAGGCCCCTCTCACTGTCCCTCTCTATCACCTGCGCGCGCGTGCGTGCGTGCGTGTGGCTGTGCTTGGTGGGGGGGGTCTAGCGCAGCTCTCTGTGTCTCTCCCTGCTCCTAGGCCCGAGTTGAGCCCGTCTGAGCACAAGCACTCATCCCCAGGCCTCTCCCGGCCCGTCCCGTCACATTAGCTAGTAGGCCTCTCACAAGGCCTTAGCCTAAGCTAATGTGTGTGTGTTTGGGGGGGGGTGGGGGAGGGGGCGCTCAGGATCGGGTGAGATTCTAGATTAATTTTGACGCTCCGGACGCAACGCCGCCACCCCCGTCTCGCTGTGACCTTGCGTCGCGGAGATAGGCGGTTGGCTAGGGCCGGAATCGTATGTGAATCCGCAGCTAGCGTGACATGTTCATCACATACGACTCTTGACTTAGCGGGTTTTCACTCTTGGCCCCTTAGTGGCAGTATGGGAGAATGACAGTCTGTTACATTTTCCATCACATACGACTCTTGACTTAGCGGGTTTTCACTCTTGGCCCCTTAGTGGCAGTATGGGAGAATGACAGTCTGTTACATTTTCCATCACATACGAGTCTTGAGTTAGCGCTTTTTCACTCTTGGCCCCTTAGTGGCAGTATGGGAGAATGACAGTCTGTTACATTTTTCATCACATACGAGTCTTGAGTTAGCGCGTATTCACTCTTGGCCCCTTAGTGGCAGTATGGGAGAATGACAGTCTGTTACATTTTTCATCACATATGAGTCTTGAGTTAGCGCGTATTCACTCTTGGCCCCTTAGTGGCAGTATGGGAGAATGACAGTCTGTTACATTTTCCATCACATACGAGTCTTGAGTTAGCGCTTTTTCACTCTTGGCCCCTTAGTGGCAGTATGGGAGAATGACAGTCTGTTACATTTTCCATCACATACGAGTCTTGAGTTAGCGCTTTTTCAGTCTTGGCCCCTTAGTGGCAGTATGGGAGAATG
Source organism: Alosa sapidissima (assembly GCF_018492685.1). NCBI lineage: Eukaryota > Metazoa > Chordata > Actinopteri > Clupeiformes > Clupeidae > Alosa > Alosa sapidissima. The sequence continues at coordinate 31,000,044 of NC_055979.1, forward strand.
ACAGTCTGTTACATGTTCATCACATATGACTCTTGAGTTAGCGCCTGGAGGTTTGCTAGGGCCGGAATCATATACGAACCCGCAGGTATACCATGGGTTTGAGATTTTTTCGGCTCTGCTTAAGGCTTTAACCCTTGCGAGGTTAGCTTAAGTGGGGCACAGTGCACCAGTACTTATCGGTGCTTAAGCCTGGTTGTCCGTGGGGGGGGTGGTACCCAGAGGGGGGGGGCGTTTGCCACTTTGTGTTGCGGGCTTAGCATAGAGGGTGTTAGCTAGTTTGATTAGCGTGTTTATTTTGGGTTAAGTTTAGGAGTAGGATACAGGGTAATGCTCCCAGGCTCACACACACGCGCGCAGGGGACAGAGAGGAGTCTTTGGAGCCTCTGTGAGCAGCTGCGGCCTGTGTGAGAACACGCACTGTCTCCTAGGCCTCTCTGTGCCTCTCCGAGCGTCAGGGCTCAAACCAGAGGTCAAGCTGTAGCTAGTAGGCCTCTGACAAGGCCTCGGCCTAAGTTTGGGCCTCTGTGAGTAGCCGCAGCCCGTGTGAGCACAAGCACTCTTCCCCAAGCCTCTCCAAGCATCAGGGGTCAAGTCAGAGGTCAGCAGTAGCTAGTAGGCCTCTCACAAGGCCTCAGCCTAAGCTGGAGGATTGGGTTAGATTGTAAATTAATTTTGGGAGAACAGAGTCTAGGTTGTGCTAGCTGTGGAAAAGGGGATAGGGAAGAGGTTGGGCCTCTGTTCGTGTATTAATCGGGGTTAAGTTTAGATGTAGGATACAGGGTAATGCTCCCAGGCTCACACACACGCGCGCAGGGGACAGAGAGGAGTCTTTGGAGCCTCTGTGAGCAGCTGCAGCCTGTGTGAGAACACGCACTGTCTCCTAGGCCTCTCTGTGCCTCTCCAAGCGTCAGGGCTCAAACCAGAGGTCAAGCTGTAGCTAGTAGGCCTCTGACAAGGCCTCGGCCTAAGTTTGGGCCTCTGTGAGTAGCCGCAGCCCGTGTGAGCACAAGCACTCTTCCCCAAGCCTCTCCAAGCATCAGGGGTCAAGTCAGAGGTCAGCAGTAGCTAGTAGGCCTCTCACAAGGCCTCAGCCTAAGCTGGAGGATTGGGTTAGATTGTAAATTAATTTTGGGAGAACAGAGTCTAGGTTGTGCTAGCTGTGGAAAAGGGGATAGGGAAGAGGTTGGGCCTCTGTTCGTGTATTAATCGGGGTTAAGTTTAGATGTAGGATACAGGGTAATGCTCCCAGGCTCACACACACGCGCGCAGGGGACAGAGAGGAGTCTTTGGAGCCTCTGTGAGCAGCTGGGGCCTGTGGGTGGGTGTGTGTGTGTGTAGGGGTGCTGCAGTGGGTATAGCACAGCATCTAGGCCCAACTTTAATAATAATAATGTAATAATAATAATAAGTCGGGGCCTCTCTGAGCAGCTGGAGCCTCTCTGAGCAACAGGCCCCTCTCACTGTCCCTCTCTATCACCTGCGCGCGCGTGCGTGCGTGTGTGTGGCTGTGCTCGGTGGGGGGGGTCTAGCGCAGCTCTCTGTGTCTCTCCCTGCTCCTAGGCCCGAGTTGAGCCCGTCTGAGCACAAGCACTCATCCCCAGGCCTCTCCCGGCCCGTCCCGTCACAGTAGCTAGTAGGCCTCTCACAAGGCCTTAGCCTAAGCTAATGTGTGTGTGTTTGGGGGGGGGTGGGGGAGGGGGCGCTCAGGATCGGGTGAGATTCTAGATTAATTTTGACGCTCCGGACGCAACGCCGCCACCCCCGTCTCGCTGTGACCTTGCGTCGCGGAGATAGGCGGTTGGCTAGGGCCAGAATCGTATGTGAATCCGCAGCTAGCGTGACATGTTCATCACATACGACTCTTGACTTAGCGGGTTTTCACTCTTGGCCCCTTAGTGGCAGTATGGGAGAATGACAGTCTGTTACATTTTCCATCACATACGACTCTTGACTTAGCGGGTTTTCACTCTTGGCCCCTTAGTGGCAGTATGGGAGAATGACAGTCTGTTACATTTTCCATCACATACGAGTCTTGAGTTAGCGCTTTTTCACTCTTGGCCCCTTAGTGGCAGTATGGGAGAATGACAGTCTGTTACATTTTTCATCACATATGAGTCTTGAGTTAGCGCGTATTCACTCTTGGCCCCTTAGTGGCAGTATGGGAGAATGACAGTCTGTTACATTTTTCATCACATACGAGTCTTGAGTTAGCGCTTTTTCACTCTTGGCCCCTTAGTGGCAGTATGGGAGAATGACAGTCTGTTACATTTTCCATCACATACGAGTCTTGAGTTAGCGCTTTTTCAGTCTTGGCCCCTTAGTGGCAGTATGGGAGAATGACAGTCTGTTACATGTTCATCACATATGACTCTTGAGTTAGCGCCTGGAGGTTTGCTAGGGCCGGAATCATATACGAACCCGCAGGTATACCATGGGTTTGAGATTTTTTCGGCTCTGCTTAAGGCTTTAACCCTTGCGAGGTTAGCTTAAGTGGGGCACAGTGCACCAGTACTTATCGGTGCTTAAGCCTGGTTGTCCGTGGGGGGGGTGGTACCCAGAGGGGGGGGGCGTTTGCCACTTTGTGTTGCGGGCTTAGCATAGAGGGTGTTAGCTAGTTTGATTAGCGTGTTTAATTTGGGTTAAGTTTAGGAGTAGGATACAGGGTAATGCTCCCAGGCTCACACACACGCGCGCAGGGGACAGAGAGGAGTCTTTGGAGCCTCTGTGAGCAGCTGCAGCCTGTGTGAGAACACGCACTGTCTCCTAGGCCTCTCTGTGCCTCTCCGAGCGTCAGGGCTCAAAGCAGAGGTCAAGCTGTAGCTAGTAGGCCTCTGACAAGGCCTCGGCCTAAGTTTGGGCCTCTGTGAGTAGCCGCAGCCCGTGTGAGCACAAGCACTCTTCCCCAAGCCTCTCCAAGCATCAGGGGTCAAGTCAGAGGTCAGCAGTAGCTAGTAGGCCTCTCACAAGGCCTCAGCCTAAGCTGGAGGATTGGGTTAGATTGTAAATTAATTTTGGGAGAACAGAGTCTAGGTTGTGCTAGCTGTGGAAAAGGGGATAGGGAAGAGGTTGGGCCTCTGTTCGTGTATTAATCGGGGTTAAGTTTAGATGTAGGATACAGGGTAATGCTCCCAGGCTCACACACACGCGCGCAGGGGACAGAGAGGAGTCTTTGGAGCCTCTGTGAGCAGCTGGGGCCTGTGGGTGGGTGTGTGTGTGTGTAGGGGTGCTGCAGTGGGTATAGCACAGCATCTAGGCCCAAGCATCTAGGCACAGCATCTAGGCCCAACTTTAATAATAATAATGTAATAATAATAATAAGTTGGGGCCTCTCTGAGCAGCTGGAGCCTCTCTGAGCAACAGGCCCCTCTCACTGTCCCTCTCTATCACCTGCGCGCGCGTGTGTGCGTGTGTGTGGCTGTGCTTGGTGGGGGGGGTCTAGCGCAGCTCTCTGTGTCTCTCCCTGCTCCTAGGCCCGAGTTGAGCCCGTCTGAGCACAAGCACTCATCCCCAGGCCTCTCCCGGCCCGTCCCGTCACAGTAGCTAGTAGGCCTCTCACAAGGCCTTAGCCTAAGCTAATGTGTGTGTGTTTGGGGGGGGGTGGGGGAGGGGGCGCTCAGGATCGGGTGAGATTCTAGATTAATTTTGACGCTCCGGACGCAACGCCGCCACCCCCGTCTCGCTGTGACCTTGCGTCGCGGAGATAGGCGGTTGGCTAGGGCCAGAATCGTATGTGAATCCGCAGCTAGCGTGACATGTTCATCACATACGACTCTTGACTTAGCGGGTTTTCACTCTTGGCCCCTTAGTGGCAGTATGGGAGAATGACAGTCTGTTACATTTTCCATCACATACGACTCTTGACTTAGCGGGTTTTCACTCTTGGCCCCTTAGTGGCAGTATGGGAGAATGACAGTCTGTTACATTTTCCATCACATACGAGTCTTGAGTTAGCGCTTTTTCACTCTTGGCCCCTTAGTGGCAGTATGGGAGAATGACAGTCTGTTACATTTTTCATCACATATGAGTCTTGAGTTAGCGCGTATTCACTCTTGGCCCCTTAGTGGCAGTATGGGAGAATGACAGTCTGTTACATTTTTCATCACATATGAGTCTTGAGTTAGCGCGTATTCACTCTTGGCCCCTTAGTGGCAGTATGGGAGAATGACAGTCTGTTACATTTTCCATCACATACGAGTCTTGAGTTAGCGCTTTTTCACTCTTGGCCCCTTAGTGGCAGTATGGGAGAATGACAGTCTGTTACATTTTCCATCACATACGAGTCTTGAGTTAGCGCTTTTTCAGTCTTGGCCCCTTAGTGGCAGTATGGGAGAATGACAGTCTGTTACATGTTCATCACATATGACTCTTGAGTTAGCGCCTGGAGGTTTGCTAGGGCCGGAATCATATACGAACCCGCAGGTATACCATGGGTTTGAGATTTTTTCGGCTCTGCTTAAGGCTTTAACCCTTGCGAGGTTAGCTTAAGTGGGGCACAGTGCACCAGTACTTATCGGTGCTTAAGCCTGGTTGTCCGTGGGGGGGGTGGTACCCAGAGGGGGGGGGCGTTTGCCACTTTGTGTTGCGGGCTTAGCATAGAGGGTGTTAGCTAGTTTGATTAGCGTGTTTAATTTGGGTTAAGTTTAGGAGTAGGATACAGGGTAATGCTCCCAGGCTCACACACACGCGCGCAGGGGACAGAGAGGAGTCTTTGGAGCCTCTGTGAGCAGCTGCAGCCTGTGTGAGAACACGCACTGTCTCCTAGGCCTCTCTGTGCCTCTCCGAGCGTCAGGGCTCAAACCAGAGGTCAAGCTGTAGCTAGTAGGCCTCTGACAAGGCCTCGGCCTAAGTTTGGGCCTCTGTGAGTAGCCGCAGCCCGTGTGAGCACAAGCACTCTTCCCCAAGCCTCTCCAAGCATCAGGGGTCAAGTCAGAGGTCAGCAGTAGCTAGTAGGCCTCTCACAAGGCCTCAGCCTAAGCTGGAGGATTGGGTTAGATTGTAAATTAATTTTGGGAGAACAGAGTCTAGGTTGTGCTAGCTGTGGAAAAGGGGATAGGGAAGAGGTTGGGCCTCTGTTCGTGTATTAATCGGGGTTAAGTTTAGATGTAGGATACAGGGTAATGCTCCCAGGCTCACACACACGCGCGCAGGGGACAGAGAGGAGTCTTTGGAGCCTCTGTGAGCAGCTGGGGCCTGTGGGTGGGTGTGTGTGTGTGTAGGGGTGCTGCAGTGGGTATAGCACAGCATCTAGGCCCAACTTTAATAATAATAATGTAATAATAATAATAAGTCGGGGCCTCTCTGAGCAGCTGGAGCCTCTCTGAGCAACAGGCCCCTCTCACTGTCCCTCTCTATCACCTGCGCGCGCGTGCGTGCGTGTGTGTGGCTGTGCTTGGTGGGGGGGGTCTAGCGCAGCTCTCTGTGTCTCTCCCTGCTCCTAGGCCCGAGTTGAGCCCGTCTGAGCACAAGCACTCATCCCCAGGCCTCTCCCGGCCCGTCCCGTCACAGTAGCTAGTAGGCCTCTCACAAGGCCTTAGCCTAAGCTAATGTGTGTGTGTTTGGGGGGGGGTGGGGGAGGGGGCGCTCAGGATCGGGTGAGATTCTAGATAAATTTTGACGCTCCGGACGCAACGCCGCCACCCCCGTCTCGCTGTGACCTTGCGTCGCGGAGATAGGCGGTTGGCTAGGGCCAGAATCGTATGTGAATCCGCAGCTAGCGTGACATGTTCATCACATACGACTCTTGACTTAGCGGGTTTTCACTCTTGGCCCCTTAGTGGCAGTATGGGAGAATGACAGTCTGTTACATTTTCCATCACATACGACTCTTGACTTAGCGGGTTTTCACTCTTGGCCCCTTAGTGGCAGTATGGGAGAATGACAGTCTGTTACATTTTCCATCACATACGAGTCTTGAGTTAGCGCTTTTTCACTCTTGGCCCCTTAGTGGCAGTATGGGAGAATGACAGTCTGTTACATTTTTCATCACATATGAGTCTTGAGTTAGCGCGTATTCACTCTTGGCCCCTTAGTGGCAGTATGGGAGAATGACAGTCTGTTACATTTTTCATCACATATGAGTCTTGAGTTAGCGCGTATTCACTCTTGGCCCCTTAGTGGCAGTATGGGAGAATGACAGTCTGTTACATTTTCCATCACATACGAGTCTTGAGTTAGCGCTTTTTCACTCTTGGCCCCTTAGTGGCAGTATGGGAGAATGACAGTCTGTTACATTTTCCATCACATACGAGTCTTGAGTTAGCGCTTTTTCAGTCTTGGCCCCTTAGTGGCAGTATGGGAGAATGACAGTCTGTTACATGTTCATCACATATGACTCTTGAGTTAGCGCCTGGAGGTTTGCTAGGGCCGGAATCATATACGAACCCGCAGGTATACCATGGGTTTGAGATTTTTTCGGCTCTGCTTAAGGCTTTAACCCTTGCGAGGTTAGCTTAAGTGGGGCACAGTGCACCAGTACTTATCGGTGCTTAAGCCTGGTTGTCCGTGGGGGGGGTGGTACCCAGAGGGGGGGGGCGTTTGCCACTTTGTGTTGCGGGCTTAGCATAGAGGGTGTTAGCTAGTTTGATTAGCGTGTTTAATTTGGGTTAAGTTTAGGAGTAGGATACAGGGTAATGCTCCCAGGCTCACACACACGCGCGCAGGGGACAGAGAGGAGTCTTTGGAGCCTCTGTGAGCAGCTGCAGCCTGTGTGAGAACACGCACTGTCTCCTAGGCCTCTCTGTGCCTCTCCGAGCGTCAGGGCTCAAACCAGAGGTCAAGCTGTAGCTAGTAGGCCTCTGACAAGGCCTCGGCCTAAGTTTGGGCCTCTGTGAGTAGCCGCAGCCCGTGTGAGCACAAGCACTCTTCCCCAAGCCTCTCCAAGCATCAGGGGTCAAGTCAGAGGTCAGCAGTAGCTAGTAGGCCTCTCACAAGGCCTCAGCCTAAGCTGGAGGATTGGGTTAGATTGTAAATTAATTTTGGGAGAACAGAGTCTAGGTTGTGCTAGCTGTGGAAAAGGGGATAGGGAAGAGGTTGGGCCTCTGTTCGTGTATTAATCGGGGTTAAGTTTAGATGTAGGATACAGGGTAATGCTCCCAGGCTCACACACACGCGCGCAGGGGACAGAGAGGAGTCTTTGGAGCCTCTGTGAGCAGCTGGGGCCTGTGGGTGGGTGTGTGTGTGTGTAGGGGTGCTGCAGTGGGTATAGCACAGCATCTAGGCCCAAGCATCTAGGCACAGCATCTAGGCCCAACTTTAATAATAATAATGTAATAATAATAATAAGTTGGGGCCTCTCTGAGCAGCTGGAGCCTCTCTGAGCAACAGGCCCCTCTCACTGTCCCTCTCTATCACCTGCGCGCGCGTGTGTGCGTGTGTGTGGCTGTGCTTGGTGGGGGGGGTCTAGCGCAGCTCTCTGTGTCTCTCCCTGCTCCTAGGCCCGAGTTGAGCCCGTCTGAGCACAAGCACTCATCCCCAGGCCTCTCCCGGCCCGTCCCGTCACAGTAGCTAGTAGGCCTCTCACAAGGCCTTAGCCTAAGCTAATGTGTGTGTGTTTGGGGGGGGGTGGGGGAGGGGGCGCTCAGGATCGGGTGAGATTCTAGATTAATTTTGACGCTCCGGACGCAACGCCGCCACCCCCGTCTCGCTGTGACCTTGCGTCGCGGAGATAGGCGGTTGGCTAGGGCCAGAATCGTATGTGAATCCGCAGCTAGCGTGACATGTTCATCACATACGACTCTTGACTTAGCGGGTTTTCACTCTTGGCCCCTTAGTGGCAGTATGGGAGAATGACAGTCTGTTACATTTTCCATCACATACGACTCTTGACTTAGCGGGTTTTCACTCTTGGCCCCTTAGTGGCAGTATGGGAGAATGACAGTCTGTTACATTTTCCATCACATACGAGTCTTGAGTTAGCGCTTTTTCACTCTTGGCCCCTTAGTGGCAGTATGGGAGAATGACAGTCTGTTACATTTTTCATCACATATGAGTCTTGAGTTAGCGCGTATTCACTCTTGGCCCCTTAGTGGCAGTATGGGAGAATGACAGTCTGTTACATTTTTCATCACATATGAGTCTTGAGTTAGCGCGTATTCACTCTTGGCCCCTTAGTGGCAGTATGGGAGAATGACAGTCTGTTACATTTTCCATCACATACGAGTCTTGAGTTAGCGCTTTTTCACTCTTGGCCCCTTAGTGGCAGTATGGGAGAATGACAGTCTGTTACATTTTCCATCACATACGAGTCTTGAGTTAGCGCTTTTTCACTCTTGGCCCCTTAGTGGCAGTATGGGAGAATGACAGTCTGTTACATTTTCCATCACATACGAGTCTTGAGTTAGCGCTTTTTCAGTCTTGGCCCCTTAGTGGCAGTATGGGAGAATGACAGTCTGTTACATGTTCATCACATATGACTCTTGAGTTAGCGCCTGGAGGTTTGCTAGGGCCGGAATCATATACGAACCCGCAGGTATACCATGGGTTTGAGATTTTTTCGGCTCTGCTTAAGGCTTTAACCCTTGCGAGGTTAGCTTAAGTGGGGCACAGTGCACCAGTACTTATCGGTGCTTAAGCCTGGTTGTCCGTGGGGGGGGTGGTACCCAGAGGGGGGGGGCGTTTGCCACTTTGTGTTGCGGGCTTAGCATAGAGGGTGTTAGCTAGTTTGATTAGCGTGTTTATTTTGGGTTAAGTTTAGGAGTAGGATACAGGGTAATGCTCCCAGGCTCACACACACGCGCGCAGGGGACAGAGAGGAGTCTTTGGAGCCTCTGTGAGCAGCTGCAGCCTGTGTGAGAACACGCACTGTCTCCTAGGCCTCTCTGTGCCTCTCCGAGCGTCAGGGCTCAAACCAGAGGTCAAGCTGTAGCTAGTAGGCCTCTGACAAGGCCTCGGCCTAAGTTTGGGCCTCTGTGAGTAGCCGCAGCCCGTGTGAGCACAAGCACTCTTCCCCAAGCCTCTCCAAGCATCAGGGGTCAAGTCAGAGGTCAGCAGTAGCTAGTAGGCCTCTCACAAGGCCTCAGCCTAAGCTGGAGGATTGGGTTAGATTGTAAATTAATTTTGGGAGAACAGAGTCTAGGTTGTGCTAGCTGTGGAAAAGGGGATAGGGAAGAGGTTGGGCCTCTGTTCGTGTATTAATCGGGGTTAAGTTTAGATGTAGGATACAGGGTAATGCTCCCAGGCTCACACACACGCGCGCAGGGGACAGAGAGGAGTCTTTGGAGCCTCTGTGAGCAGCTGGGGCCTGTGGGTGGGTGTGTGTGTGTGTAGGGGTGCTGCAGTGGGTATAGCACAGCATCTAGGCCCAAGCATCTAGGCACAGCATCTAGGCCCAACTTTAATAATAATAATGTAATAATAATAATAAGTTGGGGCCTCTCTGAGCAGCTGGAGCCTCTCTGAGCAACAGGCCCCTCTCACTGTCCCTCTCTATCACCTGCGCGCGCGTGTGTGCGTGTGTGTGGCTGTGCTTGGTGGGGGGGGTCTAGCGCAGCTCTCTGTGTCTCTCCCTGCTCCTAGGCCCGAGTTGAGCCCGTCTGAGCACAAGCACTCATCCCCAGGCCTCTCCCGGCCCGTCCCGTCACAGTAGCTAGTAGGCCTCTCACAAGGCCTTAGCCTAAGCTAATGTGTGTGTGTTTGGGGGGGGGTGGGGGAGGGGGCGCTCAGGATCGGGTGAGATTCTAGATTAATTTTGACGCTCCGGACGCAACGCCGCCACCCCCGTCTCGCTGTGACCTTGCGTCGCGGAGATAGGCGGTTGGCTAGGGCCAGAATCGTATGTGAATCCGCAGCTAGCGTGACATGTTCATCACATACGACTCTTGACTTAGCGGGTTTTCACTCTTGGCCCCTTAGTGGCAGTATGGGAGAATGACAGTCTGTTACATTTTCCATCACATACGACTCTTGACTTAGCGGGTTTTCACTCTTGGCCCCTTAGTGGCAGTATGGGAGAATGACAGTCTGTTACATTTTCCATCACATACGAGTCTTGAGTTAGCGCTTTTTCACTCTTGGCCCCTTAGTGGCAGTATGGGAGAATGACAGTCTGTTACATTTTTCATCACATATGAGTCTTGAGTTAGCGCGTATTCACTCTTGGCCCCTTAGTGGCAGTATGGGAGAATGACAGTCTGTTACATTTTTCATCACATATGAGTCTTGAGTTAGCGCGTATTCACTCTTGGCCCCTTAGTGGCAGTATGGGAGAATGACAGTCTGTTACATTTTCCATCACATACGAGTCTTGAGTTAGCGCTTTTTCACTCTTGGCCCCTTAGTGGCAGTATGGGAGAATGACAGTCTGTTACATTTTCCATCACATACGAGTCTTGAGTTAGCGCTTTTTCACTCTTGGCCCCTTAGTGGCAGTATGGGAGAATGACAGTCTGTTACATTTTCCATCACATACGAGTCTTGAGTTAGCGCTTTTTCAGTCTTGGCCCCTTAGTGGCAGTATGGGAGAATGACAGTCTGTTACATGTTCATCACATATGACTCTTGAGTTAGCGCCTGGAGGTTTGCTAGGGCCGGAATCATATACGAACCCGCAGGTATACCATGGGTTTGAGATTTTTTCGGCTCTGCTTAAGGCTTTAACCCTTGCGAGGTTAGCTTAAGTGGGGCACAGTGCACCAGTACTTATCGGTGCTTAAGCCTGGTTGTCCGTGGGGGGGGTGGTACCCAGAGGGGGGGGGCGTTTGCCACTTTGTGTTGCGGGCTTAGCATAGAGGGTGTTAGCTAGTTTGATAAAAAAAGTTGACCATTCCCACTTCAGAGGTGGACCTGTGGGTGGTAGCATGGAGCTACGAGTCTGAAATTCAAGTCAGACCTTCTGCACATGACCCAGATGGAGCGTGCAAAGTTTCATCTCTCTAGCTGTAACGCAAAGCAATGTGCCTGCAAAAACTACTTTTTTGGCGATTTAACATTTTGCCAATTTTACATTTTTAGCCAAAAAACTCCCTTATGTTGGTCCGATCAGTATGAAATCAGAATATGTTTAACAACGGGACGTCACAAACAAGCCAGGCTCAGTTTGGAGTGGGTGGATTATTCCCGGAAGGAGATAAACGGTTCGAAACGTACAAGGTTTCCCTCTTCTGCCTCGGTAACGCTAGGTGCTAGAGGGATGGGACCAAGACGCAAGGCACCGCCTAGAGGCCCCTGACAACTGTTCCAAAAGTGGGATCTCTGAGACATCCACAAAAAAAACTGTGTAGGAAAAACATAAAAAAAATTGACCATTCCCACTTCAGAGGTGGACCTGTGGGTGGCAGCATGGAGCTACGAGTCTGAAATTCAAGTCAGACCTTCTGCACATGACCCAGATGGAGCGTGCAAAGTTTCATCTCTCTAGCTGTAACGCAAAGCAATGTGCCTGCAAAAACTACTTTTTTGGCGATTTAACATTTTGCCAATTTTACATTTTTAGCCAAAAAACTCCCTTATGTTGGTCCGATCAGTATGAAATCAGAATATGTTTAACAACGGGACGTCACAAACAAGCCAGGCTCAGTTTGGAGTGGGTGGATTATTCCCGGAAGGAGATAAACGGTTCGAAACGTACAAGGTTTCCCTCTTCTGCCTCGGTAACGCTAGGTGCTAGAGGGATGGGACCAAGACGCAAGGCACCGCCTAGAGGCCCCTGACAACTGTTCCAAAAGTGGGATCTCTGAGACATCCACAAAAAAAACTGTGTAGGAAAAACATAAAAAAAATTGACCATTCCCACTTCAGAGGTGGACCTGTGGGTGGCAGCATGGAGCTACGAGTCTGAAATTCAAGTCAGACCTTCTGCACATGACCCAGATGGAGCGTGCAAAGTTTCATCTCTCTAGCTGTAACGCAAAGCAATGTGCCTGCAAAAACTACTTTTTTGGCGATTTAACATTTTGCCAATTTTACATTTTTAGCCAAAAAACTCCCTTATGTTGGTCCGATCAGTATGAAATCAGAATATGTTTAACAACGGGACGTCACAAACAAGCCAGGCTCAGTTTGGAGTGGGTGGATTATTCCCGGAAGGAGATAAACGGTTCGAAACGTACAAGGTTTCCCTCTTCTGCCTCGGTAACGCTAGGTGCTAGAGGGATGGGACCAAGACGCAAGGCACCGCCTAGAGGCCCCTGACAACTGTTCCAAAAGTGGGATCTCTGAGACATCCACAAAAAAAACTGTGTAGGAAAAACATAAAAAAAATTGACCATTCCCACTTCAGAGGTGGACCTGTGGGTGGCAGCATGGAGCTACGAGTCTGAAATTCAAGTCAGACCTTCTGCACATGACCCAGATGGAGCGTGCAAAGTTTCATCTCTCTAGCTGTAACGCAAAGCAATGTGCCTGCAAAAACTACTTTTTTGGCGATTTAACATTTTGCCAATTTTACATTTTTAGCCAAAAAACTCCCTTATGTTGGTCCGATCAGTATGAAATCAGAATATGTTTAACAACGGGACGTCTCAAACAAGCCAGGCTCAGTTTGGAGTGGGTGGATTATTCCCGGAAGGAGATAAACGGTTCGAAACGTACAAGGTTTCCCTCTTCTGCCTCGGTAACGCTAGGTGCTAGAGGGATGGGACCAAGACGCAAGGCACCGCCTAGAGGCCCCTGACAACTGTTCCAAAAGTGGGATCTCTGAGACATCCACAAAAAAAACTGTGTAGGAAAAACATAAAAAAAATTGACCATTCCCACTTCAGAGGTGGACCTGTGGGTGGCAGCATGGAGCTACGAGTCTGAAATTCAAGTCAGACCTTCTGCACGTGACCCAGATGGAGCGTGCAAAGTTTCATCTCTCTAGCTGTAACGCAAAGCAATGTGCCGGCAAAAACTACTTTTTTGGCGATTTAACATTTAGCCATTTTCAAATTTTTGGCCAAAAAACACACATATGTTGGTCAGGTGAGTAAATATATAGCGTTGCTAGGGTACATATGGCGTTTACTATGCTAAATACCGTGGTTGCTATGGTGGTTACTGTGGTCATATTCTGGTGGTTGCTAGGTTGTTGCTAGGATAGGGGGTAATAGCCACAAGTGCACCGGGGTGCAGTTGGTTTTTTGGCCACAAGTCGTGCAGCGTTGGTATTAGACTGGCGGCACCCCCATGCGCCCCCATGTTTTCTGACGCTCCGGACGCAATGGCGCCACCCCCGTCTCGCTGTGACCTTGCGTCGCGGAGCTAGGCGGTTGGCTAGGGCCAGAATCATATACGAATCCGCAGTTAGCGTGCTTCCACATGCGGGGGGGGGTCGGGATTCACATGTGAGCGCCTCCCTAGCGTGACTAGTGTCGCCCTCGTGTGGAAATCAGGCAGCTATGCCTCAGTGTTTTCACTCTCACTATCCCTGACTATGATAGGAGGTAATAGCCACAAGTGCACCGGGGTGCAGTTGGTTTTTTGGCCACAAGTCGTGCAGCGTTGGTATTAGACTGGCGGCACCCCCATGCGCCCCCATGTTTTCTGACGCTCCGGACGCAATGGCGCCACCCCCGTCTCGCTGTGACCTTGCGTCGCGGAGCTAGGCGGTTGGCTAGGGCCAGAATCATATACGAATCCGCAGTTAGCGTGCTTCCACATGCGGGGGGGGGTCGGGATTCACATGTGAGCGCCTCCCTAGCGTGACTAGTGTCGCCCTCGTGTGGAAATCAGGCAGCTATGCCTCAGTGTTTTCACTCTCACTATCCCTGACTATGATAGGAGGTAATAGCCACAAGTGCACCGGGGTGCAGTTGGTTTTTTGGCCACAAGTCGTGCAGCGTTGGTATTAGACTGGCGGCACCCCCATGCGCCCCCATGTTTTCTGACGCTCCGGACGCAATGGCGCCACCCCCGTCTCGCTGTGACCTTGCGTCGCGGAGCTAGGCGGTTGGCTAGGGCCAGAATCATATACGAATCCGCAGTTAGCGTGCTTCCACATGCGGGGGGGGGTCGGGATTCACATGTGAGCGCCTCCCTAGCGTGACTAGTGTCGCCCTCATGTGGAAATCAGGCAGCTATGCCTCAGTGTTTTCACTCTCACTATCCCTGACTATGATAGGAGGTAATAGCCACAAGTGCACCGGGGTGCAGTTGGTTTTTTGGCCACAAGTCGTGCAGCGTTGGTATTAGACTGGCGGCACCCCCATGCGCCCCCATGTTTTCTGACGCTCCGGACGCAATGGCGCCACCCCCGTCTCGCTGTGACCTTGCGTCGCGGAGCTAGGCGGTTGGCTAGGGCCAGAATCATATACGAATCCGCAGTTAGCGTGCTTCCACATGCGGGGGGGGGTCGGGATTCACATGTGAGCGCCTCCCTAGCGTGACTAGTGTCGCCCTCGTGTGGAAATCAGGCAGCTATGCCTCAGTGTTTTCACTCTCACTATCCCTGACTATGATAGGAGGTAATAGCCACAAGTGCACCGGGGTGCAGTTGGTTTTTTGGCCACAAGTCGTGCAGCGTTGGTATTAGACTGGCGGCACCCCCATGCGCCCCCATGTTTTCTGACGCTCCGGACGCAATGGCGCCACCCCCGTCTCGCTGTGACCTTGCATCGCGGAGCTAGGCGGTTGGCTAGGGCCAGAATCATATACGAATCCGCAGTTAGCGTGCTTCCACATGCGGGGGGGGGTCGGGATTCACATGTGAGCGCCTCCCTAGCGTGACTAGTGTCGCCCTCGTGTGGAAATCAGGCAGCTATGCCTCAGTGTTTTCACTCTCACTATCCCTGACTATGATAGGAGGTAATAGCCACAAGTGCACCGGGGTGCAGTTGGTTTTTTGGCCACAAGTCGTGCAGCGTTGGTATTAGACTGGCGGCACCCCCATGCGCCCCCATGTTTTCTGACGCTCCGGACGCAATGGCGCCACCCCCGTCTCGCTGTGACCTTGCGTCGCGGAGCTAGGCGGTTGGCTAGGGCCAGAATCATATACGAATCCGCAGTTAGCGTGCTTCCACATGCGGGGGGGGGGTCGGGATTCACATGTGAGCGCCTCCCTATCGTGACTAGTGTCGCCCTCGTGTGGAAATCAGGCAGCTATGCCTCAGTGTTTTCACTCTCACTATCCCTGACTATGATAGGAGGTAATAGCCACAAGTGCACCGGGGTGCAGTTGGTTTTTTGGCCACAAGTCGTGCAGCGTTGGTGTTAGACTGGCGGCACCCCCATGCGCCCCCATGTTTTCTGACGCTCCGGACGCAATGGCGCCACCCCCGTCTCGCTGTGACCTTGCGTCGCGGAGCTAGGCGGTTGGCTAGGGCCAGAATCATATACGAATCCGCAGTTAGCGTGCTTCCACATGCGGGGGGGGGTCGGGATTCACATGTGAGCGCCTCCCTATCGTGACTAGTGTCGCCCTCGTGTGGAAATCAGGCAGCTATGCCTCAGTGTTTTCACTCTCACTATCCCTGACTATGATAGGAGGTAATAGCCACAAGTGCACCGGGGTGCAGTTGGTTTTTTGGCCACAAGTCGTGCAGCGTTGGTATTAGACTGGCGGCACCCCCATGCGCCCCCATGTTTTCTGACGCTCCGGACGCAATGGCGCCACCCCCGTCTCGCTGTGACCTTGCGTCGCGGAGCTAGGCGGTTGGCTAGGGCCAGAATCATATACGAATCCGCAGTTAGCGTGCTTCCACATGCGGGGGGGGGTCGGGATTCACATGTGAGCGCCTCCCTAGCGTGACTAGTGTCGCCCTCGTGTGGAAATCAGGCAGCTATGCCTCAGTGTTTTCACTCTCACTATCCCTGACTATGATAGGAGGTAATAGCCACAAGTGCACCGGGGTGCAGTTGGTTTTTTGGCCACAAGTCGTGCAGCGTTGGTATTAGACTGGCGGCACCCCCATGCGCCCCCATGTTTTCTGACGCTCCGGACGCAATGGCGCCACCCCCGTCTCGCTGTGACCTTGCGTCGCGGAGCTAGGCGGTTGGCTAGGGCCAGAATCATATACGAATCCGCAGTTAGCGTGCTTCCACATGCGGGGGGGGGTCGGGATTCACATGTGAGCGCCTCCCTAGCGTGACTAGTGTCGCCCTCGTGTGGAAATCAGGCAGCTATGCCTCAGTGTTTTCACTCTCACTATCCCTGACTATGATAGGGGGTAATAGCCACAAGTGCACCGGGGTGCAGTTGGTTTTTTGGCCACAAGTCGTGCAGCGTTGGTGTTAGACTGGCGGCACCCCCATGCGCCCCCATGTTTTCTGACGCTCCGGACGCAATGGCGCCACCCCCGTCTCGCTGTGACCTTGCGTCGCGGAGATAGGCGGTTGGCTAGGGCCAGAATCGTATGTGAATCCGCAGCTAGCGTGACATGTTCATCACATACGAGTCTTGAGTTAGCGCTTTTTCACTCTTGGCCCCTTAGTGGCAGTATGGGAGAATGACAGTCTGTTACATTTTCCATCACATACGAGTCTTGAGTTAGCGCTTTTTCAGTCTTGGCCCCTTAGTGGCAGTATGGGAGAATGACAGTCTGTTACATGTTCATCACATATGACTCTTGAGTTAGCGCCTGGAGGTTTGCTAGGGCCGGAATCATATACGAACCCGCAGGTATACCATGGGTTTGAGATTTTTTCGGCTCTGCTTAAGGCTTTAACCCTTGCGAGGTTAGCTTAAGTGGGGCACAGTGCACCAGTACTTATCGGTGCTTAAGCCTGGTTGTCCGTGGGGGGGGTGGTACCCAGAGGGGGGGGGCGTTTGCCACTTTGTGTTGCGGGCTTAGCATAGAGGGTGTTAGCTAGTTTGATTAGCCTGTTTATTTTGGGTTAAGTTTAGGAGTAGGATACAGGGTAATGCTCCCAGGCTCACACACACGCGCGCAGGGGACAGAGAGGAGTCTTTGGAGCCTCTGTGAGCAGCTGCGGCCTGTGTGAGAACACGCACTGTCTCCTAGGCCTCTCTGTGCCTCTCCGAGCGTCAGGGCTCAAACCAGAGGTCAAGCTGTAGCTAGTAGGCCTCTGACAAGGCCTCGGCCTAAGTTTGGGCCTCTGTGAGTAGCCGCAGCCCGTGTGAGCACAAGCACTCTTCCCCAAGCCTCTCCAAGCATCAGGGGTCAAGTCAGAGGTCAGCAGTAGCTAGTAGGCCTCTCACAAGGCCTCAGCCTAAGCTGGAGGATTGGGTTAGATTGTAAATTAATTTTGGGAGAACAGAGTCTAGGTTGTGCTAGCTGTGGAAAAGGGGATAGGGAAGAGGTTGGGCCTCTGTTCGTGTATTAATCGGGGTTAAGTTTAGATGTAGGATACAGGGTAATGCTCCCAGGCTCACACACACGCGCGCAGGGGACAGAGAGGAGTCTTTGGAGCCTCTGTGAGCAGCTGGGGCCTGTGGGTGGGTGTGTGTGTGTGTAGGGGTGCTGCAGTGGGTATAGCACAGCATCTAGGCCCAACTTTAATAATAATAATGTAATAATAATAATAAGTCGGGGCCTCTCTGAGCAGCTGGAGCCTCTCTGAGCAACAGGCCCCTCTCACTGTCCCTCTCTATCACCTGCGCGCGCGTGTGTGCGTGTGTGTGGCTGTGCTTGGTGGGGGGGGTCTAGCGCAGCTCTCTGTGTCTCTCCCTGCTCCTAGGCCCGAGTTGAGCCCGTCTGAGCACAAGCACTCATCCCCAGGCCTCTCCCGGCCCGTCCCGTCACAGTAGCTAGTAGGCCTCTCACAAGGCCTTAGCCTAAGCTAATGTGTGTGTGTTTGGGGGGGGGGGGGGAGGGGGCGCTCAGGATCGGGTGAGATTCTAGATTAATTTTGACGCTCCGGACGCAACGCCGCCACCCCCGTCTCGCTGTGACCTTGCGTCGCGGAGATAGGCGGTTGGCTAGGGCCGGAATCGTATGTGAATCCGCAGCTAGCGTGACATGTTCATCACATACGACTCTTGACTTAGCGGGTTTTCACTCTTGGCCCCTTAGTGGCAGTATGGGAGAATGACAGTCTGTTACATTTTCCATCACATACGACTCTTGACTTAGCGGGTTTTCACTCTTGGCCCCTTAGTGGCAGTATGGGAGAATGACAGTCTGTTACATTTTCCATCACATACGAGTCTTGAGTTAGCGCTTTTTCACTCTTGGCCCCTTAGTGGCAGTATGGGAGAATGACAGTCTGTTACATTTTTCATCACATATGAGTCTTGAGTTAGCGCGTATTCACTCTTGGCCCCTTAGTGGCAGTATGGGAGAATGACAGTCTGTTACATTTTTCATCACATATGAGTCTTGAGTTAGCGCGTATTCACTCTTGGCCCCTTAGTGGCAGTATGGGAGAATGACAGTCTGTTACATTTTCCATCACATACGAGTCTTGAGTTAGCGCTTTTTCAGTCTTGGCCCCTTAGTGGCAGTATGGGAGAATGACAGTCTGTTACATTTTCCATCACATACGAGTCTTGAGTTAGCGCTTTTTCAGTCTTGGCCCCTTAGTGGCAGTATGGGAGAATGACAGTCTGTTACATGTTCATCACATATGACTCTTGAGTTAGCGCCTGGAGGTTTGCTAGGGCCGGAATCATATACGAACCCGCAGGTATACCATGGGTTTGAGATTTTTTCGGCTCTGCTTAAGGCTTTAACCCTTGCGAGGTTAGCTTAAGTGGGGCACAGTGCACCAGTACTTATCGGTGCTTAAGCCTGGTTGTCCGTGGGGGGGGTGGTACCCAGAGGGGGGGGGCGTTTGCCACTTTGTGTTGCGGGCTTAGCATAGAGGGTGTTAGCTAGTTTGATTAGCGTGTTTAATTTGGGTTAAGTTTAGGAGTAGGATACAGGGTAATGCTCCCAGGCTCACACACACGCGCGCAGGGGACAGAGAGGAGTCTTTGGAGCCTCTGTGAGCAGCTGGGGCCTGTGGGTGGGTGTGTGTGTGTGTAGGGGTGCTGCAGTGGGTATAGCACAGCATCTAGGCCCAAGCATCTAGGCACAGCATCTAGGCCCAAGTTTAATAATAATAATGTAATAATAATAATAAGTTGGGGCCTCTCTGAGCAGCTGGAGCCTCTCTGAGCAACAGGCCCCTCTCACTGTCCCTCTCTATCACCTGCGCGCGCGTGTGTGCGTGTGTGTGGCTGTGCTTGGTGGGGGGGGTCTAGCGCAGCTCTCTGTGTCTCTCCCTGCTCCTAGGCCCGAGTTGAGCCCGTCTGAGCACAAGCACTCATCCCCAGGCCTCTCCCGGCCCGTCCCGTCACAGTAGCTAGTAGGCCTCTCACAAGGCCTTAGCCTAAGCTAATGTGTGTGTGTTTGGGGGGGGGTGGGGGAGGGGGCGCTCAGGATCGGGTGAGATTCTAGATTAATTTTGACGCTCCGGACGCAACGCCGCCACCCCCGTCTCGCTGTGACCTTGCGTCGCGGAGCTAGGAGGTTTGCTAGGGCCGGAATCATATACGAACCCGCAGGTATACCATGGGTTTGAGATTTTTTCGGCTCTGCTTAAGGCTTTAACCCTTGCGAGGTTAGCTTAAGTGGGGCACAGTGCACCAGTACTTATCGGTGCTTAAGCCTGGTTGTCCGTGGGGGGGGTGGTACCCAGAGGGGGGGGGCGTTTGCCACTTTGTGTTGCGGGCTTAGCATAGAGGGTGTTAGCTAGTTTGATTAGCGTGTTTAATTTGGGTTAAGTTTAGGAGTAGGATACAGGGTAATGCTCCCAGGCTCACACACACGCGCGCAGGGGACAGAGAGGAGTCTTTGGAGCCTCTGTGAGCAGCTGGGGCCTGTGGGTGGGTGTGTGTGTGTGTAGGGGTGCTGCAGTGGGTATAGCACAGCATCTAGGCCCAAGCATCTAGGCACAGCATCTAGGCCCAACTTTAATAATAATAATGTAATAATAATAATAAGTTGGGGCCTCTCTGAGCAGCTGGAGCCTCTCTGAGCAACAGGCCCCTCTCACTGTCCCTCTCTATCACCTGCGCGCGCGTGTGTGCGTGTGTGTGGCTGTGCTTGGTGGGGGGGGTCTAGCGCAGCTCTCTGTGTCTCTCCCTGCTCCTAGGCCCGAGTTGAGCCCGTCTGAGCACAAGCACTCATCCCCAGGCCTCTCCCGGCCCGTCCGATCACAGTAGCTAGTAGGCCTCTCACAAGGCCTTAGCTTAAGCTAATGTGTGTGTGTTTGGGGGGGAGGGGGGGGGGCGCTCAGGATCGGGTGAGATTCTAGATTAATTTTGACGCACCGGACGCAACGCCGCCATCCCCGTCTCGCTGTGACCTTGCGTCGCGGAGCTAGGAGGTTTGCTAGGGCCGGAATCATATACGAACCCGCAGGTATACCATGGGTTTGAGATTTTTTCGGCTCTGCTTAAGGCTTTAACCCTTGCGAGGTTAGCTTAAGTGGGGCACAGTGCACCAGTACTTATCGGTGCTTAAGCCTGGTTGTCCGTGGGGGGGGTGGTACCCAGAGGGGGGGGGCGTTTGCCACTTTGTGTTGCGGGCTTAGCATAGAGGGTGTTAGCTAGTTTGATTAGCGTGTTTAATTTGGGTTAAGTTTAGGAGTAGGATACAGGGTAATGCTCCCAGGCTCACACACACGCGCGCAGGGGACAGAGAGGAGTCTTTGGAGCCTCTGTGAGCAGCTGGGGCCTGTGGGTGGGTGTGTGTGTGTGTAGGGGTGCTGCAGTGGGTATAGCACAGCATCTAGGCCCAAGCATCTAGGCACAGCATCTAGGCCCAACTTTAATAATAATAATGTAATAATAATAATAAGTTGGGGCCTCTCTGAGCAGCTGGAGCCTCTCTGAGCAACAGGCCCCTCTCACTGTCCCTCTCTATCACCTGCGCGCGCGTGTGTGCGTGTGTGTGGCTGTGCTTGGTGGGGGGGGTCTAGCGCAGCTCTCTGTGTCTCTCCCTGCTCCTAGGCCCAAGTTGAGCCCGTCTGAGCACAAGCACTCATCCCCAGGCCTCTCCCGGCCCGTCCGATCACAGTAGCTAGTAGGCCTCTCACAAGGCCTTAGCTTAAGCTAATGTGTGTGTGTTTGGGGGGGAGGGGGGGGGGGCGCTCAGGATCGGGTGAGATTCTAGATTAATTTTGACGCACCGGACGCAACGCCGCCATCCCCGTCTCGCTGTGACCTTGCGTCGCGGAGCTAGGAGGTTTGCTAGGGCCGGAATCATATACGAACCCGCAGGTATACCATGGGTTTGAGATTTTTTCGGCTCTGCTTAAGGCTTTAACCCTTGCGAGGTTAGCTTAAGTGGGGCACAGTGCACCAGTACTTATCGGTGCTTAAGCCTGGTTGTCCGTGGGGGGGGTGGTACCCAGAGGGGGGGGGCGTTTGCCACTTTGTGTTGCGGGCTTAGCATAGAGGGTGTTAGCTAGTTTGATTAGCGTGTTTAATTTGGGTTAAGTTTAGGAGTAGGATACAGGGTAATGCTCCCAGGCTCACACACACGCGCGCAGGGGACAGAGAGGAGTCTTTGGAGCCTCTGTGAGCAGCTGGGGCCTGTGGGTGGGTGTGTGTGTGTGTAGGGGTGCTGCAGTGGGTATAGCACAGCATCTAGGCCCAAGCATCTAGGCACAGCATCTAGGCCCAACTTTAATAATAATAATGTAATAATAATAATAAGTTGGGGCCTCTCTGAGCAGCTGGAGCCTCTCTGAGCAACAGGCCCCTCTCACTGTCCCTCTCTATCACCTGCGCGCGCGTGTGTGCGTGTGTGTGGCTGTGCTTGGTGGGGGGGGTCTAGCGCAGCTCTCTGTGGATCACGCACCTTCTACAACTCTAATCTCACCGTCTATGTAAAACCAGATTTGCAACTTGCTCTCCAACAACTCAAGAATCTAAGAATCACAAATTGCGTTACGGCAATTGTGCAATAGCCTACCTGTATTAATAATGACCTTGTCAGTTGACATGGGTCTTAAGAAATTATCTTTGAAGGATACTAGCCTTTTAGTGGTTTTTCATGACAGTTTTGTAAAATACAAATACTTCGCAACTACTGTACAGGGGTAGCTCAGTAGCAAAAAAAATATTGTAAGGAAAGGGAACATTTTGCTCAATAGAGTTATTAGAATTGATTAATGACTTGGCTAACTTTGCCTGTGATCCCAATCTGCTCATTGCCTTTTTTCAGCTTCTCGAAGTTAATTATCAAAGATACTGTATCATTGTAAGATGAACTAACCCACCCATGACTTTGTTGTGAAACACTAGAAAAGGGATCTGTGATTATTGCTGAGGGAGAAATAGAGCTCTGGCCGTTCTCCAACTTCTTGTGTTGTGCTGTAGTATTTCTGAGGCACTCTCCCCAAAGTGTCCGCCCCCATCACCATCACAGGGCACTCTTACACTCATTCGGTTGCCGTTCTCTCTGGATGCTCACTTTTACTGTCTTACTCATGCCTGTCTTCATTTCACAAGATCTCTTGTCCTCCTCTTACATCATATTCTCAACATGGGTTTATCTACCAGCACATTTTCAACGTGGGTTCATATATCTGTACATTTCCAACATGGGTCTATCTACCTGTAGTATCTTTGTCTGTCAGGATGGACTTTTTTGTTGCCAGAATCATTTCTCTTTTCTTTATTCCCCTCTTTTTATCCTCATTGCTTTCAAAAGCATTTTGTATCACTGTGTACTAAGAAGTATAGCATGAACCATGACAATCAGACAAATGACATACTCATTTTGTAATTTAACTCTTTCTCATGTGCTCAGGCGGAAGGCCATGTTCATCGTGAACATCCTGGCCGTGATTGGCGGTGCCCTGATGGAGCTCTCTACCATCTGCTCCTTTGAGATGGTCATCGCCCTCTTCTGCGGCATCTTCACGGGCCTCACCCCCATGTTTTTTATGGCTATTAGGATATCTTTAGGATCGCCACCATGGTAGTCATGGACCACACTGGGCAGCAGAAGCTGCACAACATGGTGGCCTACTGCCAAAATGCAGACAAATGTCGGCGTGCCACCATCGCTGTGCATTTCGACGAGGTTTGGGATGACTAGGACTGCAATGAGATGTGTGATATCTGCCGCCAAGGCAACGACTACATCACAGTGGATATCACCAAGCATGACCGCGAGGTGCTTCTGATCGTGGAGCTGGCCGGCTCGCTGGACGAGAAGGTGACCCCACTGAAGGTGTCCGAAACATGGCTGGGCAAGGGCCCTGCCAAACGCCGGCAGATGATCCGTGTCACAGCTCTGACCCGCTTTGAGGCTTCACGGGCCTCACCCCCATGTACGTAGGCAAGGTGTCCCCGACTCCTCTCCGCTGGGCATTTGGAACGCTCCACCAGCTGGGAGTGGTGGTGGGAATCCTCATCGCCCAGGTAGAGCTGCTTCAACACCGCTGGTGCATATTTGTGGTTGCTGTCTGGTCTCTTTGGGGGTTGCAAATGCTCACCCATCACAGTCTTTGTCTATTTCATTTTACTTGTGATTATTCTTTTGTTGCTTATGGTTATTATTTTTGTACCATTAAAATGCTTGAGTAAATTTTACTTCCATTTGCTTTATTTTGTTGCTTCAAACACCTAGAACATGGGTGGGCCAACTCTTCGGTATACACTGAACGAGCGAGCTAGCAATAAACCAAGGCAAACACATTGTTTAAGAGACTATCAAATCACATTACAAAAACGAAGTTCACCCAAGGGTAGGCTACTTACAATTTTAACGGCAACAAAGTCAAGTCGGAGTCCGTTTTGCAGTCTTCTTAGAAACTACAATATGACTACATTTTCGAGTATTTCCGCCAAGT